>NW_024070211.1:30140939-30261021 GCF_014754425.2 Oryx dammah | reverse complement strand
GGAGGGAGGTGAGAGGTGGAGTTCAGGAGGGAGGTGAGAGGTGGAGTTCAGGAGGGAGGGGACACACGTACGTCTATGGCTGATGCTTGTTGATATTTGGCAAAAACTGTAATGATCTTGTAGTTATCCTCCAATGAAAATAAATAAATAATTAAAAAAAAAAAAACAAATAAATGGTATGTCAGATGGTGATCTGCGCTGTGGATAAAAATAAAGCAAGATGAATAGGATAGAGGTAAGGAGGAGGAGGGACATTGTTTGTTGTGTAGGCAGAGACCTGAAAAGGGATGAAGGAATAAAGAAGAGGTTGTATGAGAGAAGAGCCTTCCAGCAGAGGAAACTGTTGCAGCAAAGGCCCCATGGGAGAAGAAGAGACAGCAACAAGGCCAACTGGCTGAGCCATGTGGGAGAGAGGAAGGAGATGAGAGAGACAGACAGCAAGAAGCAGGCTCACAGCAAGAAGCCACTGCTTAAACTCTGGGTGAGATGAGAACCACTGGAGCATTTTTAGCAAACAAGTGATATTATCTGACTCTGTCCGATTTTAAGCTTTTCTATTGAGAATAGACTATTTTTGGGGAAGAACTGAAGCCCCAGAGTCTTTTTCATTCATCCAGAAAAGAAAATGGTGTCTTAGACCAGGGTGACAGTGCTAGAGACTGAATTCTGAATGTGTTTAGAAGGTAGAGCCAACTGATGTAATTGCCGATAGGTTTGGAAGTGAAGAATAAGAGAAAATGATGTTAAGGCTAACTTCTCAGTTTTGGGCACGAACAACTGGAAAGAGAGACTCGCTCTTCCTCTGGGCTCCCATGTACTTTTATTAACTTCAATATTATAAAACTCTAACAACAATTGTGTGTGTGTATATCTCTCCCTCTAGGTGCACTGTCTCTTAACTTTCAGGTCATAATATGCTGAAACTCTAATGAAAGTTATGGGCTTTTGCCCATGAGGGGAAAAACATACATACAGAAATCCATACTAGATTTTGTATTTAATTTCAAAAGGTTTATTTGTCTCCTGAAGCTCATCCAATTGTCTCTGGATGGTTCATGGATCCAAGATTTAAAACTCCAGGGACTAGGTTTATTTATTCTTTTGATAAATTATTACTGAGCACCTGGGACTCTGAAGACATTGAGGACTGGATGGTGACCAAATAAGACAGTATCCCTTTTCATGGAGATCACAGTGTGATGTGGGAAATAGGCAAGATGCTAGTGTAAGCAAATAAACAAGTATATAATTATAACTTGTGAAAGAAACTAATATGAGGAAAGGACAAAGCAAGGTTATACAATCTACTATTACAAGATGTAGGAGGACAAGGTCTGATTAGGAAACAGGAGTCATCCAGGTGTCATAAACAGAGGGGATTTAATACAAGGAGTTGTACACACGATGGAAAGAAAAGAGGACAATGAAAGCCATTAGATATTAGCAAAACAAAAAGTCCACTACCATCCGCAGGACTGAAGAAGCCAGGAGAAGAGGTGGTACTACCAGAGCCCAGAAGCTGGAATCACAGAAGAGGTGCTTCCCCATGGAAATTAGGGCTTGAAGTGAGGGTTTGTCTGTCAGAGATGCCAACCAAAATAGAGCATAAGAGAGAAAAGCACCTTGGCTTCTCCCACACCCCAGGGTTCTACTAGTGTCTTCCCTTGGCCAAATCTGGCCCCAGTTAGTTCTCTTGGTTTGGAGTGGAACAGGAAAAGAACAGGAATGGATTGATTGGATGAGAGAGCAATCAGGAAAATGATTAAAATCTATTTAGAAAGAGCAGTTAAGTAGACTACTTGGAGAAGCCAAAATTTAAGTTGAAACAAGCTAAATCACAAGATGACTACCAAGGAATGAGAGCATTCCCAGCAAAGGGAACTGCAATGGAAAGTTTCTGAAGTGATAAAGAACCCTTCTTCTTTGCGGGTGATGGGGCCTCACCTAAGGCCAATCTGGCTACCCTAGCTATAGCATTCTCTAAACAATCAGAATAGAGGGTTAGCCACATGGCTCCTCTTCTACAACCATGTGCCAGGTGGCATATTGCAAAGGAAGCAAGCCTCAAACCAAATTCCACCAGATGCCAAAATATTTCTTACTGAGAACACTAAAAGATAGCTATACAAAGTGCTGTCTCCTTTGGGGCAACCCACAAATACCTTGTCTGAAATATGCACCCTTAGATGAGGCAACAGTATTCTGACAGCAAGAATTTGCTATTGGGGCCCTCCACTAAGTGGAGGCATACAAACCAAACGGAGTTCTAGAATAAGGAGGTCATTTAGAAAGTGTTGGTTACTGGGCCTGCTAGATTCTCATACTTCCAACAAAGTTGGAGACGCTATACCACCTTCCAGCCAATCACATATCTTAAACACCACTCATTTAATCACTGAAGAGTTATTTAAGAATTTCTTATACCAATTAATATATCCTCTAATGCAGATTTAGGAATCGATAAATAAAGCACTTGCTGAGGCCATTTCTAGAGCATGGCATTTTTTTAGGGTGATTTAAATATTACCTAGCTTCACAGGTGGCTCAGTGGTAAAGAATCTGCCTGCAACGCAGGAGACAGTGGTTCAGTCCCTGGGTCAGGAAGATTCCCTGGAGAAGGAAATGTCAACTCATTCCAGTATTATTGCCTGGGAAATCCCATGGACAGAGGAGCCTGGTGGGCTTCTGTCCATGGAGTCGCAAAGAGTTGGACATAACTTAGCAACTAAATGACAACTACCCTTTAGAATGTAGATATATGCTAAGCTACACTGTCAGTTATCATGTACATCACACAGTTTATATGAAAGGCTAATTACAGACAATGAAACAGATGGGATGAAAGGCACCCAGTGTGGCTCAAGTCTTGCTAGCAAATCGGGAAATATATTGAGATGAGGCTGCTGGAGTGGGAAAGGGCTAAACCTTATAAGCCACCTTAAAGGGTTTGCATTTATTTCACACTACACTGAAGGGTTTTATTTTATTTTTAATTTTATATTATTTTTTATTTTTTTTTTTTATTTTACTTTACAATTCTGTATTGGTTTTGCCATACATTGACATGAATCCACCACGGGTGTACATGCGTTCCCAAACATGAACCCCCCTCCCACCCCCCTCCCCACAACATCTCTCTGGGTTATCCCCGTGTACCAGCCCCAAGCGTGCCGTATCCTGCATCGGACATAGACTGGCAATTCGATTCCTACATGATATTATACATGTTTCAATGCCACTCTCCCAAATCATCTCACCCTCTCCCTCTCCCTCTGAGTCCAAAAGTCTGCTAACAAGGAGGTAACTTAATCTGATTTGGTTTTTAAGAGTTCCTGTTGGCTGCTTTGTGAAGAATGGATCATAGAGAAGGGAGAGTAGAACCAGAATATTCTAGGGGTTCAGATCGAAGTAACAGCATCCACCTACCTCGATGGCAGTGCAGATGGAGAGAAGTGAGCTGTATTTTGAAGATAGAAACTCAAGAATGATGACTAGATGAGAGTCTGGAATGGGGGCAAAAGAGAATTTGGAATCAAAAATGATTACAGAGTGATATAAGTCATGAGGACTTGGGCTTGAGTTGGTAGTGATATCAAAAAGGAATTGAGATAAGCTCAGGGATCATGTTTGGAGTCTGGATAAAAGATGTAGCCCATGAATTCCCATGTCTCTGAGACGGCCTTCCATTGCACCTGAAGTTTCCACCTGCTCCTTGCAACTCTGATAGAGGACATCGTTGTGAATATTCCATCCCTGTTGATAGATGTGATGATGGTTTCCTCCTCTCTAATATGAAGGGGTTGGATAATCTCAAAGACTTGAAAGGCTCCTTTCAGATCCATCACATCTTCTGTTATTTGCAATACAGCAATACAACAGTACCAGCCATGGAGACACCTCTGGTAAGACTTCATGAAATAAGCTGAATAGCACCAGACTTTGCTGTAAAAATGACAGAAGTTGAGGGGAAGCAGAAAGGATCTTTATTTATGTATCATTTCTACAAAAGAACCTGGAGAAGGAAATGGCAACCCACTCCAGTGTTCTTGCCTGGAGAATTCCATGAACAGAGGAGCTTGGTAGGCTATAGACCATGGAGTCGCAAAGAGTCAGACTCAACTGAGTGACTATCACTCACTCACTCTACAAAAGAAGAAACTCTTATTCTTGCTTTCATTAGGAAAAAAAATATTACTCTCTTTTCTGTATTTCTTTATGTTTCAACAAAAGGAGAATAGTACTCCGTGGTATACTTAATTCTAAAATATTGTTTAAGAGTTTTCAAGAAAGAAAAACTTACTGAAAGCCTCAAAAATAAATTGATAGAGTAAAAAAAAAAAACATGCTATGTCTCATAACTTAACAGCAGATTTCCCAGAGCTGTCCACCGTATTAAATTATATATAAGACTCTTTGCCAAGGAAATAGATACAGTCCATTACCAGAAAGAAAAAATTTTACCCTGGGAAGATTATATATATTCATGCAGTTCAGAACATCTCAGAAAATATGTTATCATATTCCTTCACTAAATCACCAATCTATCCACAGTTAAAATTGAGTCCAATTTTGCACCAGGCCTCCTAATAGCTAATGCAAAACAAACGAAGAATCAGCTACTAAATATTCATTATGACATAGAAGGAGGCATATCATTTTGGAAAGGACAGTAAGTATTTCCTTTAAATGGTGTGAGGCTGTGAGAAGCAGTCAGTAACTGCTTGCTTCAGCTGGCTGTGACATTTTGTATGGCTGTACTTCTCACCAAAAGTCAAGGGCATCCTGTTTAAACACAATTCAGTGAAGGGTTAGGGCAAAACAGACCTTGAGTGGTGCCACTGAACCCAAGGATAAAAGCAAAAGATCTAGAATGTCTGATACAGAGGCTGTGCTCCACATGTGACTTGAAATGTGACTGGTCTGAACTGAAATGGTCTATAAGCCTAAAATACACACTAGCTTCTGAAGTCTTTATACCACAAAAAGGAACTATATCTCAACAGTTTTTACATCAATTGTGTGTTGAAAAGATATGTTGAATGTATTGAGTTAAATAAAAAATATGATTAAAATTAATTTTACCTAATTATTTTACTTTTTAGAAAACATGGCCACTAAAAATTTTAAAATCCTAGAAGTGGCTCACGTTTGTATCTTGCATTGCATTAATATTAACATTAGAAAGTGCCAAGCTGGAGGAATGATCTTGCCACTTCACCCTGGCTGTGTTGCTTCTTCTCCTCACTCATCTTTCTCCTTACCTGTAAACTGAGGAATCCTGATACCCATTTCCAAGGGCTAAATGGGCTGGCTTGTATAAAGTGTCTAACATGATGCCTGACATGTTGTAGGAACACACAGGGTTTTGCTTCCCTACTTTTCAGCCCCAAAGCTTACTTTGGGGGCTGAAAGTGGGAAAATGACATATTCTGGTTTCTAAGGTAATCCTGTTAAACGATCTGCCTAGAAGCCTCCTTGCCTGAGGTCTGGGACTATTTTTCTCTGCCTTGAGGAAGAGCAGTACTCTGCGATTTCAGTGCCTCAAGACAGATAACTCTGGCCCCTGTGGAACAGCCGGGGTGATGACAGAGAGGGCCTGTTTATAGAAGAGAGGGGTCGAACACTACTTAGGGACTTTGTTTAAAATTCTTCTTGTAACCACACAGCTCTCTGTTTGGGTTTGCTGTTCTCATTAAATAAATATCTGGAGAGTCTTCAGGGATCATCTCAGATATGTGTGAGCAGGGTTTTTAAGATAATGAACCACACTCTTGAGTCAAACTCAGTGGATTCCCAATTTGGCTCTTATGAGTCATTGAAGGATGGTCAAGAGGGGTTGGCGAGGGTTGCAGTGAAGTTCTTCACCACCAGACCAAGAGAAAATGACCCTTGTAAGGTTCTACCCAAAGTCCCTGCCCGCCAGCTCCTCACATAAATTCTTACAGACAGTGTTTAGGTCAGCGAGAAGGCACAGGGAGGAGAAGGACCAAGATGTTATGATCCGAAAGGATGGAATTGGAGGAGCAAGAACATCTTGTTAACTTGAAGTCGGCCTGAGACTCAGCTTCATGGTTTGAGTGAACATGGGCCAACTATTTGCGATTAGCACAGGAACAATAAATTGATGTATTTTTTAAATAATTTGAAATGTTGGTGATGCAGGAATATTTGGTGATCTAGATTTGACCCTCAGTAAATAAAAGTCACTTTTAACTCGAATCCTGAAGGGAGATAGAGGAAATAGGGGGAAATACTGGAGGCAAAAGGAGTTTTTTAATTAATAAACTTTATGTTTCAGAATAGTTTTAAGTTTATAAAAAAAATTGAACAGAAAGTACAGGGTTCCCCTATATTCCCACCCTCCCTCTATTTTTAACACCTTTGCATTAGTGTGGTACATTGAATAATATTACTGCATTATTTTCAACTAAAGTCCATAACTTAAATTAGGGTTCACTTCATGTTGTAATGATTCTATGGGTTTTGATAAATGCACAATGTCCTGTTCCACCAATTCATACATAACATTCACAGTCAAAAAAATTCCCTGTGTCCCACATAGTCATCCTTCTCCTCTTCTCCTACTCCAAAGCCACCAGTCTTTTTTTTTTTTTTTTTACTATTTCTACAGTTTCTAGAATGTCATATAGCTGGAATCATATAGTTTGTAGCCTTTTCAAACTGGCTTCCTTCACCTAAGTTCTTAACAGTTCCTCCAGGAGGAGTCTTTAAAACATCAAGAACATTGTGCCTTTCAAGAGAAATTAGGGGCATGAGAATACACAAAAAGAAAATTTTGTGCTATTGTTTTTGGCTTCTGATATCTGAGAGACATACAAGACAAACTCACTCTGGAAGAGAAGATTCCAGGATAAAAGGAGTAACCTTGGCATGAGGTGAAGGGTATGAGCACAAATAAACACTGTGTACACACCATGGGAAGATACAGCTGTGAGGCAGAGGGAGCTCGAGTCTATTCACAAAGAATAGAACTCAGTTGTCCAATGGGAGGGAAGATACAATTTCTCCTGGGGGCAGGAATATGACACAACACCATCTAGAGCTATTATTCTGTTATGCTGTTTTTTTCTTGTCTAGTTTAATTCAATTTTCAATCATTGACTCAAAGGATAACTTGACCCTGCCATGAGTCAAACTGATTATTTTCCTAGGCAATTTTTTTTTGGTCTCTTACTGTCTTTTTCTAGAACCACATATTCCAGCTCATTTCATTTGTGGATCCTCACTGTAACACAGAGGGATCGTTCTTCAATATATCTTAAAGACACAAACCTGAAATAATGGTAACATTTTCTTAAGCAAAATTTAATTTGGGGTTTTTCATGTCAGAGAATCTTTAACAGGCCAAGGTTGATAGAAGGCATGGGTGAAGGAGACCTTTGGACTGGAGGTTAGTGCGACCTGTGAATAGGAAGAGCTGCGGACATCTGTCCTACCACCAAACAGCTGTCCATCCTTGAAGATGCAATCCTCAGGAGAGGGCCATCAGTTGACTACAAGCTATCAACTATTCTGAATTTCCAGATCACTCTATATAGGTTAAATATATAGGTTACATATATAGGTTACATACATAGGTTACATGGAGGATACAAGAATCTTACCCCACTGGTAATGCTACTCACGCCCTTAGCTTCTACTGCAGTCTTTGATGGTTATTCCAGGAGAAAAGCTCATACTCCAAAGTATCTTTGCTTAAGTGAACCAGTGATGCACACTCAGATCTCTGAAAAACATGTTCAGGTAGCCATGGCCTGAAGGGAGAAAAATTTCCAATCTTCAACCCTTTAGGGTAGTGTCAAATCTGGAGGATGAGGCAGGCCATCACACTAAATATCATCAGTGAAACAAAATATCCTGGCAGTGAGAAAATAGAATTTACCAGAGCTCACCTCAGGAAGAGTACTGTAACTATTGTAAATATTTAGAAGGCATACTAAGGCACCTAGGAGCAAGGAGGTAAGACTCTTCTTCCTCCAAGGGTTAGGCTTAAGCAACCTTAGATACTTACTAAACAAGGAAGAAGAATCTGTTTAACTGCAGGTCTTCCACTTGTTGAGTGAAGTATGCAAGTTTGGGGCCAGAGCAGAATTACCACGGACAACAGAAAGGGGTTGAGTGTCCCCACCTGGAGTCCCTCTTCTCCAGTTCTCCCTTACCCCCACATCACTCAGCCTTCTCTTTAAATGAACTGTGAGCAAGCATTTGAAGGAGTACCAGATTATTAACTCATTCAGAGGACCTAATCAATGGGTTTATTTTCCCAGGATTCCTTAATGTTTCTGTCTGGCACTGGGCAAAGTCAAAACACCACATCAAGGTCCATCTCCCTAAAAAGCAGTGCCCTCCAATGCAAGCAGCAATGCAAAGTCAAAAGGTTGCTTCTTCTAGCTCCTCCATTTGGAACTTTTCTTTTTCTATCTTCCATATCTGCCTGTCTACACTCTGCCCAGATCCAGCTCAAATGTGTTTCCTCCAACAGGCTTTATCTGGAATTAATTCATCCTTTCTTTGTAAACTCATAATTACTTGTTTGTAGAAATGAAAAGGGGGCTTCCCAGGTGGCACAGTGGTAAAGAATCTCCTGCCAATGCAGGAGATACAGTAGATGTGGGTTGGACTCCTGGGTTGGGAAGATCCTCTGGAGTAGGAAATGGCTACATACTACAGTATTCTTGCCTGGAAAACTCCAAGAACAGAGGAGCCTGGTAGGGTCACAAATAGTTGGATACAACTAAGCAACTGAGCATGCATGCAAAAACAAAAGAAGCATTATGCGACTTTAGAATAAGATAGAGTGCAGTTTCTCTCACTAGAATTTAAGTTCATCAATTCAACAATATCTTCTTTTTTAATCTTTATGTAGGATTCATTCTAGGTACCAAAGGCCACACAGAAATGTACTAAATAGACATCTGTGTACTATTATCTCTTTTGATTCAGGGGTTACCTAGATTGCATTCCATCCTCCAAATTCATTCTTTAGGAGCAAAACCACAGTCCACTGCTCTATGATCCATATCAGTCTCCATAAAGCCACTTTGTGATATGAGGAGTTCCAGAGAGACCTGCTCTGGTTGAATACCTATCACTACATGAAACAGTGGATATCTGGCTAGCATTCATCTTTCTTCTGGTAACAGCACTATAGTTTGCCTTTGGGAACACTCCTACTCACTCTTAATCAAAGTGGTTTGGAGGTCGTAAACTCCACATCCCAGTTGGAGAGGTAGAAACATGACTCAGATCTAGATAGCATTTCCTCCCTTTGTTTACTTCCCAGTTGACCACAAGACCCAAGCCAGGTCAATGAGATGTATCCCTAGGACTTTTGCTAGAACCCTTGGGACAAGGGGCTCTTCTTCCATTGTTCTTGGGCTCTGAGATGTGAGTCTAGGGTTTCCAGCTGTCATTCCATCATCTCATGGCTAGATTCTTCCAGACATTAATGTCAACAGGGAGAGGAGGAGAAAGCTGATGTAGGATGTCAGGTAGAGATAAACTATAGGAAGCAATATGGGATAAACTTATATTAAATATTTTTTTCTGTCTTTAAAATCAAATTTAACTAGATGTCCTGTATTTTTATTTGCTAAATATGACAACTCAAGCAGCAGGAAGCCTGTGTCTTGGTGACCACTTTTAAACCTCTGCATTACTCTACATCTCTGGACTCCTTAGCTATGTGAAGCATCACCTTCCTGCTTTTGTTTAAATTAGTTCAAGCTGGTTTGCAACACAAAACTTGCTCACTAATGTAGAAGTTCTGCCATCTTAAAGATGCATAGGTGTCTTTATCAAGAAGAAAACATTCTTAGGAAAGAGTCATATGCCAGAGAGATTAACAACAGGACAAAGAACTTCTGCCAGCTGTTTAGGACATGAAAGGTACTCAGATTAGGTAATACTTTATGCCTGGTGGGACTAGAAAATAAGTCAGTGACAGGACCATGTGGTCTAGGACTAATAAGACGCATGGACTGGGATCAAAAGTATGTTACCTTTACCAGTGCAATCAGCTCAGAGCATTCCTGATTGCACCCCAAGAACACCTCACCTCCAAAGACTGTATGCCTACCTTAACTTCTAGGCTATTTACAGGAAACAAGGGCAGACTCAGATCTCCAACATGAGCCCCAAGTGATGGAAAGAAGCCAAGATGTTCTTGCATTTTGAGGGGGTGGGGGAAGAAAGAGAAGGGAGGAAGAAGAAAGATTCTTTTCAAAACAGCCCGTTGCTTGCCACTCCCACCTAGGGGAAGGACAAACTGAGGACAGTCTGGGTGGGACAGCAAACAGAAAAGTGTCTCTCTGGCACCTGGAAGCAAGCAATCTGATCCGAGGGCCCCAGAGACGGAACTTGAGGACAGAGCTTGTGGGGGTGGGGGGTGGTGGGGAGGGCAATGAGTTGGGCAGATTCCAAAGCCTTCCCCGCCCTGCCCTGTCTCCAGGCGCCAGCACGTCAAGTCACTGCAAACAAACAGCATGGGGAAGACTGCCAGGAGAAATGACAAGGGTGTTTGTGAGTTGAAGAGGTTTCCACCAATCAGGCTGGGTAGGGCCATGGAAGGTCTTCCTCTTCCTTACTTGGATTTCTGCTGGGTTAACCACTGTCTTAATTAAGCAACTTCTGTACTGGGGTGCTGGGCCTGGGAGTCATTTAAATTCACCTGACACACATTTTTCTGATTTTCTTGCACAGTCTTTTGGAAAAATAAATCAAAGCTAGCATCATTCCTAATTGTGGGGACAGGAAACTGAGATATGGATCCCCTTAGATCACACAAGGCATTAGTGCAGAGGAAGAAAGATCTCTACATCTGTGTCATCATTCCCAAGGCAAGACCATCTCCTCTCCAGGAATCAACATGGCACCTTACAGGGAGACACTGAGGAACCCAATTTGTAACAATTGTCTGTATAGTTGCCTTCCAGGGTGGTTCAGTGGTAAAGAATCTGCTTGCAATGTGGGTTCGATCTCTGGGTCAGGAAGATCCCCTGAAGTAGGGAATGGCAACCCACTCCAGTATTCTTCCTGGAGAATCCCATGGACAGAAGAGCCTGATGGGCTACAGTCCAAGAGTCAGACACGACTGAGTAACTAACACTTTTCTATATAATTAAGTACAACAAAACCAAATTTTTATTACTGCTTTCAAAAACTAAAAGCTGTAATATGGAGATAATTTTGAACCCCACAATTAATAAAGAGGTCACTAAATGCTTTTGTCAATAGAATGTTTCATTCAAGTTTGGGCAAGTTCAGGAAATGTCACCATTTATTACTGATTTTGGCCTTCTGCATAGCCTATATTATTGGATGAACTCCAGGAGTTGGTGATGGACAGGGAGGCCTGGTGTGCTGTGATTCATGGGGTTGCAAAGAGTCGGACACGACTGAGCGACTGAACTGAACTGAACTGACTTATAGCCTATATTTGTGTGGTTCTTTGAATTCTCCTTCAAACCAGTTATACCTTCTTGCTGGTTCCCTCATTAATTACTGAGTAACAGAAGATCTCTGATATGTGTTCATTTTATAACGCCTAAGAATTGTGGCTTTACTCTTTAACGATGACTTCACTGAAGAGAAAGCACAGGACACAATACATCCACAGTCCTCACCATCAAGGCAGATTTTTCTCAAAATTATGAAAAAATGAAAGCTTTGCTTCTGCACCATCACATAGCATTTTCTTCATCTTATCCTAAGATGAGCCTGATTTCTGGCCCTCTCATCCTCTTCTTATTCCTCCACCTGCCAACCCAGTCAAACAACCCTTATCCCTTCCCTTGCAAAATTAAATTTATGTAAAAGCTCATACTCACCCTTATTCAAGTGTAACTGAGAAACCAGCAGTTAACCTGAGTCCTTTCCTACAGAGCTTTTCCATCATGTTTTCAGGGAGCAAAGCCTGAAGTTTAAGACAATGTTTTCTAAAGGTTGAGATTTCTAGCAGGAAAATCTCAGACCATTCTGTGGCAAAGAATAAAGGCTTTTCAGAGGCCCTGAAATTAGAATATGTCACTCTGTCCAAGCCCTCCTCCATCCCATGCCAAAAAAAGAAAAATTTTTGAGTGATCACCTTGAGATGGGCTGTTTGCCTATAGAGTGATTACAAGTCCAGAGAATAATTCTGAAATATGGGGTTCTTAGTTCTGGGAGAATTTTATTTGTGGTATAACACTATCTTAAACAAATAATCAAACATCAGACACACAGAATACACAGGTTGAAAAAAGAAAAACTTCTGTTACTTCATTCACAATAGCCATGTATTGTGTGTGAATGTGGGGAATGGCTGGACAGCAGCAGCAAATGTCCATTGTTGCCCACTCTAGGAGGAAAGATGTTGGGCTTTCAGAAGACCACTGGCTTTCCTACCCTGGCTTACTGTGTTCTTCCATCACCAATATTATGTCTGTTGTGTCCGACTCCTTTGTGACTCCATGGACGGTAGCTCACCAGGCTTCTATGTCCATGAGGATTTCAAGGCAAGAATACTGCAGTGGGTTGCAAGTTCCTCCTCCAGAAGATCTTCCCAGATCAAAGATCAAACCTGTGTCTCCTGCATTGGCAGGTGGATTCTCTACTACTGACCCACTGGGGAAGCCCTGGTGTTTGTTTGGCTACCTTCAGGTAAATCTTCTGAGTTTTCCCACTGAGCTCACACGGGAAAGACAAGACACATTTTCTGAGACATGTATAATGAGAAGGCTTGATCAGATCAACGGAGACGCTCATCCCAGGTGCTTCCCCTGATGTGACTCCTCATCACTATGTATCCTGCCTACTCACATCTGATCTACAGTTAAGTTGCTGAGACAGGCTTTGGGGCTGGCACCAGAAGTCCTCAGAGTGCAGTGGCATTGTAGATCAGACTCACCTTCACCAAGTTTAAATCGAGGAAACTGTCTCCTTATAGGAAACTTCCAGGCGTCTCAGACCAGAACCAGCCTGTGAGTATCCAAGCTGGGATCTTAGATGTGATGAGCTGTAGCCAACGAGAACTCAGTCACCAGCAGTTACCAGATCTATCCAGATCTATGTCTCTATTTATTCTCTTCACCTCACTGTTGCCAGCAATCCCACGGACTTTGTGCAAGACTCATTGGAAAAGACTCTGATGCTGGGAGGGATTGGGGGCAGGAGGAGAAAGGGATGACAGAGGATGAGATGGCTGGATGACATCACTGACTCGATGGACATGAGTCTGAGTGAACTCTGGGAGTTGGTGATAGACAGGGAGGCCTGATGTGCTGTGATTCATGGGGTCACAAAGAGTCGGACACGACTGAGTGACTAAACTGAACTGAACTGAACTGAAGGCTATGGGAAAGAGCCAAAAATCCCTTCATCTGGGGCCCTGCCTCCACAGCTCTGAGAACTAAGTACTAGAGATGATCTGCCTTTCAGAACTTATCAGCCAATCTTTAAAAAGAACCTATAACTGAATGGCAGTTATGTGGTTTCACCTTCTCCCACCCCCCACCCCCTCCACTGCCTCTGCCGTCTCACCTTCAATTTCCAGGTATGGACAGAGTTCATGTTCCACTTCTGGAACACAGGTTGTTGTATAGCCATCTTTAAACTACATCACTTGGAGATGATTTTGTTGAATTCCATCAGAGAGCAAAGGGCAGGCCAACAAGATACTTGATTGAATTGTTGTCAGAACCAGAACTAGAACACAGAGCTGGAAGAATTAAGAAACTCATTCATCTGGAAATATGTCTCTGATTCCTATCCTGTTTATCTCCATTTAAAATGAAATAATTTAGGATGATGTATATAAAAGTGCCTTTAAAATATGGAACATGTATTCAGTTCAGTTCAGTTCAGTTCATTTCAGTCGCTCAGTCATGTCTGACTCTTTCTGATCCCACGGACTGCATCATGCCAGGCCTCCCTGTCCATCACCAACTCCCGGAATTTACCCAAACTCATGTCCATTGAGTGGGTCATGCCATCCAACCATCTCATCCTCTGTTGTCCCCTTCTCCTCCCGCCCCACTGGTCAAATGCTTTACATGAATTAACATATCTAATTCTTGAAGCTGAGGCTCAGGGAAGTTCAGAAATTTGCCCACAAACACATCTATCAGATTCCAAATCCTCTGTTTCAACAGGGCAGCTATATATTCCCCAAGCTATTTACCTGGGTTGTTCACCTCTGATAGCTGATCTAATGCTTCCAGCTTTAGTTCTGGCTCTCTAGTTTAATATGTCTTAATGAGATTAAAAACAACTCCACTCTATCCCAACACAAACTCCTTCATAGGCCTCCACGCTCCAGAAAAAACAACTGCCAACAAAGAGAGGGTGATTCAATGACAAGGTGGGTGGCATTGTGTGAATAAGAAGGAACAAGGCTCTTGCCCAAAGGGTATTTATACTCCTCTAGCTCCAGTACCTGTCAACTCACTTCCTTTCAAATACCACCCACTTTAAAAAATGTGTCACTGTGCATGAGCCCCACTAATTCTGAGTCTTCATTTCCCAACCAGACTGAAACAGTGGGTGTTTAATTATTATTTTTATTTTTTTCTATATGTGAGCACTTTGATAGATGTTTTCAAAAACAGCAGCTCATTTAACACATTAGTATGAACAAGCAAAATAGTACCCCCATTCTGTTGATATGAAAACTGAGTCCTACAGAGATCCAACCTTATATATTCTATATCCCTGATTAGAACCACTAACCAAGATGCAGAGGCAATGAAAAACCTGACTTCTTTGCCACCTGGTCTAAGTGTTGACAACATGTGTGTCTTGGTCAATGGCCAACCTATTTGACCTGAGCGCCTTCCTGGGTATTGAAAGAAGGTTCTACATGATTGTGGCTCCCTGAGCAGGTTGCACAACATTTCTACCCCATTCTAACAAGATGATGTCACTTCTCTGAGTGATGCTTTGTGGTGTATGAGAGGGTTATATCGTGTAACTTCTAGGCATCTATTATTTCACTAGGTAAGTATTAGGTTAAAAGGAATTTCAGGGGTCATTTAATATAATAATAGCATGCATTGAATAATTGAGGCTTTATAACACTTCATCTTTCCTGAGCACTTTTATGTGCATTAGTTCATTTGATCCTCATCACTCTAGAAATTGTTCCTACCTCAAAGACTTTCATGAGGATTCAATGAGAAATGTACAAACACCTAGCATAATGCCTGGCACATACTACATGCCTGATAAATGTTGCCTGTTATTACTGTTAACTCTGAAGTTGGTAGGCAATGTAGTCCATTTTCTATCACACTTTCAAGGCTCTTCAGAGGATGGAAAATCTTGAGTTTTCTTGACTACTCATTGGCCCTCATTTTTCTTGTGTTGCATGCTTGTTAGATAGGTAAAGCTCATGTTGTTAAGTCTGACGTTCCCTAGTTAGACTTACATTACATTAGGATGATAAATCTCTCTCCAACTCTGAAAACTGGAAAAGGCTGACAGATCTGAGAAGTTGACATTTGAGTTTGTTGTTCATTATGGCCTTTAGAATAACCAGCAGTTTTACAGTATTGGATCAGGTTGGAGAGTGGGGTGGTCCACTGGAATGAAAGCCAGAAGCCAGGAGTTAAAGTTTTCATCTTCCTCTGCTGAGTCACTGAAGACCAAAATCAAGACATTAGCTTTTCCTACATGAATCATTGCCTGCTCAAAATGACCTGCTTTTGCTTCACTCTTGTGTAATTATAAAGTTTCGCTGCATACAGTTACAACTGTTTTAGGGGAGGTAGGCTTGAGATACTTATTTCCAGGCACTTTAAATACTTGGCCAATCACATGGTAAACAAGATGATGGATTAACCTTGTCAGTTAAACCTAAAAAAAGGAGGATTTCCCTGGCAGTCCAGTGGTTAAGAATCCACCCGCCAAGGCAGAAGACACAGATTTGATCCTTGGTCCTGGAAGATTCCACATGCTGCAGAGCAACTAAGCTGTGTGCTGAAACTACTGAATCTTGAGTGCCCTCAAGCCCATGTTCTGCAACAAGAGAAGCCACCCCAATGAGAATCCCATGCATCACAACAAAGAGTAGATCCCTTTCCCACAACTAGAGGAAGACCAAGCACAGCAATGAAGATCCATCACAGCCAAAAAAAAAAAAAACCTAAAAAATGATCCAAAATGTATTTGGAGCATGGGTTTGGAAGCTCTTACCTGCTGATGTCCCTGAACTGTTGGGCATTGATCGGATACCTGGACACAGCAAGGTCCAGAGACCCCAGTCCTTGAGGACTCAAAGCACACAGCAGCAGATGCTTTCTCAGGGCCTTCCCTTCTTCTGTCCCCTAGATAGGGTTCCAGTCTAAGTCTAGTCTTAGTCACTCAGCTGTGTCTGACTCTTTGTGACCTCATGGATTGTAGCTCACCATGCTCCTCTGTCCATGGGATTTCTCATGCAAGAATACTGGAGTGGGTAGGCATTTCCTTCTCCAGGGGATCTTCCTGACCCAGGGATCAAATGTGAGAAACCTGAATTGCAGGCAGACTCCTTACTCTCTAGGCCACCAGGGAAGTCCAACCCAACCCAACATAAATGCCCAGCAGAGTAATTACTAAGTTGAGACTTGATTTACATTGAGCCCATTTCCCTGTTGGTGTGGATGTCAGGCTCTTCTTCACCCCATGAAGTCTGGCTTTATGTTCATAATTCAAGATTGCTCCCAGGGAAACTCAGACAAGAGCCCAAAGCTGGTTATTTATGCAGAAACTGGATACATACCCAACCTGAAGGAAAATGCTGTACTTTTCTACTAAGCTACATGTACTGAGGGGAGGACTTGTGTGCTCGTGTATCTCATCTTCTCTCTTTCTATTTTTCCTCTCTCTGCCCCCCACACAAACATATGCACACACATACACACTACTCATCTTAATTCAAGGGAATATTTAATATAAAAAACACATGTTGGTTTAAAGATCAGAGTTGAAAATAGAACCAAAAGGGATGGAGGAACTTAAAGGAGTCTGTAGTCATTTTCATGACTCACTACCAGTGACCCGCTCTGCCAACTGTGACATGACCCAGAAAGTCCAGTGGAGTGGAAAGGATGGTAGGAATGGCATTATGGGTTAGATTTTTTCCCCTGACTGTTCACATGTTGAAGTCTTAAACTTCAACTACCCAGTAAGTGACCTTATTTGGGGATTGGGTCTTTACAAAGGCAACTGAGTTAGAATAAGGTTGTTAGGGTGGATCCCAATCTGATGTGACTGGTGTCCTTTATAAAAAAGGGGAAATTGGGATACAGAAGTACACATAGAGGGAAGACAACGTGAAGAGACATCGAAAAAAGATGGCCGCCTACAAGCCAAGAGGAGAAGCTTGAAACAGATTCTTCTCTCACAGGCCTGAGAATGAACTGGTCCTGCAGACACCTTGGTCTTGGACTTCTAGCCTACAGAGCTATGAGACAATACATTTCTGTTGTTTGAGGAACTCAATCTGTGGTACTACGTTACGGCAGTCCTAGCATGAATGGAAGCAGGAGTATCTTCCTAGCCCACAGAAGCAAGGGTTCCTGGGAATTTAAAACACAGACCCTCTCTTTACTCTGACCAGAAGCACAAGCTACTAAAAAAGAGCCACATTTTGTGAACAGGCTTCCATAGCAAGTTGAGCACTATTGATGCAAAAGGTTTTAAGACTCCTTCTCCTACTTCCTCCCCCAATATGCACTTTTCTTAGCCAGGAATGTAAATGAATAATGGCATGTATACCATGGAAAGTTCTGTGGGTTTTACTCTCTCACCATGAATCTGCATATGTTTATCCGCATACAGATGTTTGAACTTTATTTTCTGATCAATTATGAGCTCCCAAACAAAGTTCCAAGCACCAGGAAACTTAGAGCTGATCTGATCCCATACTTTAATTTGCTAGGTAAAGACAAAAAGACCCAGAGAGTAGAAAGAGAGAAAGCAGTTCAGCAGGTTGATAGATCCTGACAGATGTCCTAACTGCAAGTCCTGAGCTTCATCCTATACACCACATTCATTTTCCTTCATGGAAATAATTTTAGTATGGGATATCTGATTAAATTCTCCCTTGCTCTATATAGGAGTTCCTTTATTTACTCCCTATTTGGTAGTTAAGGAAAAAGATAAGGCCTTGCCTTATTATGAGGGACTCTGAGGTCATCTAATGTCTCTACAATATTTATATCAAGTGGTTTGCCAGTCTCTGATTAAACACTTTCAAAGATGAAAAACATGCTATTTCATTTCAGACAGTTCTAATGATGAGAAATTCTTTAAAAGTGAACCAAAAATATGCCAGGATCTAGAAGGCAGAGACATTTTTTAAAAATTACTTAGTTTGAGCTTATGCCCAGGGCTTTTGGTCTGCCAAAGTCTCTGTGATGATCACAATGGTGACATTGGTTCAGATGACACCTCCTTCCTACTGGGGATCACAACAGAGCAGAACTCCCTTCAGGGTGGTAGAACTTGGTGCCCAGCTCAGAGGACATTAATGATGTCTGCTATTTTGGAAATCAAGACTTGAAAAGAATAATGAGGAGTAGTGATTCCAAAGAATCTACAAAGTGTTTTGATTTGAAGAGTGGAATTCTGCCCCAAGGAAAAGCATTAGCTTATTTTGTGAGAAGAAAGTGAGGGGACATGTAGGTCATAGTTGCAGCCTGCTCAACTTTGCTCCGTCCTGTGTGCTGAAAGCTACCCCTGATCCTGGCCACCGAGGGGGTGACACTGCAGGAGAAGAGAGCAATGGATCAGGTGCCCTTTTGTAGCTTCCATACAGAGAATTTCTTGTGGGTACCATCCCCTCCTCCTTTACAGAGAATCATCAGTGGTCATGTAAGGATGGAGTTCTAAATCCTTTAAGGGTGGCCTGCTGAAATCAGCAAACCTGATGTTATAGTCCCAACCTTGTGAGTTTGGACAGGTCACTGAATTTCCATGGACATCGTGTTTCTCATTGGTCTAATGGAAAGACTGAAGTTAGAAGAATAGTTGACCTCAGAGAACTTGGCATTCTATAGGGATTCATGTTAAAACATATCCACTTCCACACAGTCTATCTCTTTCCATTCAAGAAATTCCTGATAGATAAGTTAGTGAGACTTGGTTGAAATAAAACAAATTTTTTCACTGGGAAAAGCTGGTTTGGACTGTTACTTTTAACAGTAAATAAAACAGCTACCATATATTGGGGCTTCCCTTCTGACTCAGCAGTAAAGAATCCAACTGCCAATACAGAAGACATGGGTTCGATCCCTGGGTTCAGTATTCTTGCCTGGAGAATCCTATGGACAGAGGAGCCTGGCAGGTTATAGTACATAGGGTTGCAAAGAGTTGGACATGACTGAAGCACTTAGCATGCACTCAAGCAGCACTGAAGTGCCAGGCATGCTCATCTCAGTTAACCCTCCAAAGTTCCTATGATGTAGGTAGCTATCACCAGCCTAGAGGGTGAGATAATCAAGGTTTAGAGGAGTTAAGTAATTTTCTCACTATTACTAGCTGGTAAGTGTAGAGCAAAAATTACAATCTAGCCAGTGTGACTTCAGAACCCAGTCACTTACTCTTTGTAGGACACTGTGTCATGTTGAGTAATATGTGTATGTGTGTATATGTATTTGCACGTCTCCATAAAATCCACTTATTCAGATCCAGAAAATCCCAGGGAAACATATTTGGATAGAGAGATATATTTCCCCTCAAAAAGAATCTGCTTTGCATTATGAAGACCACATCCTACTGCTTACATATGTTAGAATTCATTTGTTCCAGGCATAGATTCTTGAATTAAGAAAGAGAGAGAAAGTGAGGACCAGATGACCCTTTGGTAATAAATAAATGGTCTCAAAGCACTATTTAGACCAATTTTGATACTTAGAATATTCTAGAACAGTGTACTTCTCAGTAACATTATTCATTCCCAAACTTACAAATACTTTTAAAATATCAGAGAATAATAAAGAAGAAAGCCATGTTTCACGAACTCACCACCCAGATAACACAGGACATTTTTGAAAATAAAAATAATGCATGTACATGCCTGCTGCTGCTGCTAAGTCGCTTCAGTCGTGTCCGACTCTGTGCGACCCCATAGATGGCAGCCCACCAGGCTCCCCCATCCCTGGGATTCTCCAGGCAAGAACACTGGAGTGGGTTGCCATTGCCTTCTCCAGTGCATGAACATGAAAAGTGAAAGGGAAGTCGCTCAGTCGTGTCCAACTCTTAGCGACCCCATGGACTGCAGCCCACCAGGCTCCTCCATCCATGGGATTTTCCAGGCGAGAGTACTGGAGTGGGGTGCCATTGCCTTCTCCATGTACAAGGCTAGAAAGTACAATTACAACAGAAGAGAGAAAATGAAAAGTGAAAGCCTCTCCTTACTCCCATGTAATCTTTACATCCCCTGTACAAAGACAATGATAGGAGCACCTAAGTATATAAAACAAATACTATAAGGGTTTCCCAGGTGGCTCAGTGGTAAAGAATTTGCCTACCAAGCAGGAGATGCAGATTCAATCCCTGGGTCAAAAAGATCACCTGGAGAAGGAAATCTCAACCCATTCCAGTATTCTTGCCTGAAAAATTCCATGGACAGAAGAACCTAGTGGGCTACAGTCCATGGGGTCTCAAAAAGAGTCTAACATGACTAAACAACAACAGTAGATATGAAGGGAGAAATTGACAATACTACAATAATAGTAGGAAACTTTAATACCTTACTTACATCAATGGACAGATCATCCAGAGAGATAATCAATAAGGTAAGAGTGGTCTTAAATGACACAACAGACCAGTTGGACTTTGATATCTATAGGACATTATATCCAAATACAGCAGAATATACTCTTTTCAATTGCACCTGGGATGTTCTCTAGATAGATCACATCTAGACCACAAAAAGACTCAACAAATTTTAGAGGATAGAAATTATGTCAAACATTTTTTCCAACCCAAATGATATGAAACTAGAAATCAATTACAGAAAGAAAAATGGGAAAAGTACAAACATGATATACAGACTAAACAGTGTGCTACTCATAAACAGTGGGTCAATGAAGACATCAAAGAGGAAACTGGAAAATACCTTGAGACAATAAAAATGGAAATATAACACCCCAGAACTGAAGAGATGCAGCAAAAGCAGCTGAGAGGGAAGTTTATAGCAATACAAGCCTTCCACAAGAAACAAGAAACATCTCAAACAGCCTAACCCACCACCCAAAGGGATTAGAAAAAGAAGGAACAAAGCCCAAAGTCAGCAGAAGAAAGGAAATATTAAAAATTAGAAATGAAATGGAGATTAAAAAACAACTAAACTTTAACAAAAATTTTAAAAGGAGGGAGAAACAATGTTTTACATTTTGCAAGAATATATGCAAAAGGACTTCCCAGGTAGCACTAGCGGTAAAGATCCCGCCTGTCAATGCAGGAGACGTAAGAGACTTGGATTCAATCCCTGAGTCGGGAAGATCCCCTGGAGGAGGCACTGCAGCCCACTTCAGTATTGTTGCCTGGAAAATCCCATGGACAGAGGAGCCTGGGGGGCTACAGTCCATAGGGTTTCAAAGAGTCAGGTACCATGGGAAAGTTGGTATGTGGGTGTAGAAGGGAATGAATGAATTAATGAACAAATGGTGGGAAAGTAGCAGGAGGTGGAGAAAAGTATGGTCAAATTTCCTTTCAAAAAGTAATCACATTTACATTAAAACCTACAATATAAGAGAGTGCCATTTTTCCATGCCATTTAAAGTAGTGAATGTTATTGCACTTTGAAATATTTTTTCCAAGCTGATAATTATCCATTTTTTTATCCAGTCTGATACTTGGGATTGCATTTTTCCATTATGAGTGGGGTTGAGCTGTTCCTCTGTCTCTTTCTGTAACTCAGGATACTGTACACTGCCAGAACTGTCTTTTGCTCTTCCGGGGGCTGACAGATTCTCCAGGGCTGCCTTAGAGATCAGCAGGTCTTCTGCTATCCACAAGAATGCCATGTGGCCTCTAGCCACACAATCCAGAATGAAAATGAGTGTGGGTGCCATGGTCACCTCCGAGTGCTCATCTCAGCTCTGAAATCACCGGCTAACGACTGGTGACCCCACAACCTCCCAAACCAGGAACCATCTGTGCTTCATTGGCAACCTCAGCTGCATGTTCATCACATTTCCAACACTGTTTTAAATTTACTCACACTTAATGCATCAAAAAGCATCGCGCTCTCTGCACTGAGTTAATGTTGTGAGGCTGTTTCCAGGAGCCCTTTTTGTTTAGCTGGGCTTTTTTTAAACCTTCCCTTCCACCCTTCCTTCTTCTTCTTCTTCTTTTTTTTTTTTTTTTTTGGCTTTTCTTGGAAGAAGTTGATTTTTTGCCAAAATTAAATGAAACTCTGGCTCCAAGTTCAACACAGAATTTACTAGCTGATAAATTGGAAGTGGGGTATGGTTTGTGAAGGTGGGGGAAAAGTGGATGGGGGAGGCAGGATTTCATTTGGGGGCAAGTTCAAACTTGGAATCAGAAGCTATTAAAGTACCTGATTTGTGCTGAGTCATACAGGGGCAGAAGTCAGGGGATGATGCTGGCTAGCTGCCAGGCACACACACTGCCCAGGTTGATGAACAAGTCTCCAAAGAAATTACAAGGGGATTACAATTTCATCAGCATTTTAAATATATCATTAGAAGTCACATGCGTAACACTGAGGCAAGCAACCCTCCGGGGTCTCTTGTGTTCATCTATCCTTAGTTTTCCTCTTTCTTTCTTGGACCCCATACTCTCATGCAATTTCTTTCCCAGATTTCACCCGGTATGACCCTTCCTCTTACCCCCCTCCCTCCTCCAGCTGAGTCTTTCTAGACACTTCTCATTCAACAGGGGTGAGGTGGAGCCATGGAGAAGATTCTAAGCTTTGATGATTTGAGAGGAGACACTGTCCTAAGAATAAGAAGATAATGATGATGATATTAACTCATCTAAATTGAAAGCAGTCTTAGAAGCTAAATAATGTTATCTCTATTTTTACAAAGAATCAAAGCACAGAGAAGGTAAGTAGCTTCTCCCAGGTAACAAAGTTAGTGAATACAGAGCTGGAATATGAATCTAGGATGTCTGTGCTCTTAGCCTACAATTTCTACCCTTCTTTCAAACTCTCATCTCAGTACAGAAATACTCATCTTCCAAAAAAAAAGAATACCTTCTCTCTCATGTTCCTGAGCCTTGGCACTTGCTGTTCTTTTAAAAAGCAGAGAAGTAGAGCAAAGAAGAGGTCTTTCCAGTTGCTTCCATGCCATTTCTTTGCTCCGGTTCTACTTCAAGGATGATCCAAACACTCATTCCCTTTTCCCTCCCAACACTGTATTATGAAAAATTTCAAGCATGAAACACCCATGTACATACACCCAGATCTGTATCCACCATCTAGATTCTACAATGAAGATTTTGCTGTTTTTACATCATATCTGCCCATCTCTTCATACCTTTTATTCACCTCCCTGATCCATCTAATTTTGGGGGTACTTCAAGGTAGTTGTAGACACCTCTAACATTTCTGCATTCCCTGCTTTTTTTACTTCATACAAGAATCACAGCTAACAATTATTGAGTACTTACTCTGTCAGGCATTGTGCCAGGCACCTTCTGTGCATTACATAATTTCATTCTCTTGGTAATCACATGAGGCAGGTGAAATTACCACCCTCATTTTACAGATGAGAAGAACTGAGTAATAGAGAACAATGGCTGCAGCCAACATTTATTTAGTGCTTTCTATGGCCCATGGGCCATGCTAAGTGCTTGTCATCCATTATCTCATTTAATCCTTACAACAGCCATATAAGGTAAATAGTATTCCAGATGAGGAAATTAAGACTTGGAGGCTAAGGTTCCCAACTTCCTAAGCATGAGAACTGGGGTTTGAATTCATTCTGACTCCACCAGGCTCCACCTGCTCCCATTTGCTCAAATCCCTTCTGTCACCTATCTTTTCCCACTATGATTTAGTTTTTGGCTTCCCTTTATATTTTCCATCAGACCATGGTCTCTCACAGGAAAAAGTCACATTTTAGTGCTCTCAGTACCGGGTCCTCAGTTCAGTTCAGTTCAGTTGCTCAGCTGTGTCTGACTCTGCGACCCCATGGACCACAGCACAAGAGGCCTCCTTGTCCATCACCAGCTCTCAGAGCTTGCTCAAACTCATGTCCATCGAGTCGGTAATGCTATCCAAACATCTTATCCTCTGTTGTCCCCTTTTTCTCCTGCCTTCGATCTTTCCCAGCATCAGGGTCTTTTATAATGAGTCAGTTCTTCACATCAGGTTGCCAAAGTATTGGAGCTTCAGCTTCAGCATCAGTCCCTCCAATGAATATTCAGGACTGATTTCCTTAAGCATTGACTGGTTTGATTTCCTTGCAGTTCAAGGGACTCTCAAGAGTCTTCTCCACACCACAGTTCAGAAGCATCAGTTCTTCAGGGCTCAGCTTTCTTTATAGTCCAACTCTCACATTCATACACGACTACTGGAAAAAACATAGCTTGACTAGACAGAACTTTGTTGGCCAAACAATGTCTCTCTTTTTAACATTATGCCTAGGTTGCTCATAGCTTTTCTTCCAAGGAGCAAGTGTCTTTTAATTTCATGGCTGCAATCACCATCTGCAGTGATTTTAGAAAATAAGGTCTGTCACTGTTTCCATTGTTTTCCCATCTATTTGCCATGGAACCAGATACCATGATCTTCATTTTTGAATGTTGAGTTTTAAGCCAGCTTTTTCCCTCTCCTCTTTTACTTTCATCAAGAAGCTCTTTAGTTCTTCTTCACTTTTTGCCGTAAGGGTGGTGTTATCTGCACATCTGAGGTTATTGATATTTCTCCCAGCAATCTTGATTCCAGCTTGTGCTTCATCCAGTCCAGCGTTTCTCATGATGTACTCTGCATAGAAGTTAAATAAGCAGGGTGACAATAGACAGCCTTGACGTACTCCTTTCCCTATTTGGAACCAGTCTGTTGTTCTATGCCCAGTTCTAACTGTTGCTTCTTGATCAGCATACAGATTTCTCAGGAGGCAGGTAAGGTGGTCTGGTATTCCCATCTCTTTTAAGAATTTTCCATGGTTTGTTGTGATTCACATAGTCAAAGGCTTTGGTGTAGTCAATAAAGCAGAAGTAGATGTTTTTCTGAAACTCTCTTGCTTTGTCTATGATCCAGTGGATGTTGACAATTTGATCTCTGGTTCCTCTGCCTTTTCTAAATCCAGTTTGAACATCTGGAAGTTCTTGGTTCATGTACCGCTGAAGCCTGGCTTAGAGAATTTTGAGCATTACTTTGCTAGCTTCTGAGATGAGTACAATTTTGCAGTAGTTTGAGCCTTCTTTGGCATTGCCCTTCTTTGGGGTTGGAATGAAAACTGATATTTTCCCATCCTGTGGCCACTGATGAGCTTTCCAAATTTGCTGGCATATTGAGTGCAGCACTTTCACAGCATCATCTTTTAGGACTTGAAATAGCTCAACTGGAATTCCATCACCTCCACTAGCTTTGTTCATAGTGATGCTTCCTAAGGCCCACTTGACTTCACATTCCAGGATGTCTGGCTCTAGGTGAGTGATCACACCATCATGGTTATCTGTGTCATTAATATCTTTGCCATATAGTTCTTCTGTGTATTCTTGCCATCTCTTCTTAATATCTTCTGCTTCTGTTATGCCCTCAGTCTCATACAAATAAACACTGTAAATGTTTCCTGAATAGATTCAGAACAACGGATAGTAGTAACTGAAAGCCCCATGTCTTAGAACCAGTAGAGTAAAACAGTAGGGTACAAATTCATCACTATTCTAGAAAAAGCAATGGAAAGCTGGAAAGATGACTCAGATGTTATCGCTGATTCCCTGTATCTTTCTTTACAACAGTAGGAAATGCATCTCTTCAAAAGACCCATACTTCATGCAATCTGGTGATATGAGGTGGGCAGCCTGGACCATATGAGTGTCCTTGCTTGCCAAGGTTGGAGCTCACATTTGTGCTGTTTGGTTCCTTAGGCATCTTTTATGTGCCCCAAACATGGAGGACACCAGGCTATATGCTGGGGAGGACATAAAGGTAAAACATACAAAGACCTACTTAAGAGTTCCTACTCTAAACAAGGGACAGTAAAGATAAACACATTCACCACTAGAAACGAATGCTATAATTTCATACATCCTAAAAAAGAGACAAATCTAGTTGTAAAAGATTTCCAAGGAAGGACAAATCAGATTCTGGTGTGAGGAGGAGACTTGGGAAAGGCCTGCTCAATAAATTTTGTTATTTGGCATGGGCACAGTTTTCAACAGGCAGAAACATGGCAGAACCAAGGGAGTAGGGTGGGAAATACAATTCTGTGATGCTCCAATTGCCAAAAAAGGTGAAAACAAACCCAGAAAGGCCACTTAGCCCATGCAGGGTTGGAGAACAGGAAATACTGAGCCAAACTCAATCACCATGTATGTTTATTACCAAGCAAAGCAGTATCACAAACACAGTTTAGTTCAGTCACTCAGTCATGTCTGACTCTTTGCGATCCCATGGACTGAAGCACACCAGGCCTCCCTGTCCATCACCAACTCCTGGAGTTTATTCAAACTCATCTCCATTGAGTTAGTGATGCCATCCAACCATCTCATCCTCTGTCATCCCCTTCTCCTCCTGCCTTCAATCTTTCCCAGTATTGGGGTCTTTTACAATGAGTTAGTTCTTTGCATCATGTAGCCAAAGTGTTGGAGTTTCGGCTTCAGCAGCAGTCCTTCCAGTGAATATTCAGGACTGATTTCCTTTAGGATGGACTGGTTGGACCTCCTGGCAGTCCAAGGGACTCTCAAGAGTCAACACTACAGTTCAAAAGCATCAATTCTTTGGTGCTCAGCCTTCTTCATAGTCCAACTCTCGCATTCATGCATGACTACTGGAGCAAACATAGCTTTGACTAGAGGACCTCTGTTGGCAAAGTAATGTCTCTGCTTTTTAATATGCTGTCTAGGTTGGTCATAGCTTTTCTTCCAAGGAACAAGCGTCTTTTATTGTCATGGCTGCAGTCACCATCTGCAGTGATTTTGGAGCCCAAGAAAATAAAGTCTGTCACTGTTTCCACTGTTTCCCCATCTACTTGCCATGAAGTGATGGAACAAGATGCCATGATCTTAGTTTTCTGAATGTTGAACTGTAAGCCAGCTTTTTCCTTGTCCTCTTTCACTTTAATCAAGAGGCTCTTTAGTTCTTCTCTTTCTACCATAAGGGTGGTGTCGCCTGCATATCTGAGTTTATTGATATTTCTCCCGGCAATCTTGACTCCAGCTTGTGTTTCTTCCAGCCCAGCATTTCTCATGATGTGCTCTTCATAGAAGTTAAATAAGCAGGGTGACAATATACAGCCTTGACGTACTCCTTTTCCTATTTGGAACCAGTCTGTTGTTCCATGTCCAGTTCTAACTGTTGCTTCCTGACCTGCATACAGATTTCTAAAGAGGCAGGTCAGGTGGTCTGGTATTCCCATCTCTTGAAGAATTTTCCAGTTTGTTGTGATCTACACAGTCAAAGGCTTTGGCATAGTCAATAAAACAGAAGTAGATGTTTTTCTGGAACTGTCTTGCTTTTTCTGTGATCCAACGGCTGTTGGCAATTTGATCTCTAGTTCCTCTGCCTTTTCTTCTCTCTTTTCTAAGTCCCACTAATGTAACAGGATGCCAAGGATCCTACCTGGTAATGAGATGTAACAAAAGGCACAGTGTGGGAAGAGAAGAGCCTGAATGATCACCTCAAATGGTATGTTCCAGGCATCAAACACAGGCTGTGCTATGTTCAAAGTTCTTTACTATATATCTTTTGATGCTTCATCTGATGCCCCAAAAAGATGTGACAGCTGTTATTTCTCCTAGCTTTTCAAATTAGGAAACTGAGGCTAAGAAATCTTGATGACTCGCCCAAAGTCAGATGACCTGGGAGAGATGAACTATTAACTCCAAATCTAGTGTTCTCCATGTTAACCCTCAGGATGAAATAGAAAGATCATGGTTTGGGGAATGAATATGGCATGCCAGACATAATTTCCTTTCCCCCAATCTGAGTACTTCATAGTCAGTCTGTGTTATTAACTGCCTCTGCTGGGTTTATTGAGTAAAATTTTTAAAAATCTAAGAATTTTGAGAAGTTAGTCGAGCCTGACACTAGTCTAAACTAACCACTCGAAGTTTATTCAAGAGTGTCTCATGATAAGGCTTTGTGGTTATATGTGCAAGCTCTGCAACCAAACTGCCTGAATTTAAATACCATTTTACTACCTACTGATTGTGTGACCTTGCATAGTGACCTAGACTCTCTGTGTCTTAGCTTCCTCATTTGTGTAATGAAGACAATCCTTGTACCTACATATGAAGTTGTTGTTAGGATTAAATGCTATTTTACAAATTTTTAAAAATCTAGGATAGAGCCTGGTACATGTAACTGTCCTATACAAGTAGCTTGATATGCCATTTATGTTGCATTTTTTCAACTTTTTATTGAATCATACTCTACGTGTTTTTATTTTATTTTATTTTATTTTGTTGCAGTGGCATCCTGTTACATTGGTGGAATTTAGAAAAGACAGAAGAAAAGGCAGAGGAACCAGCAATCAAATTGCCAACAGCCGTTGGATCATAGAAAAAGCAACAACATTGCTTTACAATGTTGTATTAGCTTCTGCTTTACAAGGAAGTGAATCAGCTTTATGTATCCATATGCCCCTCCACCTTGAGCCTCTCTCTGACCCTCATCCCACCCCTCTAGGTCGTCCCAGAGCACCAAGCTGAGCTCCCTGTGCTATACAGCAGCTTCCCACTAGCTGTCTACTTCATACGTGGTAGTGTACGTACATGAGTACCGCTCTCGTAATTCACCCCACCCTCCCCTTTCCCCTGCTCCCCAACGTCCATATGTCCTTTCTCTACTAGCTTTTCATTAGGAGCTTTAAGGTTTCAACGAATGGAGACCTGTCCAGATGACCTCAGAGGCCTCAGGTTTATTATAAAGATACGTGGCATAAAAGAAGTCCAGGAAACTCTACAGCTGCATGGCCAGGCCTCAAAGATCTGGAAAATCACTCTTCACCTTTCAGGCTATTGCAGCCATAAGCTGTCATATGGCCAAACAATGTTTGTCTGCCTGTCACCAACTTTACTCCCTGTTCCTTACTTTTTTCTCCTTTCCATCTTTTTCTCCTTTTGTTGGTTCAATAAATTGTGATCCTTAGACTATGGCTACACTCTATCTTGTTTTTATTTTTCACTTTTATCCTTCTTCCTGCATCCTAGTGTTTTTCCCCCACCACTGAGCAACCACTCTGACTCGAGTTTAGTGTGTATCTTTTGGTTGTATGTGTTCTTGTAAAATGTGCTCTTTTTAAATGCATGTACTTTTCATCCTGGGCTTCCCAGGTGGCACTAGCAGTAAAGAATCTGCCTGCCAATTCAGGAGACCTAAGAGACTCAAGTTCAGTCTTTGGGTCAGGAAGATCCCCAGTAGGAAGACATGGCAATCCACTCCAGTGTTCTTGCCTGGAGAATCCCATGGACAGAGGAGCCTGGCAGGTTACAGTCCATAGCATCACAAAGAGTTGGACACAACTGAAGTGACTTAGCACACACAAAAGCACTTTGCAAATGCTACTTTGTTGTATATCTCTTTCCATGTATTACTTTCTGCACCCATCACTGTAAGCTCACCCATATTATTAGAAGTTCCTCTGGGCTGTTCATTCTGTTGCTTAGTTCTCCATGACATATACTGACCATATGTTGCCTGTCTAATCTCCACTGATGTATTTCCAGATTGCCACCAACTGCCAGTCACTACAAACAACACAGTAAGGAACACCTTCACACACATTCCCTTATGGACCTACGTGAGATACACTTGGGAAATATAAGTCATGTTGATTTTAATTTGGCTAAGCTGTGTCAGACTGCTCTTCAGAAAAACTCTTCTTGGCAACACTCCCAACAGCATTGCATAAATCCACCCCAAAACATAGGTGTCTTATAGCTTTCTAACTAAATAAATGACTTCTCAGTCATTTCCAAATTTCCACAGTTCTCCTTCTCTCTCTTGGTGCTTCTGCTTTCTTCCTCCCTGTCCTCTACTCTGCCCTCTGCCCCCTTGCCCTAGGCTACCTGTTCTTGTTCTCTCCCTCATCTCCTGTCCCCTCTTCTGGTTTCTTCTTACTAGCGGTTTCTGTAGCTTTCTGAAGCCACAGTGTCTCATGGCCTCCTGTTTGACACTGTTGGGTTTCTGTTGACACTGACTGCCTCCCTCAGTCATTATCCAGTCCCTGGGCTACTTCTGATGACTATCAATGGCTCAGACATATACCCCTGGTCCAATAGGATGACTCCAAGTCACCTGGTATACACCTTATTGACCACTAGAAAATGGAATAGCTGTTGCAGACTTTTTCCATTGGTGTAGGTTATGGATATGGCAGGCATTCAGAGTTTCATGGACTGCCCAGTATAAAAACTGATTTGATATTTTATTAAATTATCCAAAATTTACCAATTTGATGTAAGGTAGCTGCAATTATTCAGACAGATCATCAATCTTGAAGGTTATTTTCCATGTAAACACAGTGGGAAATGATCTTCTAGTTGTCCCTTGTTTATCTTGGGTTCCACTTCTTCTTCTCCTTACATTCCTTCCTCCAACCCGTTCACATGTTATTAGAGAAATCCTATCTTAATCCAAAGGACATATTATTCCCACTGCCTGGAACATTTTCCCTAACTCCTTTTTTGGCCTGGCTAAAGCAATTCCATTCTTGAGCAGAATTAAATTTCACTTCTCCAGTAAGATCTTTACTGACCTCTACTCTGGACTAAAATCTGCGGCTAGATGTCCTGATCCTCTTTCATCACACTCATCACGCTTTATTATAATTCTGTATTGTTTCACAAGACGTGAGCAACTTGAGAATATGGATTGTACCTATCCCATTCACTGACACATTTCTTTCATTTTAAAAATAGTACTTTGCATCTAGTTTGTGTTCAAAAAATATTTGAGTGATTTTGTTGAATGATAGAGCAGCAACACCTCCAGGGACTGAATTTAAATACCAATCCAGTTATCAGGTCTGTAACAAATTGCTTTTCTTGTTTTATCTACCTTACAAAGCTTTATATGGCTTTCCTGGTGGCTCAGACAGTAAAGAATCCGCCTGCAATGTGGGAGACCTAGGTTTGACCCTTGGGTTGGGAAGATCCCTTGGAGGAGGAAACGGCAACCCACTCCAGTATTTTTGCTTGGAGAATCCCCATGAACAGAGGAGCCTGGCAGGCTACAGTTCACGGGGTCACAAAGAGTTGGACACGACTGAGTAACTAAGCACATAAGCGATAGATATGAAAATGATTTTTCACATTGTAAGGGTCTACAAAAATATGGCAAGGGCATTGAGTGGGTTATGGTCATGTTATGTTTATTAAGAGGAATTTAAGTGCCAATTACTTGACTAAGAGAATAAAGTATACTCTGATCCTAATACCATTTCATAAAACAAAGGGACCCTGGAGCTTGTCTTGTCTAGATACTTTGTTTTAGTGGAAAGCACATTAATTGGTAATCTATGTGACTTATCACATAGCTACATAGCAACAGGACTAAGAAACAGGGTCTTCCAGTGCTGTCTCTCACATATCCCAAGGCATGTGCCCTTGTGGGAGGAAGCACCATTCAGCTGCACGTGGTCTCTGAATGCTTACAGCAGCCAAGCAGCCTCCTCTTTGGCTGCTGCCAAGCCGACCTTGGATTCCAGCTTCCCACAAGCCATTATTTCTTAGAATCATGGACTCATCAAATTCTTAGTGTTTTTTTTTTTTTTTCTTTTCTTTTCTTTTCTCTGTGCCTCTTACTAATCCAGTTCTTCTCACTGACCCATGAAGGAGTAGCAAAAAGAGGTTTACACTGAGTCAGAGCTTTCATGGCTATGATCCACTATGTACTCCGCTTCCCACCATCCCATGTTACTGGCTGTGGAGTTATCTGGGGGATTCAATCTCTAGACCTCTGATTTCCAGGCAAAGTGAAGTTGCTCCCTAACATACACATGGCTTCCCAGTAAGAAGAATTACAATATTTACATTTTTTGTAGTTGCTACAGGAATTACAAGCAGTGACCAAAAAATAATCCTAATAAGGAGTCCTTTGTGCCCAGCTGTTATAAAACAGGGTTTTTCACAAGTATTTACTCTCTCTGCAGAATGAAGCATTGAAGTGCAAAAGTTCACCCCAAGCATGCCTACTGCTTTTCTTTAAACCTTCCAAAAGACACACAAGCCTCTTATTTTTCAGGGCCCATCTGGCCATAAATTGAATCGACGTTAATTTATGAAAACAAATGACACCAGCCTACTCCACGACATTTTGAAATGGGAGAATTAGGCAGGGCAATAAAGCAGGAGTAAAATAAAAACACTCACTCAGACCCCAGAGCTGCCCTGGCAATATTCCAAGCTACACAAAGACCCTGAGTATCTCTATTCCAACACATTTTGTTTTTACAAAGTTACAGTTATTTGATCACAAGACATGGAATTAGCTCTTTGTCACAGACAGTGGCAGGAAACTAAGCATATCCAAAGTTTTCTCCCTGTGACCTGAACCCCATTCCATCTGTAGCATATACATCAGTGGTCAGAACCACTGAGAGAGAGAAAAAAAAAAAGGGGGGGGACCCTCAGCACTGGCTGATGATGTAGCTAGTGGTTTAATCCATTTTCTCCAGGACCTGGAAGACTTACCTGGGATGATTGTCCAAAATTTGGGGAATGGAACTCTAAGTAGAGTCAAGAGTGTGGTTTACAAGTATGCAGAAGGAATTGAGGCAATTTTGACCTCTTTATAATGGCATCTTTATTTTCTAACATTAAGCAGACAAAATGTCAATATATTGTGCCAACTAAAATACCATAGGAATGATGTGAAGAGAAAGGGCTTGACAATGTGTCTATGACTCTATTCAAGGCAGCTGATCTCTCTGGGTCTCCATTTGTTTGGATGCATGAACCTTCTACTTCTGAGTTTTTCAGTCATGAACATTAAGGGTAACAAAACACACACACACACACACACACACACGACAAGAATATTTAGAGCTCTGGGAGACAATCAATTGGCACAACTTTTAAAATCATTTTCATTTAAAAGGCTACATTTAACATAAAACATGTACATGGAGGCTGGAAGAGCAACTTGGATTTCTTCTTCTAGGCTCTGCCCCAATGAGAGAAAACATATAAGGTTTATGAGACTGAAATGGAAGTCAAAGGACCAGACTCTTCATTGGTGAAGGAAGTACCCAACCACTCTGTGAAGGTAGGATTTGTAGACAACTTTGGAGAGCAGGACTTAGACTTTAAGCTTAATGGGGCTTCCTATTCCAACTACCCAAATCTTGGTCTTAGGAGCCATCTGTTTGAATAGCTGATCTGTGAGTCTGACATGAACCCATCTGCCTAGCTAGTTTCAAGGACAACAGGCCTGTCTCTACAGGCCTGTCCTGGAACAGCTAGAAAACAGAGAAAGAATGGAGATCCTCCCTTCCCTCTCCATATTGGGAGACTTTTCTCAGGGAAACTTACCACATGAAATGACCCAAGACCATGAGCCTTCAATTCCCAGGAGAGAATACAGAAACAGTATCATGTGTAACCTGTGGGCAGCATTTAACACTGTCACTCCTCCCACTAGTCATTGTGATTCAGTGAAGGTCAAGCTCCAACTAGTCAACTTCACCATCCCCCGCCTTTAGGGAGGAGCAAAGAGGCAGTTTGAGGGATGAGATGAAAGTATTTTATTCCTTCTGTATGAGCCAAAGAGCAAATGTGGGGTGAGGAATAAAATTGTCTCTTCCCTTAGCTATCAGGAAGGATTTTCTAAGAAGGAATGGAGGAAAGAGAAAAATACCCAGAAAAAGGAACTTTAGAAAGACCTTTCCTCAGAATATTTAAAGACTAGGAGAGAATCATATCATTCTGTATTTGAGAACAGGGACATCCCCACTGGAACAGAATTCATAATTTCTCCTCTTGAAATGGTTGCATCCTGGGAACTCATGCATGGTAAGATTTCTCTGATCCCATCTTGCAGTCTTCCAGATTGGTCCTGAAGGATGGGCAAAAATTATGAAAGCTGAGTGATTGGTCCTGAAGGATGGGCAAAAATTATGAAACCTGAGTGACTGGTCCTGAAGGATGGGCAAAAATTATGAAAGCTGAGTCTTCCCTTATCTTCTACTGCAAGGTGAAGCAATGGTCTAAGGTACCTGTGATGTGGACCCTGAGAGAAGGGTCCTGATCACTGAGAGAAAAGATAGAATGCTATCTAGACTTTCCCAAGACTGACATGACAGAAATATTCAAAATGTGAATCATTCACTTGAGGACAGCACTGGAAGAGCCGGTGAAAGCTCAGAGGAACCCAAGGGGAGGAAAAGTACAGGAAAAGATTTCCAGAGATAGAAAGAACAATTCCTCAGTGAGCCAGCTTGGAGAAAACAATGTAAGGGAAGCACGTCTTCAGCTTGTCTTTCACTGATGTTTACTAACTCACTATGGTCCTGGAGCCAGCTGTGGCTGTAATAGGGAACATTTTCCATCACAGATCCTTTGTGATGAAAAAGAATAAAGTTGAAAATGGATGGCACCAGATTGTGTTGGTGATTTATCATTCTAGTCTTGTCACCAAGAATCAAAGAGCCCCATTCAGCAAGGCAAGAGCAAAGGCAAAAGCAAAGAAATATATTTGATATGAATCAGTTATTTGAGGTCAATCTGGAAAGTTTCTTTAGAATTAAAAAAAATCATTTAAAAGAAAGAAAGAATAATCCAGTGATCTCTTATGGCAAGCTTTCAAGAATAAAGAATTTAATTTACTAAGGATGTATAGCAACACATTCTAAGGATGGAACAGTGTCTCCACAACTTAATAGGGATAGAATTCTTGGGACAGCAAATCTTCTCCAGAGGTTATTTTATCCATTACACTGACTCTAGGAAGAGCTGAAGTCAGGCCAAATATGGAAGTCTTCAGTCCTTATGGCTATTACGTGTTCCTGTACTTTGTAGATTTAGAAATAGCATGCTTCGATGATAAAATTAAGTCAAGTTTTCTTTTGCCTCTTGCCTTCTTAGATTTTTTTCTTCTTCTCTCCTGCATCAGAGCTTTTATATTCATTGTTCCTAAGCCTGAAATACTCTTGCTTCTACTCTATCTAGCTGATTCCTTCTTACCCTTCAAAATTCAGTAATAAGAAAGCAAAACAACAACAATAAAAATAGGCAAAAGGTTTAAACAGACATTCACTACAGAAAATGTGTGACTGGCAAATAAGCATATGAAAAGGTGCTTAACATCACTGTTTATTGGGGAAACGCAAGTTGATGACAATGAAATACTGCTCTACATTTGTTGGAATCACTAACACTTAATACATTGATACATACCGAATAGTAGAAAGGACCCGGGGCAATGTAATGTTCGTATATCTTTGGTAGGAGTGCAAAATGGTATATTCACTTTGGTAAATAGTTTAAGAGTTTCGTATAAAGTTAAGTATATATATTTACAATAAAACCCAGCAATCTCATAAGTTAAATATCTATCTTCACACAGAAAACCTATAGACGGCAGTTTGATTTATAATTGCTACAAACTAGAAATGATCCAGATGTCCTTCAGTGGGTGAAAGATTAAACAAGCTGTAATATATCTTGTATGTATAATGATAACAAAAAGAATTATTAATATAATTCATAATATACATGCATCTCAAAATAATTGTTCTGAGTGAAAGAAACCAAAGCCCCCCACCCCACCCCGCCCCCACAAAAGATGCCATCATCAGGTTGAAAAATATCCAATGCTCTACTCCAACAGCCAATGGGATTCAGATTGTTTTTGTTTGTCAGTTATATCCACAACATGAGACACTTAGAATATGTCAAAACCCATAGCACCTGATTTTGCTTTCAGACCCTAGATTATTCTCTAGTGTGCATTTGGGATCACATCTTTTTACTGGCCTACCCATCTGTTTCTTGGGTAGCTGACATTTCTTTGAACACCTCTTTCCCCTTCTACCACTTCCTATCTACCACAAGGTAATCTCCAGAGTTGTAACTCAGAACTTGGGAGCTGATAGAACCATACTCTAGGCATTCGATGGTACAACCTTTGAGTTGCCACTTTGATGCTTCTTTGTAGCTGTAACTGGTGAAAATTTGATCATCTAAAGATGATCCACAAGATAGACAAAATCACTGACCTTAGAGTACTCCTACTAGAAACCTCTAAAGTCAAATTCTCCAGAGATGGAACCTCATTCTATATTGTGACACTTTTGTCTTCATTACTCTTTGCTGAGAATTAGAAGCATGGAGATTCGCTCTTACCTGGTGTGGACAAGTAGGTAGGTATAGGGCAGTGAGTCTCTAATTTATGCTTCTGCCTTACCCCTGCAATGTGGCCTATGGGTTTTTTTCTTCTAAAACCAGTCTTAATTTCTAGTTATATTTTTTAATCTTCTACTTAACAATTTTATGACTGGTTTTCTTGTTAAAACCCCCAACTAAATTTATCCCAGGGGAATCTGTGGCCTGCCTTTATGGTCAACATCTCCCATTCCATCTGTCACATTCTAATGAGGGAATCCAACCACTCAGCAGTAGTCCTGAGTCTCCCATGCTGCTCTGCACCCTCCTTCTCTGATTTTCTTAAGTTGCAGGAGTTGCACATCCACGGATACTACAGAGTGTTTAGAACCAACTTACAGGAATTCTTTATACCTCTTCCAGCCCAAGTGGTTGCATGTAAGGTACATATTCTTAAAAGCATCATCAATGGCTAGACCATCTGTCTCCACACTCTTCTCCCAATAGTCTCCAATCCCTATCACTGCCCTCAAATTCAATTCACTGGTTTCATTGTCTGCCCTCAACCATGACTGGGAAAGAGAGTAGGAATTTCTGAGTTGTAAGCTACAGCCTAAGTGAGTGGGAGCAGGACTTGAATACAGCCTGTTGGCACCTCAGAGAGTTAATTAACCCCTGAGGAACCAGAAAAACTATGTAATCCTATGACTTCTCAATAATGCCAACACAGCAGTTTGTACTAATGCCACATTCTTATTGAAGAAACACATTAATAGAGAGGGACAAAGAAAAGAATAAGAACCAAGAAATAGGCGGGGAAGGCAGAATGTTGACTTCTCCTTTTCTACTTTCCAGGACTGTTTGAAAACCAAGAGTTCTAAGAAAGTTTAGTCATGAATCTCCAGCTTTGCCCATCACTGGATTCTTTCTGGGTTACCACTGCCAAATATTTGAAAATTTTTGAGATTATTTTTATGGAAATATGGCCAAAAGTTCAGGGAAGCAGACAAGCTTCTAAGAAGTTGGACTTCAAGAAAGGGTTCAGTGTGAGTGGAAAGGAATATTTTAAAGAAATATGGTACTAAGACCTTGGATATATTCAGGAATGACTAACAGCATTTAAGAACTGGTGAGAAAGAGACCAAGGGATATATGAATGTATTTATTTAAAAGATGAAACAAAGTTTCTTAAGTGTTGATAGAGAACTAGCCTGTTTTGATTGAACTATTCCCCTTTTCTTTTTTTCTTTCTCATTTCAATTTTCATTTTAATAATGTCTATGGCATGATAATCCACTCCCATTAACTTTCCAGGCTGCAGTAGTCAGTCATCTCAACCATGGGTCCAGGATTCCATTCACTTCTTGGCAAGAGTGTGGCCCACATGGAGATTCACCTGTTAGAGTGTTGGCCAAAGATCCCGAAAACCCACTCAAAGTTACAAAATGACTCACCACTGCATTCCCACCTCATTTTCTCCTTGCCCAGCTGTGCTTCCATCTATATCTCTTCGCTTGATGACTAGAATCTTTTCATTAGCAAGCAATGAGCACAGCCATAAAGATGGACTTCTCCACTTTTCCTCTACTTATCTCACCTCCAAACATATGTTTTTTCTATTGTGTAAGATTTCACTCTATTGTGCCTTTTGGGCCTGACATTCCTAGATCTCAAGCATCCTATGTTTTAGGTTTTTATATCCCTACTTTTTTTCACAACTAAGAGTATGCCATAAATAAAACAGAATAAGAGTCCCCAGGTAGTTTGTTTTATCTGCTAGAAAGTGGCTTCCTAATTTTGTTAGACCAAGCCCTCTAAAGAGCTGCTACAGGAGAAGGAACATAGAGAGGAAATTAGAGAAAGCAAGTGGACATTCAGGAACATTCCAGGGTTCTCTGTGACACTCAGGCACAGAATGTTAGAATTTGGAAAGAACTTAAAGTGGTGATTCAACTCCTGCCAGTTGAGGAGTCAGCCAGGTGAGCAGGAACACTGTTTGTGCTCTCTGGGCTTCCTTCAGTGACGAAGCCAGATCTGGGGCCCAGGTTTTCTGAATCCATTCTTCCACAAAGATTTCTGAATTACATTAGCTAGATTTAATGTAACTTGCTCACGCTTTGACACAAAGGAGAAAGACAAAGTTTCCATCTGGGATAAGCATTATACCCTTTATTGAAAGTGTTTTCTGTCTTCACAGCTTCAGCCGTGAATGGTCAGGTCAGCTTAAAAGGGCCACCAAGAGAGAGGCTCCAAGTCATTCATACAGCATCCACTAGCAACTCTGAAACTTCCAAGGAACAGCAACCCTCTTGGGAGAAATCAGCACTGGCCATTGGTTTCCCTTTTCTAGAAACAGGTTTTCAGTGTCAAGGTTCCTCCCAGCCCCAAACCCCAGCATCAGCTCTGGAAAAGCAGGTCTTCCTTAAAAGAGCCAGCTCTTGACCTTCCTCACTAAGGTCTAAACAGCTGTTTATTCATCATGGAAAATTTCCTAGGCAAAAAGAATGCATTTATTTTAATTCTACCCTTACGTTTATATGATTCTTTCCAGGGGATTTCTACTCTTAACTGAAAAGAGAGAAAGAGAAAAAAAAGAAAATCTTTGAAGAACACACTTTATAGGTCCCTGTACATAGATCATGCTGATAAACTCAACACTCTTACTAGGCCTGAGAGCAGAGATTTAGGTTACCATCATCTAGCAACCAGGATCATGTGGTTAGACCATTTCCAAAGGGCCCACCTGTTTTAGCCTGGTAAAACTGCCTTGAAATTCATCTAGTTCTCAAGATGTTAGCTGGACTCTGAAAAAGGTTGTGCAACTATTGAGAAAGAGACAAGAGAAAACAAGGAAACTCCAGAAAAATATCTACTTGCTTCATTGACTATGCTAAAGCTTTTGACTGTGTGAATCTCACCAGCCCTGGGATTTCTTTGGAAGGAATGATGCTAAAGCTGAAACTCCAGTACTTTGGCCACCTCATGCGAAGAGTTGACTCACTGGAAAAGATTTTGATGCTGGGAGGGGTTGGGGGCAGGAGGAGAAGGGGATGACCGAGGATGAGATGGCTGGATGGCATCATGGACTCAATGGACGTGAGTCTGAGTGAACTCCAGGAGTTGGTGATGGACAGGGAGGCCTGGCATGCTGCAATTCATGGGGTCGCAAAGAGTCGGACATGACTGAGTGACTGAACTGAACTGAACTGAACTGATGGGAGATTCTTAAAGAGATAGCAATACCAGACCACCTTACCTACCTCCTAAGAAATGTGTATGCAAGTCAAGAAGCAACAGTTAGAACCAGACATGGAACAACAACTGGTTCAAAACTGGGAAAAGAGTATGACAAGGCTGTCTATTGTCACCCTGCTTATTTAACTTCTATGCAGAGTATGTCATGTGAAATGCTGTGCTGGATGAATCCCAAGCTGGAATCAAGAATGCCAGGAGAGAAATATCAACAACCTCAGATATGCAGATGGTAACACTCTAATAGCAGAAAATGAAGAGAAACTAAAGAACTGCCTGATGAAGTCACCCTCATCAAGAGGAGAGTGAAACATCTAGATTAAAATTAAACATTCAGAAAACTAAGGTCATGGCATCCAGTTCCATCACTTCATGGCAAATAGAAGGGGAAAAAGTAGAAACAGTGACAGATTTTATTTTCTTGGGCTCCAAAATCACTGCAGACAGTGCCTGCAGCCATGAAAATCAAAGACACGTGTTCCTTGGAAGGAAAGCTATGACAAGCCTGGACAGTGTATTTAAAAGCAGAGACAGCACTTTGCTGACAAAGGTTCATACAGTCAAAGCTATGGATTTTCCAGTAGTTATGTTTGGATGTGAAATTTGGACCATAAAGAAGATTGAGCACTGAAGAACTGATGCTTTGGGATTGTGGTGCTGGAGAAAACTCTCGAGAGTCCCTTGGACAGTGAGGAGATCCAACCAGTCAATCCTAAAGGAAATCAGCCCTGAATACCCATTGGAAGGACTGATGCTGAAGCTGAGGCTCCAATACTTTGACCACCTAATGCAAAAAGTTGACTCATTGGAAAAGACCCTGATGCTGGGGAAGATTAAAGCAAAAGGAGAAGGGAGAGACAGGATGTGATAGTTAGATAGTATTATTGACTCAATCCACATGAATCTGAGCAAACTCCAGGAAACAGTGAAGAACAGGAAAGCCTGGTGTGCTGCAGTTCATGGAACTGCAAAGAGCTGGACCCAGTAAGAGAAAAGCAGAGTTAGTATAAAACAGTAATTTAAGTTATACAATCAGCAAAAGTTTTCCAAGGAGTATTTTGAGTGCTAGAATAGTTTTAAATCTCTATGAATAGTTTAAGATTTAGGTTAAGCCAGGGGTAGAATAAAATAAAAATAAAATAAATGACAGAGTTGCTTATCTAATTCATTTTCCCATCCATGAGTACTCTGAGATGCAGGCTAAGGAGAGATGCTCAAAAATCTGCAAGGCAAACTTTCTAAAGGGATGCTTTTCCCTTCTTGTTCTCTATGCTATCCTTCCTTTTGGATTTTCTTTCTCTCAGTACAAAGCACCGTAATATCCTCATGTCCTAAATATGTTTTGTGGATTAGTCCCTTTCTAGCATTTACTTTCCTTTTCAAGCTTAACTTCTGACCTTTGAATTTTGAGGCTTTCTGTCAACCTCATTTAACACACACGAGACTCCCTCTTTTGACCTAAATGTCCACGTCTCAGACGTGCGTCTCCACCATCTTAGCCCTCAAATCACCAAGAACCAGTGCCAACCAAAGATGGTGAGATAAGGCAAGCCTGCTTTCTGAGCCCTCACATTTCCCCAGCCCCCGCCTCCTGTTCTTTGGGAGATTTAACGATCTATACCTTGTATTAACGGGCTTCCCTGGTGGCTCAGCTCCTCCCAGGTGACTCAGTCGGCAGAGTCTGCCTGCAATGCGGGGGGCTCGGGTTCAATCCCTGGATTGGGAAAATCCCCTGGAAAAAGAAATGGAAGCCCACTCCAGTATCTTGCCTGGGGAGTTCCCTGGACAGAGGAAGTCCATGGGGTCACATACAGTCAGACACATATGAGTGACTAACACGTTCACTTCACTTTCTGGTGGCTCAAACAGTAAAGAATCTGCCTGCAATGAGGAAGACCTGGGTTCGATCCCTGGGTTGGGAAGATCCCCTGAAGGAGGGCATGGCAACCCACTCCAGTATTCTTGCCTAGAAAATCCTGATAGATGGAGGAGCCTGACGGGCTAGAGTCCATGGGGTTGCAAAGAGTCAATGAGTGACTAAGTGTAGCACCTTATATTAATATATGAATTCCCAGCAGCATCTTCATGAACAAGACTACTTTTCTCAGGATCTAGCTCTCTGGAATTTCCTGTTTTCCTTCCTTAGGAATCTGCCAATAGGTAAAGATTTGAAAACAAAAATTTAGACCCGGTCATAAGTGCCTGAAAACTGACCTTATAGGTGACTTGACAGAACTCTAAGGATAACAGCGCAATTTTCAACTCCGTGGTCTCATACCATTATCAAAGTCATCCTGCGAGGTAGCACAGAAACGTGTCACAGACAACTGTGGCCCCAGTTTAAAACAGACTCATCTAAGGTGACGCCAATAACTGCACATCTCACCTAGAATACAAACCAATGTCCTTAGCATGGCTGCAAGGACCTGTGTGATCTGTCCTATATCTTTCCCTGCAACCTCATTTCCCACCATTCTCTGACTCTTTATTTACTTATTACACTTTCTGCTAACATATAATTTTCCAAAGCCTAAAAACATCAGGAGAAGGCAATGGCACCCCACTCCAGTACTCTTGCCTGGAAAATCCCATGGAGGGAGGAGCCTGGTGGGCTGCAGTCCATGGAGTCGCTAAGAGTCAGACACTACTGAGCGACTTCCCTTTCACTTTTCACTTTCATGCATTGGAGAAGGAAATGGCAACCCACTCCAGTGTTCTTGCCTGGAGAATCTCAGGGAATGGGGAGCCTGGTAGGCTGCCGTCTATGGGGTCACACAGAGTCGGATACGACTGAAGTGACTTAGCAGCAGCAGCAAAAACATCATTTTAATAAATATATAAAATCAACATGTCAAATATTTTATTCAACTCACTAATTAATGAGAATCAGAAAGTTCTTAAGATTGGTTCAAAAACAAATTTGAAGAACAGAAATATACAATGAAGCAAATTTATTAATAGATACAAAACTGGCTAATATTATATAAGACAATAAAGTATAATGTTTGCATCAATAAAGTTGACATATAAATCAGGAATGAAACAAGAGACATACTACCAATCTTATATAAATAAAAAGATTTATAATGGAATCCTATGAACAACTGTAAACCAAAAATTAAGATAATTTACATGGAATGGGCAAATTCCTAGAAATACGTAACTTATAGAAACTTCTTCAAGAGATACAGAAAATATAAATAGATCTATAACAAGTAAAGCAAATGAAATAGTAATTTTAAAATGTACCAAACAAAGAATTAATAACATCCCTTCAAGAAAAACCTTTCAAAAAATACAAAAATAGAGAACATTTCTCATTTCATTATTTGAGACCATTATTACAGGGTCTTCAAACACAAAGACACCATAAGAAAATAAATTGACAGACAAATATACTTTATAAACACAGACACACACACATACACACACACGCACACATAAAACCTCCACAAAACACTCAACAAAAATCGAGTCAAGTAAGGTAAGAAAGGATTATACACCAAGACCAACTTGGATGCAAGGTTAGTTTAACAACTGAAAATCACTTAATGTATGTATACCACATTAATAAAATAAAGGACAAAGCTATATGGCTATCTGGAAAGATTAAAAAAGTGATGAAAATTTAACACTCTAGATGATAAAAAATATTCAGTAAACCAGAAAGAAAGGAATTCCCTCAATGTAATAACAACCATCTATGGAAGACCCACAGCTATCATATTTAATATTGAAAGACTGAAAGCTTTCACCATAAAATCAGGAACAAGGCAAAAAGGTCCAGTCTTGCAACTTCTTCAACCTCAATATAAAAGTTCTAGCTAGAGAAATTAGACAAGAAAGGGGAGCCATTCAAACCTGAAAGGAAGAAGTAAAACTATCTGCATATAGATTGATTTTTTGTATAGAACCTTTTAAGAAATCCACTAAAAACTATTAAAACTGACAGATGAGTTCAACAAGGTTTCAGGTTATAAGATCAATATACAAAAGTCACTTGCATTTGTACACATTAGCAGTGAAAATTTTGAAAATCAAATTAATAATTCAATTCTATTTATGATAGTGCCAAAAGTAATAAAATACTTAGTAATATATCTAATAAAAGCAAGACATACAGGGAAAATTACAAAACATCATTGAAAGAGATTAAAGAACATGTTAATAAATGGGAAGATATTCCATGGTCACAATTCGAAGGTGGGGGGACGGCGTCGGCGTCTTTGGAAAAATACATATTTAATTACAGATATAGAGAGAGATTAGAAACGGATAGTATAGTAGGAGAATTAGTGGAGAAAAGAGGCTGAATTTCAGCCAGAGAAACGGGAGCAAGAAAGAAGCGACATGGTGGAATCAGTCTTTCCGGAAACTGATCCGATTTCTTTATTTTGGGGTTTGCTTATATACCTTTTGTTACACATAGGGATGAATACAGAGTCACGCAGGGGTCTTAGGGATATTACATCATCTTCTGGCCATGAGTAAGACCTGCTGACATTCTATGATCCTTGCTTTCTGATAACCAAAAACCTTATTTCCTCCAAGGGTGTTTTTTCTTAAACCAGGCACCACCCTCCAGATAAAGTTGCATTCCTATAGGGTGAGGGTGTAGTGAGTTACATTCAAGAAAGGAATTTATTTAACCCAAGGTTAACAGGATTAATCTTAAAGGTTAATACTTATTTCTCCTATATGTTAGTTATATTCATTATACGGGCAGGGAATATGGAGATTTAGCAGCAAACATCAGCCCAACAAATGAAAATCCTTTTACCAATGTTCCCCTTAAGATCTATTTAGTCTTAAGATAGTGATAAAGTTACATTTTTACATAACAAAGACACAGTGATTTATAACAAAGCACAGTGATCTATTACAAAAGAGAAAATCCATTAACTCAAAAAGTCTAGTATTGCTAACATTAAAAACTACTATATTTCCTTTTCTATATTCCAAATACATTGATTAATATGTTCCCAGGTGCCTAAGGATATGGAGGTCTGGCGGCAATCATTGACTCAAAGAGAAGAAAAAGCCCTATGCTAATTAAGACTCTCAAAATACTCCAAAACTCTCTGTGCTGTTTATGGTTAAGAGGTAGTAAACAATCATGTGGCAGGAGTATGGATAATCCTGTCACACAAGCTAGTCTGTCAGCAGAGAGGTTTGACCTGAGAAATCCTTGTCCCAGCCAGGGGAGGGAATTAGCAGCAATTATTGACACAACAAATGAAAAACCCTTCACCAATATAATTCCTAACCAACCCACTATACTGATAATTTCTAACTGCCAAAAGAATTTGCCTTTAGTAAGTCTAAAACATCTCGTGCCTCTCAGATTGGGAAGCTGTAAACAATCACATGTGGCCAGACAAACCTATACAGGCGGGCTAGATAACCTTCAGAGGAGTCCGTAAGCTGAAACATTCTTGTCACGCCCAAGAATTTTTATTGCCTTGGAGCTGCAAGTTAACTCCTTCTCCAAGAGAAACAGTTATGGGGGAGAGCCCCCCGTAAAGTCAGAGGTGTAGACGAGAGCATAAAACAAACTCTGGTTTTTGGGTTAGATGCTCGGGAACAGGGGGTTTCCTGAGGCTTGATCACGCCTTTGCATATGCCAAGCCTCCTTCCTCATGACCTTTGCCATGGGCAGAGTTCCTCACGCTGGCCCCCAACAACTTTACTCCCCACTTTGATCTACAGACATGAAACCATTACTATCAAGGTACCAGATGCCTTTTTACAATAACTGACAAGGTAATCATCAAATTTATATAGAAATGCAAGGAATCCCCCAAAGCTAAAATAATCTTGACAGATAAGGACAAAATTCGAGACCTCATTTTCCAATTTCAAAATTTACTATAAACCAATGCAGAAGATATTAAGAAGAGGTGGCAAGTATACACAGAAGAACTGTACAAAAAAGATCTTCATGACCAAGATAATCACAATGGTGTGATCACTCACCTAGAGCCAGACATCCTGGAATGTGAAATCAAGTGGGCCTTAGAAAGCATCACTATGAACAAAGCTAGTGGAGGTGATGGAATTCCAGTTGAACTATTTTAAATCCTGAAAGATGATGCTGTGAAAGTGCTGCACTCAGTATTCCAGCTAATTTGGAAAACTCAGCAGTGGCCACAGGACTGGAAAAGGTCACTTTTCATTCTAATCCCAAAGAAAGGCAATGCCAAAGAATGCTCAAACTATGGCACAATTGCACTCATCTTACACACTAGTAAAGTGAAGTGAAGTCTCTCAGTCGTGTCTGACTCTTTGCAACCCCATGGACCGTAGCCCACCAGGCTCCTCTGTCCATGGGATTCTCCAGGCAAGAATACTGGAGTGGGTTTCCATTTCCTTCTCGAGGGGATCTTCCCAACCCAGGGATCAAACCCAGGTCTCCCGGATTGCAGGCAGATGCTTCATCCTCCAGACTTCAGCAATACGTGAACCGTGAAATTCCAGATGTTCAAGCTGGTTTTAGAAAAGGCAGAGGAACCAGAGATCAAATTGTCAACATCCACTGGATCATTGAAAAAGCAAGAGAGTTCCAGAAAAACATCTATTTCTGCTTTATTGACTATGCCAAAGCCTTTGACTGTGTGGATCACAACAAACTGTGGAAAATTCTGAAAGAGATGGGAATACCAGACCATCTGACCTGCCTCTTGAGAAACCTATATGCAGGTCAGGAAGCAACAGTTAGAACTGGACATGGACCAATAGACTGGCTCCAAATAGGAAAAGGAGTATGTCAAGGCTGTATATTGTCACTCTGCTTATTTAATTTATATGCAGAGTACATCACGAGAAACGCTGGGCTGAAAGAAGCACAAGCTGGAATCAAGATTGCCAGGAGAAATCTCAGTAACCTCAGATATGCAGAGGACACCACCCTTATGGCAGAAAGTGAAGAGGAACTAAAAAGCCTTGATGAAAGTGAAAGAGGAGAGTGAAAAAGTTGGCTTAAAGTGGGTAAGATCATAGCATCTGGTCCCATCACTTCATGGCAAATAGATAGGGAAACAGTGGAAACAGTGTCAGACTTTATTTTGGGGGGCTCCAAAATCACTGCAGACGGTGATTGCAGCCATGACATTAAAAGATGCTTACTCCTTGGAAGGAAAGTTATGACCAACCTAGATAGCATATTGAAAAGCAGAGACATTGTTTTGCCAACAGAGGTCCGTCTAGTCAAGGCTATAGTTTTTCCAGTAGTCATGTATGGATGTGAGAGTTGGACTGTAAAGAAAGCTGAGCACTGAAAAATTGATGCTTTTGAACTGTGGTGTTTGAGAAGACTCTTGAGAGTCCCTTGGACTGCAAGGAGATCCAGCCAGTCCATTCTAAAGGAGATCAGCCCTGGGATTTCTTTGGAGGGAATGATGCTAAAGCTGAAACTCCAGTACTTTGGCCACCTCATGCGAAGAGTTGACTCATTGGAAAAGACTCTGATGCTGGGAGGGATTGGGGTCAGGAGGAGAAGGGGACAACAAAGGATGAGATGGCTGGATGGCATCACCAACTCGATGGACATGAGTCTGAGTGAACTCCAGGAGTTAGTGAAAGACAGGGAGGCCTGGTGTGCTGCAATTCATGGGGTCACAAAGAATCAGACATGACTCTACAACTGAACTGAATTGAACTGATGTTCAACAATAGGGCAAGACAACCCAGTAGTTACAGAATAGGCTTTTTAACAACCAGTGGAGGGCCCCCTTGATATTCACAAGCAAAAGAATGAATCTGGACCTTTGTCACACAATATACACAAAATTAACTCAAAATGGATCATGTATCTAAATGTAAGAACTAAAATACTAAAATTCTTACAAGAAACCATAGGAGTAAACCATCATGATCTTGGGTCAGACAATGGTTTCCTCAAAATAACACCAAAAGCCCAAACAACAACAACAAAAAAAGACAAATTAAACTTATAGTTTAAAAGTTTTATTTTCCAAATGTACCATCAACATACTGATTCACAATTTTAAAGGTTATATTTCAACATATAAGCTTTGTGGGTTATATATTGAAGGCTACATTTTAAAAGATTGACTAATAGTCTCTATGTTGTACAATGTATTCTTGTAGCTTATTTATTTTATGCAAAGTAGTTTGTACCTCTTAATTTTCTACTCTCATCTTGCTCCTCCTTTCTTCCCTCTTCTCACTGATAACCACTAGTTTGTTTTCTATAGGTAGGGGTCTGTTTCCCTTTCGTTGTATTCACTAGCTTGTTTTAGTTTTTTTTAGATTCTATGTGTAAGTGATTACATACAGTATTTGTCTTTCTCTGTCTGACTTCTTTCACTCAGCATAAAACCCTTCAAGTCTATTCATGTTGTTCCAAATGGCAAAATTTCATTCTTTTATATGGCTGAGTAGTATTCCATTATATATATATATATATATATATATATATATATATATGTATGTATGTATGTATATACCACATCTTCTTTATCTTAGACATTTAAGAAGCTTCCATATCTTGGCAATTATAAATAATGGTGCTCTGGACATTGGGGTGCATGTATATTTTTAAACTGGTGTTTTTGTTTTTTGCAGGTATATACTCAGGGGTAGACTTGCAGGGTCATATGGTAGTTCTACTTTTAGTTTTTTAAGAACTCTCCATACTGTTTTCCACGGTGGCCATACCAATTTACATTCCTACCAACAGCACAGTAAAGCTCCCTTTACTCCATATCCTTTCCAACATTTGTTATCTGATAACAAATGATAGCCATCCTAACAGGTAAGATGTGATATCTTCTTATGATTTTAGTTTGCATTTCTCTAATGATTAGCAATGTTGAGCATCTCTTCATGTGCTTTTGGCTGTCTATGTGTTTCTTTAAAAAAAATGTTTATTCGGGTTTTTTGCCCATTTTCTAATTGGGTTGTTTGTTTTTTGGTGTTGAGTTGTCTCAGCTGTTTATATGTGCTGGATATTAACCCCTATTTGTCACATCATTTGCAAATATTTTCTCCCTTTCTGTAGGTTCTCTTTTCATTTTGTCAGTGGTTTCCTTTGTCGTGCAAAAGCTTTTAAGTTTAATTAAGTTCCATTTGTTTGCTTTTGCTTTTATTTCCTTTGTTTTAGGAAACAGATCCAAAAAGTATATTGCTTATGCTTTATGTCAAAGAGTGTTCCATCTACATTTTCTTCTAGGAGTTTTAGGTTTCTGATCTTACACTTTACGTCTTTAATCAATTTTATTTTTGTATATGGTGTTAGAAAATCTTTTAGTTTCATTTTTTTACGTGTAGCTGTCCTGTTTTCCCAGCACCACTTATCGAAGAGATTACCTTTCCTCCATGGTATTTTCTTGCCTTCTTTGTTGCAGATTAACTGATCATCAAGATATACGTTCTTAAAATACAAAAGTAAAGGACAAACATTTTAATGGGAAAAATATTTAAATAGATGTTGCGCCAAGAAAAATGTTAAAATTATCAATAAGTACATGAAATGATGTTCATCATTAATCCTTAGTGAAATGCAAATTAAAAATCACAGTGAGATATCACCTCACACTAGCTAAAATATCTGTAGCTAAAATGACATATGATAATAGGTGTTGATAAGAATGTCAATAATTTAGAATCCTCGTACGTTGATTAAGGAAATATAATATGGTGCAATCTTTCAGTAAAATAGTTTGATAATACCTCAAAATACTAAGCATGTATCTACCATGAAAGTGAAAGTGAAGTCGCTCAGTTGTGTCCAACTCTGCGACCCCATGGACTGTACCTTACCATGCTCCTCCATCTATGGCATTTTCCAGGCAAGAGCACTGGAGGGGGTTGCCATTTTCTTCTCCAGTACCTACCATATGATCCAGAAATTCTACTGCTAAATATACACCCCAAATAAATTAAAACATATATTTATACAAAAAATTTTATGTGACTGTTTATAGAAATACTACTTATGGTACCTAAAAAGTAGGAGGGGAAAACCCATATACCCATCAACTGATAAGAGATTAACAAAATGTGTTATATCCATTCAATTGAATATTATTGTATTAATAAACAATAAAGTATTAATACATGTTACAACATGAATGAACCTTGAAAACATTATGCTAAGTGAAAGAAGCCAGTTCCAAAAGACCACACATTATATGGTTACATTAATATGAAATTCTCAGAACAGCCAAATCTATATAAACAGACCATAGATGTGGTTTCTTAGGGTTCCTGGAGGGGGAGGGGAATGGTGGTGGGGAATATGGAGTTTCTATTAGTGGGTATAGCGTCTCTTTACAAGGTGGACAAAAATTAGATAATAGAGATATTTGTACAATCCTGTAAATATACTAAAAAAACGTGAATAGTAAATTTTAAAAGAGTGAGTTGTATGGTATGAAAATTTTATCTCAATAAAGCTGCTTAAAATATGTTGTTTGTGGCCATCTTTTATACAAGGTAGAATTCAGTTGTATCTCTTTTGGACAAAATTAATTATAATGCTTTGGGAAAGAATCACTTACATCACTCTCAGTTTTCTACAAGTTGAATTCTGCCTCTACAGAATTATAAAATAACTTAGGTAACAGAAATTCAGCCAGAGGGAAATATCTCAGTATAATCAGATAATTTCCAGAAAACACCCTAGAAAATTCCCAGCTCTCCACTGAAAGGATATTCAGTATTGTGCCCTTGGAAATTCCAAGCACGTTCCTAACACAAGGTCTTTCCAGGTCTATTCCCTCTGCTTCAAATTTTCTCTCTTTTTTAATTAATTAATTTATTTATTTTACTTTACAATATTGTATTGGTTTTGCCATACATTGACTTGAATCCGCTATGAGTGTACATGTGTTCCCCATCCTGAACCCCCCTCCCACCTCCCTCCCCATCCCATCCCTCTGGGTCATCCCAGTGCACCAGCCCCGAGCACCCTGTATCATGCATCAAACCTGGACTGGTGATTTGTTTCACATATGATATTATACATGCTTCAATGCCATTCTCCCAAATCATCCCACCCTTGCCCTCTCTCACAGAGTCCAAAAGACTGTTCAATACATCTGTGTCTCTCTTGCTGTCTCACATACATGGTTATTGTTACCTTTTTTCTAAATTCCATATATATGTGTTAGTATATTGTATTGATGTTTTTCTTTCTGGCTTACTTCACTCTGTATAATATGGCTACAGTTTCATCCACCTCATTAGAACTGATTCAAATGTATTCTTTTTAATGACTGAGTAATATTCCATTGTATATATGTACCACAGCTTTCTTATCTATTCATCTGCTGATGGACATCTAGGTTGCTTCCATGTCCTGGCTATTATAAACAGTGCTGCAATGAACATTGGGGTACATGTGTCTCTTAGTCATAATCTATGTCATAATCCAGCTCCCTTTCTCATTCTAGTTTCTGCTCAACTATTACTTTATCAGAGAGCTTTTCTAAAGTGCGCACATTAGTTATCTATTGCTATTTAACAAATCATCCCCATAAGCTATGGCTTCAAACAGCAAGTATTTAGTATCTCACAGTTTCTTTCACCAGAAATCCAGGATCAGCTTATCTGGAGATTCTGACTGAGGGTCTCTCATTCAGTTGCAGTCAGAATATTGGGTGTGGCTACAGTCATCTGAAGGTTTGACTGGGACTGGAGAATCAATTTCCACGGCTGCTAGCTAGAGACCTCCGGTCTTTGCCACATGAGCTTCTTAAGCTGCTAGAGTGTCTTCTCAATATAACAGCTGCTGCTGCTAAGTCGCTTCAGTCGTGTCCGACTCTGTGCGACCCCATAGACGGCAGCCCACCAGGCTCCCCCGTCCCTGGGATTCTCCAGGCAAGAACACTGGAGTGGGTTGCCATTTCCTTTTCCAATGCATGAAAGTGAAAAAGGAAAGTGAAGTCCCTCAGTCGTGCCTGACTCTTCACGACCCCATGGACTGCAGCCCACCAGGCTCCTCCACCCATGGGGTTTTCCAGGCAAGAGTACTGGAGTGGGTTGCCATTGCCTAACTTCCTCCAAACAAATAATCCAAGAAAAATTAGAGAAGACACAATGACTTTATTTTCCAAAGTCATACTCCTTCTTGTAAATCAACTATACATTTTATTAAAAAATCCTACCCTCTCCCTTCAACTTCATTATGTCATTAGAAGTTGCGGCGTGTGGTCTTCTCATTGCCATGGCTTCTCTTGTTACTGGCTACAGTGTACAGGGTAACAAAGAGTTGGACCTGACTGAGGCGACTAAGCATGAACACATGCAAAGAAGAGAGCATAAAAGAAAGTGTGGGCATATTTTAAAGCATCATAACACACTCTTACACAAGCACACCTTCTTGTATGGTATTCTCTATTGCTTTATTCAATTTATGTCTTCTTCATAGTATTTGATATTATTACATTATATGTTTGCATGGCAATTGTTGACTTTCCCTACCACAATGTAAGACCTATGTAACAGGAAATTTGCATTATCCTACACTGAAAACCCAGCACCTAGAATAAAAAGCATGAAAAGTGAAAAGTTGAGCATGTTAGTCATTCAGTCATGTCTGACTCTTTGCAACCCCATGGACTATAGCCTGCCAGGCTCCTCTGTCCATGGAATTCTCCAGGCAAGAATACTGGAGTGGGTAGCCATTCCCTTCTCCAGGGAATATTCCCTACCCAGAGATCAAATTCAAGTCTTCCGCATTGCAGGTGGATCTTTACTGTCTGAGCCACCAGGGAAGCCCAATACTAAGCATATAGTAACTCAATGACTATTTTGTTTCCTAAATAAATGAATGTGTGGATGAGGTTTTTAGTTACAAGGAGGAAACCAGGCTTAGAAACTAGAAATTATGACTCCTAACCTAGTATGTTTCCCAATATTTTACTTAGAAGAATTCCACTGGTGAACTGTAACTTAAACTGTGGTTTGTGGGAAGAAAAAGAAAAGCCCTCCTAGTCCTCCATGAAGTCACTCCAACTGAGCCCTCCTCCATCCGGTCCAGATCCAAGACAAACTCTGCTGACCAAAACTGGGGGAAGTCTTTCTCTGCTCCATACGCACAAACAAAAACACTCCCATCTTTTAAAGTCAGTGTGGGGTCTTGGTAGGGGCCAGAGGGCCATGAGAATGTCTGAGAGCCCCACATTTCCTCCCCTACTTATAAAAGCAAAGTTGGGGAAGCACTGGAGTGACCCTGGAGCCTAGGGTTGAACACTAGCATTGCCTCTGATTTAGGTGTAAGTGATCTTGAGGACTACCTTGCATATTCTCTTTGGTTTATTCAGGATTTAGCAGCATTTCGGAAGCCAAATGTTGATGCTCCCTGGCTCTGGGGAATAAGGAAATCCACATGCAGTTAGGAAGCAGATTATAACAGAAAGTACACAGAATTGGTGGTGCACTGCTAATTTGCTTTAAGTGTTATTTTCTATACCGGCAAAATGACAGGTGCAGTTGCGGAAAGCATAGATAAGTTCAAGTTCCTATTCAGGTTTTCATATTTATATCAAGTTCGGAGATGTCTTAATATCCCTTAAATAGCTTTTGCCAGCTTTTTACCAGAAATTTCAACAAGAATCATCATGGGATGCATTTACACTTCTCTCTCCTTTCCCTAACAGCCTCTAGATGTAGTAAGATGGGACCACACATACACACACACACCACAGTATATAAAAAGCAAAAATGTCACTTCATCATAATTCTTGCAGAACAGAGGAAGGTGACGGAAAGTATTGAAGACAAACTCTGTCATTCACACAGAGGGTACAAGGTAATATGAAGGATATGCCAACTTTGGGAAACTGGAGAATGAAAGTACAGTTTCTTCCCTGTCACCTCCTAGCCAAGTGGAGCCAAGAAGAATGAAACTGCTCACAGGTGGAGAGGAGGGAGTTATTTCAAAAATGATGGTGAGTTCACCAGCTCTCAGCAGGTGTATCATCTCACCATTCCCCTTCGTATTCCTTCAGTGAAGCTTCTAAATTAAGACTAAAGGAGCCCTGGTCCTCAGGGCAACACCAAGCCTCGGGAACCACCTCACTAAGCCTGGTGTTCTGGCTGAAGAGATAGAGATGAGCCTGGAAAGAGAATAAGGAATTGATATTCATACTCTAGTTAATGTTCAGCAGGGAAAAATGTTTTAAAATTTCCCATCAATGTTGTCTGCCTCTGCTGAGTAAAAGAGCAGCACCCCAAAACAATAAGAGCATCAGTAAAAAAGAAAGCAATGGCAACTCCTCCCCTGCCGTGAGAGCAGAAGGAAAGGACACAGGACTGTCTCCATCAAGAATGTCTGAGAAATCATATTCTGGCTAGAAGTTTGGTTCCGTGTGTGTGTGTGAGCTCAGTCATGTCGGAATCTTTTGCGACCCCATGAACTGTAGCCCTCAAGCCTCCTCTGTCCATGGAGTTTTCCAGGCAACTAATACTGGAATGGGTTGACATTTCCTTCTCCTGGGGTTCTTCCCAACCCTGGGATCAAACCTGCCTCACTTGTGTTTCCTGTATTGGCAGGAGGATTCTTAACCACTTGTGCCACCGGGGAAGCCCTGAGGTCCTGGGGCTGCCACATTATAATCAAAAACTCCTTTAACAGGGTGGAAGAGGAGGAAGAATTGGCCGTTGGGAGGTGGGGAATGAGTGAAATGGAACAAAATTCAGATTTTTACTTTTGGAGACTGTGATATTTGCAAGCTGACAAATGAAGAGATACCAGAGCTGAAAAACCTCTCAATGATGTAGTCCACTTCCCTAGATTTAGATGGAGAAATGGCAAAGATGTTAAAGGACTTGTTTCATAGTTGCATTAGTGGTAAGATCAGGTTAAGAAGTTACTGTTAAAGTTGCAAACAGGACTAAAAGAGTCTGAAGAATACAAGAAACAAGTGAGAACCAAGTCAAGGTTCTGGCTTCAGCTGATTTTTAGAAAGGGTGATCAACCAGGCTTTGTGAATCTTAAGGAACATTACAGAAAAGATGGAATCTAGGATGTTCATAGATTGTTGACTTGAAGACTGCATCCACAATGTGACTTATAAGATGGAAGACACAGGAAAGGGAACAGGTCAAGAGTGCGAGACTCTACTTCCTATTTGAGAGAGAAATTCAGTCTCAATGTCCAATAGTCAGTTAGGCTTGGAGCTCAGGAGAGACATTCAGATTTGAGAGACAGCAGCATGTAATGGATGCTTTGAGAACAAATTTGTAACAGTGGGAGGAGATCACAGCCCTTGAAGAACGTGGAAGCTTGGGAGGAAGAGACAGAGAAAAAAGCACCTGAGAAAACAGATCCTGGAGGGGGCGAGGAGAACTCAGTGAAGTGTGAGACCCACAGGCAGCTCACTGCAGCATCCAAGAATCGCAGGGCGGCCCACGTGAAGGTTTAAAGAAAAGATGAGAAGGAAAGGGGCAAAGAGAAAGAGTAGAACAGGGAAAATGGATCAAGGAATAGCAAGAAAAAAAGCAGTGAAAACCAACATCTAAATAGAAGTCTGTGCTTTCAAAGACTCAGTTTCTCTCTTACATCTGTAAAGTGTCCTTGTCCCTACTGAGGTGAAGTTCTTCGATGACAAAGCAAGAGCATAATACTATTGGGAATCAAAAAAGAGAGAGAAAGCTTGAATCCCAGGAAAAGAATAGGTTTTGAAAGATAAATATGATCTTCAGAATGTGAAGTTAATGTAAATATTTTAGGTAACAGCAATTTCAGGAGAGAAAGCACAGAGCAGAGAAAGAACGAAGACTTGGTAGGAAATTCTAGGCTTTCATTTTCACTAGACAATTTTCATTTGATCGGGATAAGACTGCAGGTCTACTGCAGGTTTTCTGTTATTTATGAGACTATAGAAGTTTTCTCTTAGGAAGATCAAGATTGAGTTATTCTAGATGCTGCTAACCCTCAAAGTGGGAAACACTGAATCGGTAAGCCATTCAAGAAACTGTTTCATCCACTTTTCCAATTCATGAATCTTCTAAGGGAGGATTGTAGCAAACTAGTATCCTAGGTGTCTGGACTATTCTAAGAGCCTACTTATAAGTTTAACTGGATACAAGCAAAGTGAGAACAAATAGGACATTCTCAGGAGAGGTCGGTGCCACACTGCTTAGTGTTAAGAGGAGATTTTGCCACTAATTTTGTTTGTGTTGTTGTTTTTTAATAATTGAATGTTTCTCAATATTATTCAGCAATTCAGTCTCATTTGATCAGAAACTACTTACAATTTTAACATTCCTTAGGTGCAGAGGTCATGTCTTATTCATTTTTGAACTTACCAGTGTTTGGTGTCAATTAGGAGCACGTGGTGCTACTGGTAAAGAAGCTGCCTGCTGATGCAGGAGATATAAGAGATGCAGGTTTGATCCCTGGGTCCAGAAGATGCCGTGGAGGAGGGCATGGCAACCCATTCCAGGATTCTTGCCTGGAAAATCCCATGGACAGAGGAGCCTAGTGGGCTATGGTCCAAAGGGTTTCAAAGAGTTGGACACTACTGAAACAACTTAGTACACACACAGCAGCAGCATAATGCATATCCTATGAATGAACAAGGGTCCTAATGTTAACTCTATTAGAAAAACCAAGCACAGGGACTTCCCTGAAGACCCAGTGGCTAAGACCCTACTCTCCCAATACAGAGGGCCCGAGTTCCCTCGCTTGTCAGGGAACTAGATCCTGCATGCCACAACTAAAGATCCCAGTCAGTTCAGTTCAGTCACTCAGTTGTGTCCAGCTCTTTGCTACCCCATGGACTGCAGCACACCAGGCTTCCCTGTCCATCACCAACTCCCAGAGCTTACTCAGACTTATATTCATTGCATCGGTGATAATACCAAACCATCTCATCCTCTGTCATCCCCTTCTCCTCCTGCCTTCAATCTTTCCCAGCATCAGGGTCTTTTCCAATGAGTCAGTTCTTCATATCAAGTGGCTAAAGTATTGGAGTTTCAGCTTCAGAATCAGTCCTTCCAATGAACACCCAGGACTGATCTCCTTTAGGATGAACTGGTTGGATCACCTTGCAGTCCAAGGGATTCTCAAGAGTCTTCTCCAACATCATAGTTCAATATTGTAAAGTAATTCGCCTCCAACTAAAATAAATAAACTTTTTTTAAAAAGCGTCAGTTCTTTGACACTCAACTTTTTTTATAGTCCAACTCTCACATCCCTACATGACTACTGGGAAAACCATAGCTTTGACTAGATGGACCTTCATTGGTGAAGTAATGTTTCTGCTTTTTAATATGCTATCTAGGTTGGTCATACCACATGCTGCAATAAAGATCCAGGATCCCACATGCCACAACTGAGACCTGGCACAGCCAAATTAATAAATAAAAGTAAACATTAAAAATAATAACCACAACAAAAAACAAGCACAAATACTGAAATGTTTGGTATAACAGTTTGAGACTGAATACCCAGCTCCTTCAAGCTTCGTGGAAAGCTATTTTCCTTGATTATCCTGGCCTTGCTTGAACTGGCTTCTCCAAGTTCAGGCTTCTTCCAACACATTTGAAGAATGAGTAACCATTCTTGATGCTAACTGTTCATTTTTTCAAAATGAAAAGTTGAACAAAGTATGCAGACAAGCACAGAGGTTTGCACTGATTGCAAGTCAGGGTTGTCCCAAGGTAACTACCCCCATTATTTTCCACTGTGGGTTCCCAGACAGGTTGGATAGGGCTCAGTACACTTCAGCTTATTCCCTGTGTTGCCCAGGCACCACCTCTTCAGGAGGTCTGGAAAATGAGAATGTCCAGCATGCAACCTGAGGGCTGTGGACTGTGCATTTTCCCCACATCCAATCTTCATCCCTGAAACGGTCTGCTCTGCCAAAGACCCATCCTCTTGTTTCATCTTAACAATCTTGCCTGCCCTGGCAGGACATGCTCCCATCAAGCTTGGTTGAAGTGGTGTGTTAGTGGAAGAGGAGGATTAAAAATACTTCTCCTTGTTTCTTCTTGCCCTCCCTCAAACACTCAGCTGGACTCTGACATTTTGCTTGGTGAAGAATTTTATCCTAAAGCCATCTGGCAAGACAGAATTTTTTTTTTTTAATTCTGCTTTCCTTGGGAGTACTAGGCCAAGATAGACCATGTTTGTCCCACAAAGAGGAGATGATTGTGGCTTCTTTGGATATCTTGCTGTAGGGCAGGGAGGTCAAGGGGGTGGGGGGGAAAGATGGGAAACTAGGGTGTTGCTCTGCTTCCACTCATCCCTAGCTTGGAGATTTTTTTTATATACCAACCTCTGATGTCTCATTTTCTACATGGGCAAATTTAGAGTAAGTCCTGCATCTATCACACCAGTTTATTGAGGCCAAAGCAAGAGAGGAGTAGTGAAAGTTTAAGCAGTACTAACATGGAAATTGTGATCAATAAGGTTCTCTATTAACAGGCTCTTGACTGAGTTTTATAGGTTTATTTATTTATCTAGTGTAAAGGGCACTCTGGTCTATCTATAAGACTCCTCTAATGATTTGATCCCAGGTATTCAACACAATCTTCCTTCATCTCCTTTATCTCACCTTTCTTACTTCTACAGAACACAACATATTTCAATACATAACTGTACATCAAATAAAATTTAATTGAGGGTACATGGCATCTAATCAAACTTTGAGTCCTTGGCCAGGAACCTGGAATGTATGAAACAAGAGTCTGGCTAAACAATTTTATATAACACTACAGAGTGAAATATAGTAGTGCCAATAAGGAATTTGAGTAAGCCTTTGGAGCTTCTTATCCTGAGCTACATTCACCTGTAATGAAAAGAGAACACGCATTAGTGGAACACTTAGGTGGTGACCAAGAGACTGGGTACTACCTTTGCTTTCACACCATATGAGTGATCTCTCTGGGTCTAGGCTGTGGTTCTGTAGAAGCTGCCATGGACTCATGGCAAGTTCTACCACTCTGAATGTTACTACCTCATCCTTACATATTTTTCTTTTACTTTTGTAAACTTGTATTCATTTATATACTCCTCTTCTGTCTTGGTGGGAAGCTCATTTTGTGATGCACAAATTGAGTCACCTGGAGTGTCCATTAAATTACCAGTGATATGTATGAATAGACTGGATTGATATTTCATACACAGTAAAAGAGAAACGGTCCTGAATTAGAGACGATGTGCAGAAGAAAAGAGATCAGCTACCCTGAGACTAAGGAAACACTAATATCACACAGATTTCTACTTCCTTTTTTAGGTTTAATTCCTAGCAAAGTGTTTTTTCCACTTTACATCCCAAACTCAGGTAAATCAGATGGGAAAGGTTAATGCAACTTAATGAGAGAGTTGAAGAGTATGAGGTCTGTCAGTCTGGCCCCTTATCTGATTAGCTTGCTGAACCTCCATCCCAGCTAAGCCACTACAAACCATAAAAGAAGAGTCTCAAGATGTCAAATAATTAGCTCTAGGCCCATGTCACTTCTCCTTGTTTTACTCACGCCTGGTTGCATAACACACAGAAAGTCACTTCTCTCTGGAATTTTCCATCTATAAAATTACATTACAGCCAAGGACTGACCTACTAGAGGGCAAGAGAGTGGATTTCAGCACTTCAACACCCTCGTGTTACATTTGAGTTGCTCAACCTAAGGGTCATGACGCATGAGTCTGGCCACGGAGCATAGTTTGTGGGGCTACAGCTTCCTTCTATGCTTCCAGCCTAAGGCCAGGAAATCTCCCTTCTGCTCTTCGTTGACTTTTTGTTTACATGTGTTGTTTGTTTTCTTCTTTGTAGGTTATGAAGAATTAGGGTAAAAGAGGAAGACTAGTGAGCTAGAGACTTTGGGAGAACTGGATTTCAGTTATAAATCTGAGCACTTGGTTACACCAGATACAGGTGTTATTTGGGTGTTGATGGGTGGGGAAGAGTGTGTTTCTGGCAAGAAAAGAGGAATAGGCAAAGCAGAGAAGGTAATACTGGATGACAGACACAAGGCTGGACCTTCCTTAGGGTCCCAGGACTCCCGCAGAGGGGCCCAGACCTACACAGATCCCGTAAGGGAATTTATCAGTAAGGGCACCAGTAAGGGAATTTACAAGGGGCAGTTGGTCCCTCAGTCCAGGGACTTCCCTTCATGGTCTGGCAGCCAAGTTCACGCGGGTTCTCCAGGTAAGGGCTCTGAGAGCGGCTGTCCAAGTGGCAGTGGAAAGCAAGGCTGGCAGACCCCCCAGATTCCCAAGATTTCACCACTGTCCCTGGTATGTTGGCTGGGTCTGCCTCACTTTTTCCCCTCCTTCTGACTCTCAGAAAGGGATGCCAGCCTGTCTGCCCTGTCTGGGAGACTTCCGCTGCATTTCTGAGAAGTCCTGGCTATTGAGAAGCACCTCCAAGCCTGTGGTACCCCTCCAATTAAATCATGCTGCAGGAAGGATGCGTGTCCCCTGTTTGCACCTTGACAGGTGAGAAACCACTCACCTGCTCTTCTGCTGTCCTTGGTCTCCTCTCCCTTTCCCTCTCAAAGCTCCCTCAGCCTAGGCTGGAGTGACCACCTGACTTTGCGAGGGCCAGGACCATTCTATTCAGAAACAAGGGGATGGATAACTGAGACGCTGACCTTTCTGAAAATTTCATAGTGTGTTTTTGCTGAGTCATGCTTAGTTTTCTGGTCTCCATGTTTCCTCACATTCACTACTTCCATGCCCTCTGTTGGGTCCTCATTCCATTGGACTCTGATACTGCGGTGTCTCCTGGGAATAAAGGCACTGAAACACTGCTGTCTCCACCACACACAGACACACACACACACACACACACACACATACACACACCCCTTATGAAATCTACAGGGAGAAGCCATGCCTTTCGATTATTCCTCAAGACATTGCCTAGTTTTGTCTCCCTTTTTAAAGAAAATTATGCTACTTCTGAGGAAAACAATACACAGTCTTTATTTTTAAAATCACACAAAACTGAAAAATACAAAAGAAGTGGAATAAAAAGGTCTACTAATATTTCAATATCAAAATAGGCCTCATGTTAGGTAAGAATCGTTCTCTCAAAGCATGGAGATAAGTATAATTTTTTAAAATAAGATATTACTACTTTCTACTTTTAAAAAATCAAAAGTATTAATTTTGCTTGAATATAAAATAAGAAAAAGGCTATTATGAAACTTAAGAAATTGCTGAATAGCAGAAAAATGTTTCTTTTCCACATGAGACTTTAATTCCTAAAAGAACCCCTTTGTTTATGGAGATGGGAAAAAGGAGTTGCTAAATGTTATGATATGAGAATCACTATCTTTTAAAACTCTTATTTATTTTAGACTCTGGCTTTTCAGGCTAGAGCTTGTATTTTACATGTGTTTTAAGCTATGCTCTTTAAAAATAAAATCAGGACTCACCAAGTGTTTGAACTATTATTCACATTTCTGCTTTGAAACTTTTGCATTGTGCTTGCTGTCTAAGCAGCACTAAAACTCCCCTGGCACAGCTACACAGTAAGAGAAAAGGGTAAGAAAGAGACTAAAAGGATCAGATCTCTGGAGAAAACCCAGTGGAAGGAAGGTAGTCTGGCTTTTTGCCTAATTCCCTGTTTCTTTTAGCAATAATAACTTGCTGTAGCCAAGCTTCTAGAAAATTAGTCTCCTCACCAAAATCTGTCCAGTACCTTGTGACTTTTAAAATATTAACCCTTATTTTATTGGCATTTATTTATGTGTGCATGTTTTAATAAAATTACCTAAAACCTGAAGGAGGTAGGTGTCAGGGTAAGTAACTATAATGATTAAAAAGCATTCAGGGAAATGGGGTGGGGGATAGTTAGGGAGTTTGAGACTGACGTGTACAAACTGCTATATTTAGAATGGATAACCAACTGGGACCTACTGTGTAGTTTCCTACAGGGAACTTTGCTCAATGTTATGTGGCAGCCTGGATGGGAGAGGGTTTGGGGGAAGGTGAATACATGCATGTGTACAGCTGAGTTGCTCTGCTGTCCACCTGAAACCATCACAACATTGTTAATAACCTATATCCTAGTATTAAATAAAAAGGTTTTTTTTTTAATGCATTCAGTGCTAAAGCAGTATTGGGTTCAAAACACTACAGCTACTCAGGTCATCCAGCCTTTACTCACATCTCTCTTAATATTTCAGGAGGTTTAAGGAGATAGACCAAAGTTGCTTTTAAAATCCTCACCTCCTGTTGTTTACCATTGCAAACGCCCTCACCCCTCTTGCCTTTCTCCCTCCAGAGAACTTTCCCTTCATCCATGCCACTTTATCCTGCCATCTTGGTCTCTCAATCCTCTCTCTGCCATTTTTCCCTCCTGGTGGGGCAAGGGAAGGGCTCAGGTATTGTCGGGAACCCCTGCTGCCTGCAGCCCCTTCACTCTCAAGCAAGTGCTTGTCCGTTCTCTTATCAGAGAGAGGAGGGAGCAGAGAAGATGAGCAGACAACATCTAAATGTCCTCTCATAAGAGGAGAGAGGCAGAGCCCTGACCCCAGGCAGGCTGATGATTTGTGTCTGGTGACACTAGCTTTGTGGTTGGAATCTTGAACGTGAAAGTGAAGTCGCTCAGTCGTGCCCGACTCTTTATGACCCCATGAACTGCAGCCCACCAGGCTCCTCTATCCATGGGATTCTCCAGGCAAGAGTACTGGAGTGGGCTGCCATTTCCTTCTCCAGAGGATCTTCCTGACCAAGGGATCGAACCCGGGTCTCTCACATTGTAGGCAGATGCTTTACCATCTGAGCCACCAGGAAAGTGGGAGAGGTGGTAATAAGGGTGGGAGGCAGATTGTCTGAAACCTTATCATTTATCTCTGTCTTGTTGATTTCTCTACTCCTGGGAGCAGGAAGAGTGGGAAGGTAAATATGTGGCGATGGAGCTACTTTTAAATTAGTGTCCCCAAATATCAGAAAGAGCAGATTTTCCCAGCATTGCCAAGCTTAGAGTAAGAGTCTTTTTAAAGATTTTCCTCTGTGTTCGACCAAGTTTTCTTTGTTAATCATTCTGGATTTGATTCCTCTCTCTCTCTCTTTCTCTCTCTTGGGGTGTGTGTGTGTGTGTGTGTGTGTGCGTGTGTGTGTGTAGTAGGGCTTTGGTTGGGGGTTGAATGGAATAAGAAAAAAAGAAAAACAATGAAAAGTATGTATTAGGTGCCTTTTAAAAAATCAATCCAAACAAAAACAGCCAAGGGATGTCTGTGGACAGTAGGCTGGCTGTGAGCAGAAATGGAGAGAAGGCACTGCCTTCACGGGCTGTGTAGCAACAGAACTCTGATTGGCCAGAATTGTGCAAATAGGCCCAGAGCAAGATCCGTGAATCCATCTCCTACAGGCAGCTGAACTGGAGCAGGTCCAAGCAGGCCCTGCAAGGCTGTACTCAGAGCACTTTATAGTACAGCTGCTGGCTGACAGCAGTTGTGAGTCCTCAGGGTATTTGGCATTGTTAGCCCAGCACTTACCACAACAGCCTACTGCCTCTGCCTGGTGCCTCTGCTTGCCATGGGTTGAATTTGTGTCCTCACAGACTGCAAACTATTTGAGACAGGGTCTTACCAACCATGATAACACAGGCAGGGAATGTCTCTGAAAGAAGACTAGGAAGTCCCTGGCTTCTAGCTCTACCCCAATGTTAATCACAGTATTTATTGCTGATGTTTAGTCACTAAGTCATATCTGACTCTTTTGCGACAACATGGATGGTTGTAGCCCACCAAGCTCCCCATGAAATTTCCCAGGCAGGAATACTGAAGTGGGTTGCCATTTCCTCCTCCAGAGGATCTTCTGGACCCAGAGATCGAACTCACGTCTCCTGTATTGGCAGACAGATTCTTTATCACTGAGCTACCTAAGAAGCCCATAAAGTTTCTGTTCATTTAATATTAATGAAAGGAGATATTGCTGCTGCTTGTTACCTAATCGCTAAGTCATGTCTGATTCTTTGCAACCCCATGGACTGAAGCCAGCCAGGATCCTCTGTCCATGGGATTTCCCAGGCAAGAATACTGGAGTGGGTTGCCATTTCCTTCTCCAGGGGCTCTTCCTGACCCAGGGATCAAACCCCCCTCTCCTGCTTAGCAGGCATATTCTTTACCATTGAGCCATCTGGGAAGTACCAATTATTGTATGCTGCTGCTAAGTTGCTTCAGTCGTGTCCAACTCTGTGCGACCCCATAGACGGCAGCCCACCAGGCTCCCCCGTCCCTGGGTTACCATTTCCTTCTCCAATGCATGAAAGTGAAAAGTGAAAGTGAAGTCACTCAGTTGTGTCCGATTCTTAGCAACCCTATGGACTGCAGCCTATCAGGCTCTTCTGTCCATGGGATTTTCCAGGCAAGAGTACTGGAGTGGGATGCCACTGCCTTCTCCCAATTACTGTATACTTTCCCATTAACACAAGGCTCACACAACTGAAGTAGACAGAAACAATTATCCCATGTTCCAGATAAGGGAACAGAGTCAGAGAGAGGTCCAGGGATATGCGGTCAGTCAGTGTGTGGGGCCCATGTGTGTGCTCAGATACCTGCTGGTTGACAAAAACTTGAAGGACAATTAGGTAACAAAGTCTTCTAGCCTATTCTGGCCTGAAATGAAAGATTAGGATGAGCCAGTAGTTCCTGTTATTTAAAATTAAATGCCAGGAGAAAAGATGGAGAAAAAAATCTGAATATTTTTCAGTGAGAAGTTAATAAAAACTACATGATAGATTCACAAATTGAATACTTTCAATCAGTTTTAAAAGAATGAACTGGGCTCAGCAGTAAAGAATCCGCCTGTCAATTCAGGAAATACATGAGAGGCAGGTTCAATTCCTGGGTGGGGAAGACCCCCTGGAGTAGGAACTGACAACTTACTCTAGTATTCTTTCCTGGAAAATTCCATGGATGTGGTCAGTCCTAAGAGAGAGTTCAAAAAGGCATTTAAGAGAAAAGAAGCTTGATTTGGATAAGTGAGCAGAAAATGGCCAGGTTGGCAAGGGGAGAAGGGCCTTGTAGATAAATGGGGCAGCATGAGTAAAAGCATAGTGTAATAATAGTTTCATGCAGTTAATTTGTGGGAGCAAAAAGTAGTTTGAAATGTCTAGAAGTTAGAGTTAAAGGATTGTAGTAGAGAGAAAGATTAGGTTGGAGTAGATCTTAGTACTCAAACTAGTTAGGGTTTTCTGGTCGAGCTAAGAAGAGTGGATATTGTCTTAGAAGGTATAGAAAATTCTTGAAGGGTGTTTATTATGAGAGCGATATATTGAGATTTTCATTGCTTAAAGCTCACTCTGGTGGAAAATGGATTAAAAAGGAAAAGGCTGGAATTAAGAAATTAGGAAATTATTGCAGTTATTCACAGTGGAATGGTTAAGGCAGGAACAGTTGATTGGATCATGCGATAGGTTTACCTAAGCTAGACCAATCAATTTTCTCTCTTTCTCAGTCAGCCTGTCTCTGTGTGTGACTGGACTATGGAGTAGCACGTTACCTCAAATGTAAAGAGAAGTAGAGAACTGCATGTCCTTAGAAAGAGAAAATACTATAAAGAAATACAGAGAGAAGCAGAGATGAGAGAACATATGGACTGAGGGGAGAGCGAGACAGAAATAAAGAACGAGCGAGACACACTTTAATTTCCAAATACTTCTTTAGGGCTTTGTTCCTCCTTTGAAGTTTAAGAGAGAAGAGAACTATAGGACACTAAGCATTCATGGAAAAAAGGAATCATGAGGAAGAGTCAGCAGAAACAACAACCAATACATTCAGAGCTTTATGGACTACAGTATTACAATTTTCAGATACATAGATGATCTATATGTTAAATGTTTAAAGACATGAAGCATGGATTCACAAAGATGGTTATGCCACCAGAGACTACAACAAATGACAACTATTTGTATTTATTTATTTTGGCCACATGCCATGGCTTGCAGTATCTTAGTTCCCCAACCAGGGATCAAATCTGGACCCACGACAGTGAAACGTGGAGTCCTAACCACTGGACAGTCAGGGAATTACCAACAAGACATATTTTTAGTGCAAACAATTGAAATTTCTGCAAATGAAAATATAATTGTGGAAACTGATATAATTGATGGACAAACACTTTAGAAGAAATTGAAATAACATTGATGATCCAGAAATTGAACCAAAGAAAATGCCTAGAATTCAGCACACACGTAGAGAAAAAAGATAGGAAAAATATGAAATATATATATATAATGTAGAAGATAAGATGAGAAGGTCTAACATATATTTAATTTAAGTTCCAGAAGAAAGACTAGAGAACATGAAAACTGGACCAAATTGAAAGATAATGGCTGAGAACTTTTGAAATTGAGGAAATTGAACTCACGTTCATGAGTTCATATGTTGAAGAAGCATTGCATACCAAGTAGCTTTTTTTTAAGCTGTTCATGATTAGATGCATCAAAATACAACAATTCATGACTGGACACTGTACAATACCAAAGGTAAAAATATATTTAAAGCATGGAAAGAGAAACGAGACACCACATAGAAAGAAATGACAACCAAGCTAACTATGTATTTTTAATAGTAACAGTTGGAAGCCAGAGACAGCAGAGTAATTTTACAAAAATGTGAGAAAAAAAGAATTGTAAAATTTTAATTGTTTACCTCCCCAAATTATCCTTTAAGAAAGAGTGAAATAAAGATTCTTTTCAGATAACTTTAAAAAATAGATAATATAAAAATGTAGTCCTGCAAGGAAAGGTCTAAGGTTCAATAGGAAATGCAGCTCTCTGAATATGAGGGGAGCTAGTAAGCTGCAGTCCATGGGGTCGCGAAGAGTCACACATGGCTGAGCAACTTCACTTTCACTTTTCACTTTCATGCATTGGAGAAGGAAATGGCAACCCACCCCAGTGTTCTTGCCTGGAGAATCCCAGGGACGGAGGAGCCTGGTGGGCTGCCATCTATGGGGTCACATAGAGTCGGACACGACTGAAATGACTTAGCAGCAACAGCAGCAGTTTAGGGAATATAGAGAATGATAGAGCAACTTCAGTATAATATATCCAATTACAAATGTTGTAAACACAAGAGGGAAAATAAGCATTACAGTTATGCAAGAAATAAGGCTATTGGATTTTTATTTAGAACAACATTCAATGTATGAGGTTTAAGGATATGGTAACGATTATTTAATCCTCCTTTCTTGAACAGATAAGTTGTTTTCCATTTTCCTTATTATAATTAAAGGTATGATGATCATCTATATGGTTAAATCACTGAAACTACATATAATTCTTTTATAAGGTAAATTCCTAGCAATAGAAGTGCCTGGAGAGTGGGTATATACTTTTTTTTTTTTAAGTTTTTGATACATTTTGTTAAATGTCCTACAAAAACATACTGTTGTACTCCTATCAGGAGTGCATGAGAATACTTGTTTAACATTTCATTTATGTGTTTAATTTTAATGTTAGTCAGAATGTATCTTCTCTAAGACTAATCTTTTTCTTTCAGATATATTTCTCTTATTGTTTTTATTTCTTTGAATACATGTGAGAGAATATCATTTCATTTCATATGTTTTACTGTTCATTTGTATTCTTTGTGAATTGCCTATTCATGTTCATTGTTCACTTTTTATGAGATACTTAACTTCCTCTTACTGATTTGGTCAAACTACATTCAAATTATCCATTTTTGAATGAAATTAAGAATTAAATGAAATACATTATTAAAAAAATTATCTGAAGGCTAAGTGACAGCAAGTAAACATTTCAAATATGAGTGAATATATGTATGTGTTTATTATATTATTCTCTCAACATTTTTAAATTTTAAAAAGGGAAGTCCCTCCTGCAGGCATCTTCATTCATACCACCCTGCACATGTGATGCCTAGAAACTAATCCATGGGGCTGTTGATCCTGGGAAGTTCCTAAAGGACCATAAGGGAGACTAACAGATGAAGATATGTGAGCTATTTTGAAATTTAAAGAACATAGGAACAGTTAAGAGTCCTGTATTTCGGAAAGAAAAGAAACTTGTAGAAATCTTTAAAAAGTTACTTCATGCTATCTGACCACCTCTTGTTTCCCTTCCCATCCCTTCTCAGCCAGAAAACAGACTTTATTAAGCTCCTTATCTGCTCAGGGATCCAGCCAACCTCAAGGGTCTGTATATGCTAATACAATTGCTATATTTTTCTTAATATTTCAAAAGCATTCTTATCCATTCATCTGCTGATGGTCATCTAGGTTGTTTCCATGTCCTGGCTATTATTAACAGTGCTGCAATGAACATTGGGGTACATGTGTCTCTTTCAATTCTGGTTTCCTCGGTGTGTATGCCCAGCAATGGGATTGCTGGGTCATATGGCAAAAGCAATGTACACTTATCTTTGAAAACAAGTTCTCATTCTTTGCAACATGTTTGCCTTTATGTCTCAGAAAGTTAGAATGGGTAAAGAATATCCAAGATGGGAAGAGGGTAGAGGAACTTTCCAAAAATATTGTACCCTGCAAAGCAGAATAGAAGGGAAATTAACTGCATGTTCCAAGCAGAGAAAAGAAAGACAGAAGCAGGGCAAGGAGGTCAGGCTTGTATGTCTTTGTTTTCCACTGCTGGGAGAACCCAAAGACCAGAGGAGGCATGGTGGAAATTTTTAGGCAGGTATAGAGGAAGCTGAGAACATTCAGGTAGGCGACCAGGGCCACTCTTTCTCAAGCAGAGTCTGGAGGAGTATGTGAGCCTCTTGACAGAACCTCACACAAAACCCTAGTCAGTGTGGCCCAGGCGATAGCTTAGCAGTGGAACAGGGAAGTGCCTAGTAGGCAAACACATAGCATTCTCTCTTTCCCACTACCTAGAACCCTGATGATGAGCAGTGTACCCAAAATTTCACAACTGCTCCAAAGTGGCACCAAGGAGGTATTGAGAGGGCTAAGAGAATTGAGAAGATGCCACATTGGCCCCATTGGCCACTTGAGACCTGTGGTCACCCATCCAAGAATCAGAGCAGACCATCCACTCCACAGTGGGGATTAGTGGGAATACAGAGCATGCTATTTTGGTTCAGAACACCCTTTTTGCCTTCCACCATGCTTCCTTGGTTGTTCAGATGGTAAAGAATCTACCTGCAATGCAGGAGACCTGAGTTCAATCCCTAGGTCGGGAAGATCCCTTGGAGAAAGAAATGGAAAACCACTCCAATATTCTTGCCTGGAGAATTCCAGGGACAGGGGAGCCTGGCAGACACAGTCCATGGCGTCACAAAGAATCAGACACAACTCAGCAACTAACATACACACTTACATGAAGTCTTTTTAGTCCCCCTTAAACTCCAGGTGGTGCTACCCTGGAGAAGCACAAGGCAGAGAGTAGAATTCCAGACAACTCTGAGTCTCTCTGGGATGTGTTACTTAACTGAAGGAGATGGAGCTATCATCACGTGGCAAGATTGTTTTTCCACCAGCCAGTGCAATAGGGACTCATATTAGATCAGTCATAGAAAATTTTTAAAAGCTATATTGAGCCACATTTCCTTCGTATATTTGAATGCAGTGTGAATCTGTTAGTAACCATGATACATAGTTCAATTTTGTCCCATGTCATAGAATATCCGGGATCCTAATCAAGGAAGGTACAGAGAAGGAAGACCTTTCTAGGGCTGTTTTGTTGTTCAGTTACTCAGTCATGTCCGACCGACTCTTTGTGACCCCACAGACTGCAGCAGGCCAGCCTTCCCTGTTCTTCACCATCTCCCAGAGCTTGCTCACTCTCACATCCATTGAATCAATGATACCATCCAACCACCTCGTCGTCTATTATTCCCTTCTCCTCCTGCCTTCAATCTTTCCCAACATCAGGGTCTTTTCTAGGGCTGTTTAGGAATTTAAATTATCCGTATCTGTCTCATTACCTCTTTAAATCCTCAATTATTGTGAAAACATTTATATTGTTTGTTTGAACTCAATGTTATGGCTCAAAAGGCTGTTGTAGAAAATACAGAGTTTAAATTTGGAATGGAGACTATGGTATATACATATATGAAACAGAAATATGTTTTTAACTGTGTATGTGCACACATGCAGAATACACATGTTAACTGGATATGTGCTCTGACATTTAGCTGCTGGGCAACCCTTGCGGCTCAGCTGATAAATAATCTGCCTGCAATGTGGGAGACCTGGCTTTGACCCTTCGGTTGGGAAGATCCCCTAGAGAAGGAAAAGGCTACCCACTCCAGTATCCTGGCCTGGAGAATTCCTTGGACTGTATAGTCCATGGAGTCGCAAAGAGTCGGACACAACTGAGTGACTTTCACTCTTTCACTCACTCAATTACCTAGACTGTAGGATCAGCAAGAGTCCAAATCCAAAATTAATCAGGCAGTTAATGAGCTTGGTATCCACCATCCCTGCTGCTAAGTCACTTCAGTCGTGTTCAACTCTGTGCGACCCCATAGACGGCAGCCCACCAGGCTCTCCCATCCCTGGGATTCTCCAGGCAATAACACTGGAGTGGGGTGCCATTTCCTTCTTCAATGCATGAAAGTGAAAATTGAAAATGAAGTCGCTCAGTAGTGTCCAACTCTTAGTGACATCATGGACTGCAGCCCACCAGGCTCCTCCGTCCATGGGATTTTCCAGGCAAGAGTAATGGAGTGGGCGTGCCATACTAGTAACCCTGTAATTCTTTGATGAAATGAAATGTAAAATAGTGCCTAAAAGAAGTTTGGCTCCAAACAGGCAAGGTCTCCTTCATTTGCCTGGTCTCAGGGGCTCACTTGTGCAAGGGCAGCCCACCCAGATAGGACAAGCCCTGCAAACTCAAGCAGTCTTGCCAATGGTGTGGGCAGAGACCAAGACTCAGTCTCCTTGCTACTGGGGAGGCTCTAGAACACCATCTAGCCCCACCCCTTTCACTGACCTGGGCAGTGGGAGCTCCAGGCCATCAGATGAGCTCCTTTCTCATTTCTGACCCAAGGAATGTCCTAAACTGAACTCTGCTCAGCTCCAAACCTTCTGCTCCCTGCTCCCTGCAGAGAGAGCCTGCCCCTTGCTGGCTCAGCCTTCCACTGCCGTATTTGGTTTAAATTACTTCTTTGAACCTTGGTCTCATTATTTTTGGACCATCATTTGGTCTGGAACATTTTCTTGCCACGGGTTCCTTCTGTTCTCCCTCCTTTTCACCCTCTTGGATGTGCTTCCCAAAGCCTCTTTTCACAGTTCCTTTGGGGTGGTTTTTATTACCTTCATGCATCTTAATCTGAGTAGGAAGCATTGTCATCCCACAGCCTAGATTCCTGCTTTTTTAGTTGTTACAGGAGCTGTTCAGTTTAAAGAGCTAGGGGAACTTTGCTTCTCTAGCACCTCATGACCCAGTTCATGGTATGATCTTTTTTAGTGTGATGTAGAAAACCAAGCTCCACAGTCATCCAGCGATGCTCCAAACCACTCCCTACTCTCAGGGACAAAACCATAGGTCTGGGGCTGCCCTTCAATGGTCAAAGATCCAATAGTGCTGTGTCTTTCTCTCCCCCATATTAAATAGAAAGAGTTTAATATGGTAGTTGAATTAATTTGTGTGCTTTGAGCAGCAATTACTACATCTCAGCTGGTTTGAACAATTACAAAATCATGTTTCTTTCCCATAACAAAAGTCTTTGGGCAGGGAAATTCCAAGGTTGGCTAAGTCAGAGCTCAATGACATCAACATGCTTCCAGTTCTTACCATCCTTCTGGTCTACCACCCTGACTGTGTGAACTCATCCTTGGGCTCACTTAGCTATAGGAGGCTACCACAGTCTTACTCAGACACCACAATGTCCAACTAATGTTTGCAGGTTGCTTTGTCTTTGGACCTTTATTTTCTCATCCAAAATAGCAGTAAATGATAGTAACCACCTATATGGTGATTCTGGAGGTAGTCATAGCAACCCACTCCAGTATTCTTGCCTGGAGAATCCCCATGGACAGAGGAGCCTAGTGGGCAACAACTAAGCACAGCATATAGTGATTATATGCCAATCAGTCTTCTGAGACTGCACACATGTCTCTGCCCTTAATCTACACTACAATCCAGTGCTGTTCTTAGTCGCTCAGTTGCGTCCAACTCTTTGTGACTCCATGAACTGTAGCCCACCAGGCCACTCTGTCTATGAAATTCTCCAAGCAAGAATGCTGGAGTGGGTTGCCATGCGCTCCTCCAGGGGATCTTCCCAATCCAGGGATCAAATCCAGGTCTCTCGTACTGCAGGTGGATTCTTTACTGTCTGAGCCACCAGGGAAGCCCAAGAATACTGGAGTGGGTCGCCTATCCCTTCTCCAGGGGATCTTCCCAACCCAGGAATCGAATTGGGGTCTCATGCATTGCAGGCAGACTCTTTATCAGCTGAACTACCAGGGAAACCCTAACAATGCAGTGAGGTAGATACTATTATTCCTCTCACTTTGAAATGAGGAAAATAAAGCACAGAAAAATTAAGTGAGCTGCCACAGTCACATAGCTCACAAGGAACAAAGCTGTGATCTAACTCTTTAGCATTCATGACCAAACCATGCATTTTACTGCCTCTTAATGAAACAGTCTATAAAAAATAGTGCTTACCTTTTCATTGGATGAACATGATTAAATAAGATAATACAAGTCAATCATTTAGCAGAATAGCAGGATCATAACAAGTACTCAATGAACACTAGGTAAAAAGTCTGCAGTCTTCAAGAGTATGGTTAAGAAAGTTAAATAGCCCCTTACTGATTTTCCCTTAGACCAAATATCTCTCTTGGCTACTTCTTGTTCTAAACTAACCCTTAGTTTACTTTTAACTCACTCCTTATACTTTCCTAGCTCTTAAAAGACTGAGGGAAAACCTCCATAAGTATAAATAAAGCTCCTTGATCTACAAAATCAGCCTGTATCTACCTGGCTGTGACCTTGGGAATCCTTTCCAAGTCTTATCTTGAGTCTAAGGAAATTCCCCATTGCCTTCATCCCATCAGTTCAGTTCAGTTCAGTTCAGTTCATTTCAGTCGCTCAGTCATGTCCGACTCTTTGCGACCCCATGAACCGCAGCACGCCAGGCCTCCCTGTCCATCACCAACTCCCGGAGTTCACTCAGACTCACGTCCATCAAGTCAGTGATGCCATCCAGCCATCTCATCCTCTGTCGTCCCCTTCTCCTCCTGACCCCAATCCCTCCCAGCATCAGAGTCTTTTCCAATGAGTCAACTCTTGGCATGAGGTGGCCAAAGTACTGGAGTTTCAGCCTCAGCATCATTCCTTCCAAAGAAATCCCAGAGTTGATCTCCTTCAACCCATACTGATATTAAATCTGGTTCTGCAGATTTCTTCTACCCTTCAGTGGTTTCTCCTTAAAAATCATGAGATATTGGGACTTCTTTGGTAGTCCAGTGGTTAAGACTCCATAACTCCACATTTCCGTTGCAGAGGAAACAAGTTCAACCCCTGTTTAGGGAACTAAGATCCTGAATACTGCGTGATGCAAAAAAAAAAAAAAAAAAAGTCTTTAAAAAAATCATGGTATATTTCACAATAGAGAAAATCATAAAGAATAATAAAACATACATGTACTTGCACCACCACATGTACTGTTAAATGTTAATATATATCATTGTGTATTTCAGGCCTTTTAAAAATAAATAAAACATTAAAGATAAAACTGAAGCCCCCTTATCCTCTTTACCTTCTCCTTTTTGGTAACTCTTAAATGTATGTATCCCATCTGCATAGGTTTTGATTTTTTTATTACATTTTTATACAAAGCATTTATTATTATTTTGTGTGTTCAGTAACTTTAAAAATAAATGGTATCATATTGTATGTAAGATTCTGGAACTTGTTTTATTTTTTTTTTAATCAATGTTCATTTTGATTTATTTTGTATTTGCTCTTTTCATGCTTCTTTTTAAAAATCCTCAATTTTTTCTTCCTCCTTGCCTTTAGTTATATTAATAGAGCTGTAGTTATTTTTCCCTCCTCCACCACCTTTTCTCCACTTGGCTTCTGGTTTAGAAGTTAGGTTGTATTTCTGTTATTCTAATGGTCAATCATACACTTTTAATACACATACTTAATATACACATTTTTTCTAATATCTAAATTTATTCAGTATCTCTAGCACCGCCTGAGACAAGATAAGGATGTCAGTGTGTTCTAACTGCTCAGCCCTCCCATTGCCAACATTCTTTGGTGTTTATTGTCTAGACTTGTGCTGCTGCTGTTAAGTCACTTCAGTCGTGTCTAACTCTGTGTGACCCCATAGACAGCAGCCCTCCAGGCTCCTCCATCCCTGGGATTCTCCAGGCAAGAACACTGGAGTGGGTTGCCATTTCCTTCTCCAATGCATGAAAGTGAAAAGTGAAAATGAAGTTGCTCAGTCATGTCTGACTCTTCTTGACCCCATGGACTATAGCCTACCAGGTTCCTCTGTCCACGGGATTTTCCAGGCAAGAGTACTGGGGTGGGTTGCCATTTCCTGCTCCAATTACATTCCCACTTTTTAAATGCATATTTTATTTTTATACTGTTAATAATTAATGGACTTATTGAAATACATTGCAACTATTTTATCTTGTTTCCAATTCTTCACTCTAATTTCACTTTCCTCTTTTTTGACTCATGTACATGGGTCCATGAGTAGTAAATTTCTTTGTTCTTCATAAAGCTGATTGTGTCCCTGTTTTGTCCTCACAATTGAATAATAATTTTTAGCTAGGTATGAAACTCTAGGTTAACTTTTTTCCCCTAGTGCTTTGAAGATATTAACTCAGTTACACAGTGGTCTATGTGGCTAACGATCATTCTTTGTCAATTTCATTATTTCTTTGTAGGTTGTGGTTGTTGTTGTTTAGTTGCTAAATCATGTCTGACTCTTTGCAATCCCATGGACTACAGCATGACAAGCTCCCCCATCCTTGGCTATCTCCTGGAGTTTGCTCAAGTTCATGTCCATTGAATTAGTGATGCTATCTAAACATTTTATTGTCTGCCACCCCCTTCTTTTGCCTTCAATTTTTCCCAGCAGCACAGTCTTTTCCAGTGTGTCTGTCATTGAATAAGATGGCCAAAGTATTAGAGCTTCAGCTATAGCATCCAATAAATATTCAAGGTTGATTTCCTTTAGGATTAACTGGTTTGATTTCCTAGCAGCCCAAGAGATTCCCAAGAGTCTTCTCCAGTACCACAATTTGAAAGCATCAATTCTTCAATGCTAAGCCTCCTTTATGGTCCAAATTTCAATCCATACAGGGCTACTGAAAAATCATAACTTTGACCAGATGGACCTTTGTCAACAAAGTGACATCTCTGCTTTTTAATGTGCTATCTAGGTTTGTCATAGCTTTCTTCCCAAGGAGCAAACATCTTTTGATTTCATGGCTGCAGTGACCATCCACAGTAATTTTGGAGCCCAAGAAAACAAGGTCTATCACTGCTTCCACTTTTTCACCATCTATTCACCATGCAGTGTTTGGATTGGATGCCGTGATCTTATTTTTTTGAATGTTGAATTTTAAGCCAGATTTTTCACTCTTCTGTTTCACCCTCATCAAGAGTTTCTTTAGTTCCTCTTCACTTTATGCCATTAAAATGGTATCATCTGCATATCTGCAGTTGTTGATATTTCTCCCAGCAATCTTGATTCCAGCTTCAGATTCACCCAGCTGAGCATTTCACCTGATGTACTCTGAATAGAAGTTAAATAAACAGGGCGACAATATACAGCCCTGACATACTCCTTTCTCCATTTTGAAACAGTCCATTGTTCCATGTCCAGTTCTAATTGCTGCTTGTTGATTCACATACAGATTTCTCAGGAGACAGGTAAGGGGACCTGGTATTCCCATCTCTTTAAGAATTTTCCACAGTTTGTTGTGATCCACAAGTCAAAGGCTTTAGTGTAGTCAATGAAGCAGAAATAGATATTCTGGAATTCCCTTGCTTTCTCTATGATCCATCAAATGTTGGCAATTTGATCTCTGGTTCCTCTACCCTTTCTAAACCCAGTTCGTACATCTGGAAGTTCTCAGTTCACATATTGCTGATGTCTCACTTGAAGGATCTTGAACATAACCTTACTAGCATATGAAATGAGCACAATTGTACAGTAGTATGAATATTGTTTGGCATTGCCCTTCTTGGGGATTGGAATGAAAACTGACCTTTTCCAATCCTGTGGCCACTGCTGAGTTTTCCAAATTTGCAGACATATTGAGAGCAGCACTTTCAGAGCATCATCTTTTAGAATTTCAAATAGCTCAGCTGGAATTCCATCACCTCCACTAGCTTTGTTCCTAGCAATGCTCCTAAGAGCAACTTGACTTCACATTCCAGGATGTCTGGCTCTAAGTGAGTGAACACACCATTGTGGTTATCTGGGTCTTTAAGACCTTTTTTTGTATAGCTCTTCTGTGTCTTCTTGCCACCTCTTAATCTCTTCTGTTTTTGTTGGGTCCTTACTATTTCTGTCCTTTATCATGCCCATCCTTGTATGAAATGTTCCCTTGATATCTCCAGTTTTTTGAAGACATCTTGTCCTTCCCGTTCTTTTGTTTTTCTCTATTTCTTTGCATTATTCATTTAAGAAGGTATGCTATTCTCTGGAACTCTCCATTCAGTTGGGTATATCTTTCCCTTTCTCACTTACCTTTCACTTCTCTCCTCAGCTCTTTGTAAAGCCTCCTTGGATAATTACTTTGCCTTTTTGCATTTTTTTGTTCTTGAGGGTAGTTTTGATCACTGACTCCTGTACAATGTAATGAACCTCCATCCATAGTTTTTCAGGCACCCTGTCTGCCAAATCTAATCCCTTGAATCTATTCATCACCTTCACTGTATAATTTTTAGGTCAGCTTTTAGTATTTAGTATTTCTACAGTTTCACTACAACAAATAGATGTGATTTCATTTCTACTCGTTCTGTTTGAACTTTATGTGAACTTTCAACCTGCAGATTCATGAGTTTATTTCTCAAAATTTATATTGTTCTCCCCTCACCTTGGAACTCCTAATAAAACATATATTGTATGCTCTCAGTCTATTTCCTATGCCTCTTAACTGTCCATCATATGTTTATATATGTATATAATTTCTTGTTCTATCTGTATTTTGTTTATATCTGAGTTTTATTTTTCTACTGTATTAGTCAGTTTTCCAGAGAAACAAAATCAATAGTAAGTAGGTAGGTAGGTAAATAGATAGATAGGTAGACAGATGAAGAGAGAGAGATTATAAGGAGTTGGTTCACACAATTATGGACACTGGTAAGTCCAAATCTGCAGTGTCGGCCAGCAGACTTGAGACTCAGAATAGCCAGTGGGGCAGATAAAGTCCAAGGGACAGTCTGCTGGAGAATTCCTTCTTACTTGGGAGAAGGTTGAACTTTTTTTCTGTGCAAGCTTTCAACTAACTAGATAAGGCCCACCCTCAATATGGAGGAAATTTGTCTTCCTCTACTGATTAAAACATTTAATTTCATTTAAATCACTCTCATGGAAACATACAAAGTAAGTACTTTTGACTGATTATCTGGACATTCCCATGGCCCAGTCAAGTTAACACATAAAATTAATCATCACACCCATGATACTAGGAATGCAGCATTTATAATATTGAAAAAATTACTCAACAAATGGAATAAACTATAAGCTACATACTGTCAAGAGAGCAATAATATAAAATGCCACATTTTTAGTATCATAGTTTACTATTGTTTAAATATTCTCTTACATGCATCTAATTTTTGCTTCCTTTGTTTCATTATCCTTTTAGTATTTTTCTTATTGTTGCTATTATTCCTTTATCTCTTTGAAAATCCTAAACAGACTTACTTTTAAATTATTTCAGATTGCCCTATTATTTTAAGTTAATTTTAATTCATTTTCTTATTTTCTATTTTGTTAGATACAGGAGCCTGGTAGGCTGCAGTCCATGGGATCGCTAAGAGTCGGACACGACTGAGCGACTTCACTTTCACTTTTTACCTTCATGCATTGGAGAAGGAAATGGCAACCCACTCCAGTGTTCTTGCCTGGAGAATACCAGGGATGGCGGAGCCTGGTGGGCTGCCGTCTCTGGGGTCGCACAGAGTCGGACACGACTGAAGTGACTTGGCAGCAGCAGCAGCAGATACCTATCTTACTAATATTACTCATGTATTTCAGAATTTTGGTTTACCGGTTCACTTTGTATGAGTCCATTTCAAAACCAGGTTGTGTATGGACAGCTTGGAATTTCCATCTTTGTGTGAATTTAGGATTATTACAGACTTAATCTTAAAGCCAGCAAGCATCTTGTCTCAGGTCTTAGCTCAGTCTTGTCTTCTGCTTCCCTAGGCATATAGCTTTATATAAGCTACAGACTCAGGTTGTGCAATTTTCTCCAGCCTCTTTATGACTTGATAACCAAGGCAGGGATAAGTTTCTCTATACTCATTATTACCATGACAGGATTGAATATGCAGCTATCCCTGCCTGTTTTATGACCTGTGGCTTCACAGGGCTGGAGATTCAGCCATATCTACACGTCTGGTATTTTATTGATCACTGTGATGTGTCGGAGCAGAGCAAATGCCTCAAATGTGAACCAACAATACCATTTTGACTAAAATTCCCCCATTCCTATTGTTTTTCAAGCTCTATTGTTTCAGTCTTTCTAATATACTTGCTCCATGTTCTTATCATTCTCTAGAGTCTTATAATGAAAATAGAGCCTTTAATCACCTCCCCACCTTTTCCAGTTAGGTCCCCAACAAGAAACAGATGGAACACTAAAATGGGATAATTCAAGAGAGTTTAACAAGGGTGTTGTCAAAGTTAAGAGAAATCACAAAAGGTTGGTGAAGCTCCCAAGAATAGCAACAGCAGGAACCCAATTCCACCTAGGCTTAAAGAAGTAGAGAGAAAAAAAATCTAACAGAGAAAGTTAGAGCTGTGGCTACAGGAGAGAGCTGCCCAGAATAAGTTGTGCACTTTGATAGAGAATAATGGTCTATTGTCAACCCTGAGCCAGGCAAAGACAGGGGCAAGGGAGTAGATACCCTTCAAGCCTTCACCTTGTCTCTGATCTCCTGTTGGTGCTTCCCATTGGCTAAACCCAACTGGAAGCTGGATTACAAGAGGCCCCTTAACGTCACAAAAGTCAGCTGCTCACAGCAGAATGAACAAGGGTAAAAAGTGGATCTGGATGTTGTAAATAGAGAATATCCAAAATACCACCTATCCCAAGACTACACATTTCTCAAGTCATATCCAGGTCCATCTGTGAAATACAAAAAGAAGTCTTGCTTTTTCACATATCCCTATTTAGCGTCTGCCTTTTTGCCCTTCTTCTTTCACAAATCATTTCTTGAAAGAGTTGTCTAAATGCAGTTGGTAATTTATTCTCATTCACTCTCAACCTTCTATAGTCCAGTGAATGACTTTTAAACCTTGAAATTTCTCTCAGAGGAATTACTGATTTTCTGCTGAATTATCAACTCAATCCAAACTTCTTAATGACTTCATTGAGGCACTTCTGAAGCCCCCTCCCTTCTTGGTTTCTGTGTGACCACTTTCTCCCAGTCCTTCTCTTATGGGACTGAAGTGGCAGCATGTAGGAGGAGCAGGTAGCGGGGCTGAAGAAGCAGCACCTTTGTAAGACCTGAAGGCTTCAAGACAGAGAGGACTGCCATGGCTAGAGGTGTAGTAAAGGGGTGAGGGTGGAGAATACATCCCAGAAGAAGATGCAGCGTGTTTAATGGCCATATCTTCTGGTTTGCCATCAGTGAGTGCTAAGTCACTTCAGTCGTGTCCAACTCTTTGCGACCCTGTGGACTGTAGCCCACCAGACTCCTCTGTCCATGGGCTTCTCAAGGCAGAAATACTGGAGTGGGTTGCCATGACTTCCTCCAGGAGATCTTCCTAACCCAGGAGATTGAACTGGTGTCTCTTATATCCATCAGTGGCTACAAAGTTGACCACAAAACTTTACAGAGTCCTTCTTCAAGATGAGAAAAGCTGAACTGATCTGGAAGAAATGGAATTTTCTATAGCAAAGACATAAAATATCTGAGAGGTATTTGTTTTCAAAAGTTTGCAAACCCTAGCTTTCCATCAGTACTCTGTCTATCTGATAGAACTTCTTCACCCAGAATATCCCCTCTTCCTTTCAGTGCCTCTGAAGCAGTATGAGCTGACAGCACCCCGTCCTGCCGGGCATCAGAACTGCAGGGCCCTAAGCAAAGACAGGGCAGTCAGAAAGTCCTATCTCTAGTTGCCCCTTCTTTCTTCTGACATATGAGAGAAGTGAGAAAAGTAGGGTACAAGAAAAAGAGGTGCTAAAGACTGAGCAGGCAGGTGGAATTCAAAGTGCTTTTCCCCCTAAAAAATTAAAGAGACATTTTCTCTGCCAGGGCTTCTGGACCTTGATACAGCAAGAAGTCAAACAGAAGCATTCATCTCCTTGCAAATGGGACCCACCTCTCCACCTTGGAGCATGGACCAAATACAGCTGAGAGCTCCAATGGGAAAAACTGAGTACGGTTCTGCAGACACATACAGGCCTTTGCCTCTAGATCCCCTTGAGTTCACTCCCCAGGAGCATTCAACAAATATGCACAGCTACGAGGCTGTCCAAGGAATGCAGCCGTCTCAGTCATTCATTACCAAGGCTCAAAACCACTGGGCAGGAAGAGCAGACAGAGAGATCTGGGCAGGATCTGTCTCTGATGAGGTTTGGAAACGGGAGATGCCCCTGACTAGGCAGGCTGAATTGATGTGGTCTGGCCTAGGGGCAAGGGAATGGACAGAATGACCTTCATAGCTCTCAGCCCAGCCCGGTGGGTCTATGAAAAGAGACGTTTGATTCATTCTCAGGCTCTACCCAAGTGACTCTGAAATATTCCTAGACAGTTGCCAGGAGAGTCAATGGTGGGTGAAACAAAGATTCAGGAGCCAAGATTCCCAGTTTCCAGCCATTCCCTTCAGTCCTCTCCTGTGTTTTCCTTTATGTCTGTTTGCTGGCTTCCCTTCTCTGATAAACTGTAAGACCCCTGAGGGCAGAGGCTCTTTCTCTTTCATCCCCCTCCTGCCAAGCTGTGCTGGGTTGCGTTAAGAAGACTTACTGTTTAACTCAAGGTCATTTCTCTGAGTCGCAACTTGTCAGCCACAGGACTATGGAGAGGATGAGCTGATCAGCAGTGGTGAGAATGACGAGGAGGAATAGAGGCTGGAATCACGGCGATTACTCATTTATGGTCTTCCTATTTATTTCCACTCTGATGTCCACTAAAGAGAAAAGGAATTAGTTTTTTTAAAAATGCAGACATGTTACCATTCCAGACTCAGAAAATCAAACCTCTTACCCAGAAGAAAACTTCATCAAATGAGAAGGTTAAGTGGGGACCCAAAATCTGATCCTCTTCCATATCTGGCACATTTGTCTGTTGAGATAGCTCTGTGCAGCCAGATAGATAGGTTGCAGATATCACTGAATTAGTCAAGGGAGGGAAAATCAAAGAGCAGGAATCAGGAAAGCACTCCCACAGGATGAATTTTTGAGTGTGGATTTGTAGACAACGAAGACATAAGGAGAGGCCAAGATGAAGCTCTAATACTTTGGTCACCTGATGCAAAGAGCTAACTCATTGGAAAAGACCCTGATGCTGGGAAAGATTGAGGGCAGGTAAAGAGGGCAACAGAGGATGAGACAGCTGGATGGCATCATCAACTCAATGAACATGAGTTTGAGCAAACTCCGGGAAATGGTGATGGACAGGGAAGCCTGGCGTGCTGCAATGCATGGGGTCACAAAGAGTCAGACATGACTTAGTGACTGAACAAGAGCAAGACAGTTCTCTGCAGGTCCTTGTGTTGGGCAGGGAATGGAAAGCATGGGACTGAGGCATGCAGGCAAGCACCAGGAAGAGTTTTAAGAGAGCTGCAAATTGTGGGAGATGGGGACATGGTGAAACTGGGCTGGGGAAATGAGGGAGATGAACCTCTTAGAGCTCAAATTGAAGAGATCAGATTTAATACAAGGGGACTTTTGCAGCCAAATTGGAAATCCACCCAAACATCTGTGGAGGCATGCAAGAAGTTACAATTTCTTAAGGAGAATCATGAGGAGTCTGCTGGTGCCTGAGGGTTTCCAATGCAGGCAGATCAAGGGGGGAGGAGAAGTGCTTTCTCAAAAGAGCTCAATCAGGCAGAGGTGGGATTAGTGGCCAGCAAGTGAGAGCATGTACCTCTAATCAAGCTTTTGAAAGAGATCTTTCCTATCCTAGAAAAGGAGCCAAAAAAAGAAAACAATCACTCTTTGGGTGGGAATGGATATAAAAGGGCTTGCTTTAATATCTGTGAGTTACATCTGATATCTCAAGTATGCAGGAAAGAACACTGGGAAGGAGGCAAGTAGAGGGAGTTCACTGCATGAGGTCCTTTACTATACTGACACTTAAGACTAAAAGTTAGTATGAGAGTTGGCCATTTGCCGTCTGATGACCGCCTTATACCCACAGCACAAACGACCCATAGTATGGAACAGACTCATTTCAAAAGTTTATTTTCTCCAGTTCTCTTTAGTTCTACAAGCAACTTATGGATGTCTATGTCAAAACAGATGCGGTTTTGGGCACTGAAAAGCATCAAGATGGTACCCTAGAAGAGATCCTTGCATTCTAACAAGAGAAATGGAAACTAAGCTAGAAAACATATGAATAAGATGATTTCCACTGCTGCCAATTACTATGAAGGAAAGAAATTGTCTAGACTAATCAAAGAAAGAAGGGGGCCTTGCTAAAGAGTGGTGGGCAACATGCAGGTTGGGATGATGGGCAAAACCATGCCCATAGAGTTAGTGTTTATGCAGAGACTGGAATAGCACAAACTGAACAGCCAAAGGACCTAAGGAGAGCCTTCCTGGAAGAAAGAGCAGGATCCTCAACTTAACCTGAGGCTGGGATTTATAAAAAGAAAATTAATAAGGTGGTAGTTATTGCTAAGTGTTCAATGTCCAGAGAGACGGCTGTGTCTAAGATATCACACATAGAGATGGAAACAGAAGAGAGAAAAGTAAGATATTGAATGCTTCTATGGGACTTAAAAGAAATCAAGATTAAGAGAGAGATAAAGAGAACCGGACAGCCGGCGAGCAGCGGGTTTCCTGTGTGTGCTACTGTCCCAGTTAATTAGCCTGGGCTCATGGAGCCTGTAAGAGGATAGTCACACAGCTCACGCTTGAATGCTGCACTGGAGGACTGAATTCTAAGACTCTGAGCACCAGCTGAATCTGTCTCCAGGAAAGCAGTTTAGAGGAGCAGAGAAAAAAGCACAGTGAGCAAATGCCTGGGGCCTCCTCCTCTCCAGGGCGGTGATCATTGCCCATGCTTTTAAGGTCTGTCTTTCCACAAGATGGTCAGAGCTTCGGGGCACATGGCTACACTCAGTGTATATCCACAATGTAGCCATTGTGGCCACAAGGAGGAGAGCAGGGATTCTCTTCACACCCTCAACATTTGTTATTATTTCAAATAAAGGAGATAGGAAGATGGCTGACACTGACACTGAACTCATTTCTAAGATTTCTGGGCTCCTGGCCGGGCTGTCCCACCAGCTCTCCATATTTCTTTCCCTCTGTGCATTTTGATTTACCATATATAAAGCTAGGAGTCTGTGTGTTAATTTCTAAGGGCTCTTCCAGCTCTGACAGTCTCATAAGATATGGAAGTTTTAAAATTAGAAGAGATATCTGGGAGCACATAGCAGCTACAATATAGCAACATCAAAAACCAAAAGGAGCAAGGAGCTCAGATACATTGGTTAGGAAAGATTTGGCTGCAAGTAACAGATAATGTAACAATAGCTTAAGTTAAAAGGGGTTTATTTTTCTCTTATAACAATAAGCCGATTTGTTCTAACACAAGGTCTAGGCTTAGTAGGAAAGAAGTAAATTTGGACCAGAGGGGACTGGTGATCAACTAGCGTATTTGAGGGAGCAAAGAAAGGTAATGCCATCCAAGACTTTGCTCAAAGAGCAAGAGCAGAAGAAAATAAGTTGTAGTCAGAGAGGGGAGTGAGTGGTTTTAATGTCAGAAGAAGAGCTCTGGAAGACAAGAACACTCAGAATGTGGTCTTGAGAAAAGGTTGCTAAAATGCAGTGAAAAGAGACAAGGCACTGATGATTGCTTTTCTGGACCTTGATCCTTTCTCAGCACCCCCTAGCGATTCCATCTCCTGGCTGGCTGCAGCACACCCTCTTTGTGCCTTACCCAACAAATCACATCTACAACAATAAGAGAGAAGAGGTGGGAAGTGATGAGAACAAAGGAGAAAAACCATAGGCAACAGCCAGCCCTGAATGTAGGATAACCAAACAGCAGATGCCGAGCTGAGAAGGAAAGCAAGCTGGCAGAATTAAATGTTGATACCTCTCAGGAGGTAAGGGGTGGTAGGGAAATTGCAAATGGTCTAGAAGCAAGAGTGAGGAGCAGGGATAATCCTACCTTCTTCAAGAAAACAAATAAGCAAATCTAGATGCTTCCTACCTGCAAAGGGCTTCACTGTGCTCCAAGGACCACTTTCATCCTGGCTTCAGGAAGCTCTTTGGTGCCTTGCTGTCATGACATGTCATGTCATGATGGCTTCAGCGGTCATTCCTCCTGGTTTTCCCTCTTTGGAGATCTTAACTGCCACTGCCTCTGTCACTGCAACTATTGAATGCCACCAATATCTCAATTGTTTAGAGAGCTCCAAATGGGGAGTGCTTACTCTCAGCATTAGAGCGCCCTTCAAATATGAGCACATAAAATATACACTCTGTGAATCTTCATAAAGCATTAGCCCACTGGAATGAAAGCATTATAAGGGTCAGATTTTGTCATTTGCTCACTGTGGATTCTCAAGGATAAGATCATGAGATCAAGTCCTGGCACATAGTAGGTACCTAGTTAATATTCTTTGAGTGTTGAATATGAGCAGCTGTGTCAGAGTACATTTGTGTGTCCCTCTAGTGTTACACCCCATAATAACCCTGTCAGTGATTAATCATCCTGCCAAAGACCAGGTACCTTGACCCTTTTCTGCTTTAGATGGATTTTCTGTCCATTCAGATTGAGGGGAGCTCTCTTGCTTTTCATGGCCTGACACACAGGAACCTTACCATTTAAAGAACTTGTCCTGATTTTCCCCAGAACTACACAGTTCTCAAGGGTCCACCATCCAGCATTCAAACACAGCACTTCCCTCTGGGTCCTGGAAGGCAGGCACACTTGCCCCCGGAGGTCAGAATGTCTTCAGAGCCTTCCAGAAGCCAGCTCCTGGGTTTTTCTCCAGCACTCTCCCCTCTGCCACTCACTTGTGCTTTGCACAGACACTTTGGCCACATCTCATTTTGTGAGGCAGAAGGGGTCAAGGGAGGAGGAGCCGAGGGTCCTAGGTCCACAGTGACTGGGCAACTCAGAAGGAAGCGAAGTCCAGGCAGATAACCCTCATCTCTTCCAGCACTCACACTCCCCCTCTTCCTCATGGAAATGAAGCGGATATGAGGTGAAACATCTGTTTTGCTTTCAGTAGACTTCATTTGTCTTTTCTCTCTCTCCTCAGCTTTAACCCTCCCTCTGCCTGGTGGCTCAGAGGTTAAAGTGTCTTCCTGGAATGCAGGAGACACAGGTTTGATTCCTGGGTTGGGAAGATCCCCTGGAGAAGGAAATGGCAACCCACTCCAGTACTCTTGCTTGGAGAATTCCTTGGAGGGAGGAGTCTGGTGGGCTACAGTCCATAGGATCTCAAAGAGTCAGACACAACTGAGCGACTTCACTCACTCACTCACTCACTCACTGTCATCGGGAAGTCTGTCTGGTCCTCCACACTTAATCCATTTCCCCCAAGGGCAACCAAGATAGTCTCTTTGAGAAGTGTTGCCTTGTTTACAGACTACCTGAGATCAGTTTTCATTCCAATTCCAAAGAAAGGCAATGCCAAAGAATGCTCAAACTACCACACAATTGCACTCATCTCACATGCTAGTAAAGTCATGCTCAAAATTCTCCAAGCCAGGCTTCAGCAATACGTGAACCACGAACTCCCTTGATGTTCAAGATGGTTTTAGAAAAGCCAGAGGAACCAGAGATCAAATTGCCAACATCCGCTGGCTCACGGAAAAAGCAAGAGGGTTCCAGAAAAACATCTATTTCTGCTTTATTGACTATGCCAAAGCCTTTGACTGTGTGGATCACAATAAACTGTGGAAAATTCTAAAAGAGATGGGAATCCCAGACCACCCAACCTGCCTCTTGAGAAATCTGTATGCAGGTCAGGAAGCAACAGTTAGAACTGGACATGGAACAACAGACTGGTTCCAAATAGGAAAAGGAGTACGTCAAGGCTGTCTATTGTCACCCTGCTTATTTAACTTCTATGCAGAGTGTATCATGAGAAACGCTGGGCTGGAAGAAGCACAAGCTGGAATCAAGATTGCCGGGAGAAATCTCAATAACCTCAGATATGCAGATGACACCACCCTTATGGCAGAAAGTGAAGAGAAACTAAAAAGCCTCTTGATGAAAGTGAAAGAGGAGAGTGAAAAAGTTGGCTTAAAGCTCAACATTCAGAAAACGAAGATCATGGCATCCGGTCCCATCACTTCATGGGAAATAGATGGAGAAACAGTGGAAACAGTGTCAGACTTTATTTTGGGGGGCTCCCAAATCACTGCAGATGGTTACTGCAGCCATGAAATTAAAAGATGCTTACTCCTTGGAAGAAAAGTTATGACCAACCTAGATAGCATATTGAAAAGCAGAGACATTACTTTGCCGACTAATGTCCATCTAGTCAAGACTATGGTTTTTCCAGTGGTCATCTATGGATGTGAGAGTTGGACTGTGAAGAGGGCTGAGTGCTGAAGAATTGATGCTTTTGAACTGTGGCGTTGGAGAAGACTCTTGAGAGTCCCTTGGACTGCAAGGAGATCCAACCAGTCCATTCTAAAGGAGATCAGCCCTGGGATTTCTTTGGAAGGAATGATGCTGAGGCTGAAACTCCAGTATTTTGGCCACCTCATGCAAAGAGTTGACTCACTGGAAAAGACTGATGCTGGGAGGGATTGGGGGCAGGAGGAGAAGGGGACGACCAAGGATGAGATGGCTGGATGGCATCACGGACTCAATGAGTCTGAGTGAACTCCAGGAGTTGGTGATGGACAGGGAGACCTGGCATGCTGTGACTCATGGGGTCTCAAAGAGTTGGACACGACTGAGCGACTGAACTGAACTGAACTGAGATCATTTGTCCCTCTTCCTCTCTTTGGCTACTATGTGTCTGAACTGAGTTTAGAGAATTAAACAATGTCTGCCCACTTCATTCATTCAACAATTGTCAGAAGCTATACTTCCATAAAAACCAGAAAAAAAAAATCAGCAAAGATTAGAGAATTTCCATTGGTCCTCAAAGACCCAAGAGATACATACAAGATGTCTTTGCACACTGAAATAAACCTGATATGCTCTGTACTATTTCAATGACCTAGAAAATAATAGATGTATGAGAAGTATATTTTGGTGAAATAAACAAATTATATATTTTACAGAGGGAAGAAAAAGAAAAACAATTGTCTACTGGGAGCAAAGTTCCTGCCCAGCATTATGCTAGCCACCGACCATGGTGACAAGCAGGACAGACATGGGGACAGGAAAGGGAGTCAGTCTGTAAATAAATGTCCTTCCAACCTGTGATAAGTGCTTAATTAGGCAATAACTGAAGTGCTGTGAAAGGAAATAATGGGGTCAGAGTCATGGGAGGTCAAATAGGTCATGGAAGTCCAAGAAGGTCACATCAGGCTTTTTTGTAGAGAAGACATTTACACATATTGAGGATGACACAGAGATAGGAAAAAAAAAATGGAAAGAAGTGAAGAGACTTGGAGAAGAAAACAGAGAAACCACTCTGAAAGACAGAAAAGAGCTTGCAGTTTTCTAAGAACTGTAGAAAAGACAAAAATTATTTTGACATAATACAGAGCCTCCAGTCCTTGGAGAATGAGGCAGAAGACAGTGACACAGTGAGATGAGAAGGCAGGCAGCCTGGAAAGCTTAGATTTTATTGTAGGTGCACTGGGGAATCACTGAGCAAGGTTGTGTGTACCTTGAGAGAAATCCCTGTGTTGTTCCAGGGTGACTCTGAGATCCAATCCAGCACCAGCCCCCAAACACCATCCTCAATTCCCACTCCCATGCCCAGTTCCAGTGGCCAGAAGGAGCGGTGATCATGTTAAACTGTTTCACAGATTCTTTACTCCTCTGATAGAGGCAATAAAGAGATATGGTTCAAATCAGTCCATTTGGTGACCTCTGAGAAACTGGAAAGTTTGGTCAATGATCAACACTCAGCAAAAATGAGATTTTTGAATTATTGTTAGAAGCTTCAGTGATTCAGCCTCTCCCTGTCCCCCATGACTGTGAATAATCCCAAATCTGTTATAGGACAGTACAGGCCTACTTAGGCCAGAGGATGTTTGCCAGATATTTCTGCTCTGGGTGGTTACAGAAAACAACATCTAACAACAGCTCAGACCTCTTGTGGTCAGAGACTCACACTACGCCCAGATGTGCTGAGCAAGGGTAGCTTTATGTCTCTGTAACTGATATGATCCTCCACAGAGGCCCACGTGTGCTGAGAAAAGAAAAAAGTAAATGTAATCCAATTGGGTCATTTCAGTCAAATACAATAAGCAATAATAATGCTTTTAGGTAAAATGCTCAGGTTCTCAGACTTTGACTTTTTCTTATTCAAATGTGGTTGATTTACCAACCTTATGGAAGAAAGGGAAGAAGAACTAAAGAGGCTCTTGATGAAACTAAAAGAGGAGAGTGAAAAAGTTGGCTTAAAACTCAACATTCAGAAAACTAAGATGATGGCATCTGGTCCCATCACTTCATGGCAGATAGAGACAGAAACAATGGAAACAGTGTCAGACTTTATTTTCTTGGGCTCCAAAATCACTACAGATGGTGACTGCAGCCATGAAATTAAAAGACGCTTGCTCCTTGGAAGAAAAGTTATGACCAACCTAGATAGCATATTAAAAAGCAGAGACATTACTTTGCCAACAAAGGTCCATCTAGTCAAAGCTATTGTTTTTCCAGTAGTCATGTATGGATGTGAGAGTTGGACTATAAAGAAGGCTGAACGCTGAAGAATTGATGCTTTTGAAGTGCGGTGTTGGAGAAGACTCTTGACAGTCCCTTGGACTGCAAGGAGATCCAACCAGTCCATCCTAAAGGAAATCGGTCCTGAATGTTCATTGGAAGGACTGATGCTGAGGCTGAAACTCCAATACTTTGGTCACCTGATGGGAAGAAATGGTTCATTGGAAAAGACCTTGATGTTGGGAAAGATTGAAGGTGGGAGGAGAAGGGGACCACAAGAGATAGTTAGAATGGCATCACAGATTCAATGGACACGAGTTTGAGTAAGCTCTGGGAGTTGGTGATGGACAGGGAGGCCTGGTGTGTCCATGGGGTAGCAAAGATTCGGACACGACTGAGTGACTGAACTGAACTGAACTGAGTTGATTTATAATACTGTGTTAGTTTCAGGTATACAGCACAGTGATTTGGTTATAAATATATATGTGTATGGGCTTCCCTAGTGGCTTGGTGGTAAAGAATCCATGTGCAATGCAGGACACACCAGTTCAATCTCTGGGTCAGGAAAATCCCCTGGAGAAAGAAATGGCAACCCACTCCAGTATTCCTGGCTGGGAAATCCCACGGACAAGAGGAGTCTGGTGGGCTACAGTTCATGGGATCCCAAAAGAGTCGGACACAACTTAGCAACAAAACAACAATGATTTATGTGTATATATATATATGTGTGTGTGTGTGTGTATATATATATATTCTGCTTTTCTATTCTTTTCCATTGTAGCTTATTACAAGATATTAAATATAGTTCACTGTGAAAGTGAAAGTGAAGTCGCTCAGTCGTGTCCGACTCTTTGCAACCCCATGGACTGTAGCCTATCAGACTCCTCCGTCCATGGGATTTTCCAGGCAAGAGTGCTGGAGTGGATTGCCATTTCCTTCTCCAGGAGATCTTCCCGACCCAGGAATCGAACCCGGGTCTCCTGCATTGCAGGTAGACGCTTTACCGTCTGAGCCACCAGGAAGATCTAGTTCACTGTGCTATACAGTAAATCCTTGTTGTTTAATCCATTTTATACATGGTAGTGTGCATTTGTTAGTCCTATATTCCCAGTTTATCCCTCCACTCCCCTTCCTTTTTGGTAACATTTTTTTTCCTGTGTCTCTGGGTCTGTTTCTGTTTTATAAATAAGTTCATTTGTACTACATTTTTAGATTTCACTGACTCAATGGGCATGAGTCTGAGCAAGCTCCGGGAGTTGGTGATGGACAGGGAAGCCTGGCATGCTCCTGTCCATGGGATTGCAACAAGTCGGACATGAGTGAGCGACTGAACTGAACTTAAATTCCACATAAAAGTGATATCTTACAAAAGTTGCCTTTCTCTGTCACACTCATTTCATTTAACATGCTAACCTCTAGGTCCATCTCAGACTTTGACTTTATCTCCTGCCCTTTCCTTGCCCAATAAGGCTTATGAGGATGAATTGTTATGTCCCCAAATCAGTGAATAGAGAACACTTTCTAAAATCCACATAGTGTTCCTTGAATCCATATTGACCTAAGAGGTAGAGAAGGACCTTTTAGGAAGATTGTTCTATTGTGGGCAAACTGCTGGAATTCGCTATTCAGAGCATTAGCTGGTAGACCTCATGGTGTAGTCTCTTTCAGCCCAGAATCCCTGGCCTGGTCTTACTTGAGCTCCTACTGTCTCTAATGATGTTGTTGAGGTCTAGCTGGAAACTCCTCTGATTTTTGAACCAGAATATGTTTTCAGATAATCTGTTCCAAGAGGTTCCCAAGTGGCTCTAGTGGTAAAGAACCTGCCTGCCAATGCAGCAGATGTAAGAGATGCAGGTTCAATCCCTGGGTCAGGAAGATCCCCTGGAGAAGGAAATGGCAACCCACTCCCATATGCTTAGACTTACTCTTATGCAGAGGAGCCTGGCGGGCTACAGTCCATGGGGTCACAGACATGGCTGAAGCAACTTAACATGCATGCACAAGAACCCATTCCACAGCTACAAGGCTCTTTAGCCCTGTTCCAGAAATCCACTCTCATGCCCTCAGTAAGCTCCTTTCCAGCTTCTCAGCCAACTTCTCATTCCCAATTACAAGCCCAGAAGGTTCACTTCCTGTTCAAGTTACACAGGAATCCAGAGCATGCTGAGAGAACAAAATTCAGGCCTTCTCACTGTCGGGCATCATCCATTTGATTTTACTGTGGCCACCTCCTGGTTGGTGCTTCTCAGGTGAGCCCCTCAGAAAGACAGGGAACAGAGTTCCCTACTGTCAGCCTTTATTGTGGTGCGTGTGTGCTCAGTGGTATCTGACTCAATGAGACCTCACGGACTATAGCCCTACAGGGTCCTCTGTCCATGGATTTCCCAAGCAAGAACACTGGAGTGGAGAACCATGTCCTCCTCCAGGAGGTCTTCCTGACCCAGGGATCAAACCTGTGTCTCCTGCGTCTTCTGCACTGCAGGTGGGTTTTTAGCACTGAGCCACTGGGGCAGCCCCTATATCTACATATTTGGGATGCCTAAGGCCTGTTCCGCCTACCACCCCATCTGCTCAGCATCTCGCTTCTCTTCTGTCTCTGTCCTCACTTCTTTTGCCACAGTCCCTTGATGAGCAAACACTGGTGATCACTTTCCACTCTCTATATTCCTTTGACCTCAGTTATCTATCTTAGAATCTTCCAGGATTCTTTACTTGTGTTCCTCCCTTTGTATCACAATGTGTGGCATAAATCTGCATAAGAGTAAGTCTAAAAACAGTATCTATTGTGTCTTGAGCCTTGAAGCATTTTCTTTTCAGTGACAGCAGACATCTTCTGCTCTTTCTCTGTAGGTCCAAATACACTACCAGTTCCGGAGGAAATAGTATTTTGCCAATCGGTTTATGGATTTTAATATTCATATAAACATTGAAAAAAAGCGTTTTTAAGTCTTATAGTTACAAAACAGCACGCAAATGCCATAAACCTACAAATCTTAAAAGGATGGTGTACATGACAAATGCCCTGGAAAGACCCACAGACACACACACACACACACACGCACACACACACACACGCACGCACACACACACACAGACGCACACACACACACACACACACACACACACACACATATAACCCTTTGCATCCTTTTTTAAATCATAGAACGGATTTATTCTTCCCATTATTTATTTTCAGTTCAGTCGCTGAGTCGTGTCCAACTCTTTGTGAGCCCATTGACTGCCGCACGCCAGGCCTCCCTGTCCATCACCAAAACCCAAAGTTTACTCAAAGTCATGTCCATTGAGTCGGTGATGCCATCCAGCCATCTCATCCTCTGTCGTTCCCTTCTCCTCCTGCCTTCAATCTTTCCCATTTATCCTTTATTTATTATTCCCTTTAACATTGAGATAGCTTTAAAATGACCCATGGGTAACAGGCATGGAGAGAATGAAGGGGTGCTGGAAGAATTTGAGGACTTCAGACACCTTCAGAGGTTGAAAGGTCAGAAAAGGCCCCACAGAGGAGGCAAGTTGTATCTGGATTTGGCAAAAGTGTCCCTGATAAGAACATGACATTCAACTGCTTGCTAAGGAAAGTCTCTATTCTCAGGCTCAAAATCTGGCATTTGAGGGTTAGTAAATTCAGACCAATCTTCGCCTTCAGCAACAGTACTGTGAGGGAGAGACCCCAGATTCAAAACAGGACTAGAAGTGCCCAGTCAGCAGGCTTGACCTTCTGCCTGAGCAACCAAGGTATGAAGGAGAGGGTGTGGTTAGCAGCACATGCTCCGGACTAAACTCTTTATGAGGCAGTGTAATCAAATCCTACACTTTTCAGAATTACCACTGTTGGTTTGGAATTTTATGAGTTCCAATCCTTTTTATTATTTTTCCAGCCTCTTTTTCATTCTTTTGCTTTTGGTTTCACAACATACTTTGGCCTTCCCCCCATCTCTCTGAGCCAGTTCATTGTTTCTCAAGAGAAACTAAGAAGTGATTGCTCTCTGGACATGAATACTTCTTATGGAGTTTCCTTACTTGATTACAAGTTCTCTCCTGCTTCTTTACAAAGGGAGAAACACTGCTCGGGTCCCCATTTTGAATGGGACCAGGAAGAGGTCCAGAACTCTGGAGCATTTCAGAGATCTACCCTGTCTCTGCATAGAGGCACATCATCCACCTCACAGGTCATTCCCAGAAGTTGTGGAGCATTAAACTTCCATACTCAGACAGGGAATATTTTGATTCACTTATCTCAAGGTACATGTAAAGAAGAGGGAAACCAGTGACTAAGCCAACTCCCAAATATCTAGAAGTAGTTAGATCAAGACTAAAGTCCTACATCGAGTACAGAACAGCCATCCCCCACGCCTACTGCAGAGTGTAAACCATGCTCCTGTTCCACTGGAGAAAAGCCCTGTAGGCAGCTGATACATGGCCAGTGAGTTGTACAGAGAAGTCACGTGATGTTTAGCCATCATCAGTCACTGGCAGTTAAACTTCTATAAAGCAGGCTCACCCTTGATGGCAGATCCCATGCCATGGGAAAGGAGACACAAACTAAACTGGAAGAAGCCTTAGAGGTTATGTAGCTCAAGCTCCTCATTTTACATTTGAAGAAACTGATTCCCAAGTCTACCATGGTCATTGCAAAGTTAATTACTGGTGGGAACCTGTAAATTGGCTTCCACATCAGGATGTGTTCCATAAGATCAGTTCATGGAAGCCAGCCAGTTTAGGACTAGAATACTCAGGAATGAGGGTCTTATGACAGAGTCAGGAATTTCAGAAAATATGAAGGTACTTTATCTGTTGGGAAGGATGAAGTAAAGGGATAGGTGTTTCAGTTACTGATGTGTAAGACACCACTCCAAAACTTAGTGGCTTATAATAACACTTACTTTGCTCCAGGTCTAAAATATGGACAGATCTCTGTGATGACAGCTCATCTCTGCTCCATCACACTTCAAGTGGGGCAGCTGAAAGGTTGAGACCATCTGAAGATTTGTTCATTCACTTGACTGACTGTTGATGCTGACCATCAGCTGAGACATTGGATGGGGCTGTGGCTAGGACCCTAAATGTATCCTTTTCATGTGGTTTATTCAGAGCATGGCGTCTGGGTTCCCAGGGAGAGAGAGACACAAACACAAAGCAAATCATGTTATATAGCCCAGACCTAGAAGTCACACAGCATAACGTATGCCCTTATTCTGAAGTCACAAAGCTGGACCCATCTTTGAGAGAGGGGAATTGGGCTTCACCTTAGAGGAATAAGTTGGAATGAGGACCAAGTCAACATGTCAGTCATCAGATGTAAACCCTGAAGTTTTAAAATGGGGATGTGGGAAAGATGGAGAGAATATGTGAGAGAGAAACAGAGAGATAGCAGAGAAGTATTAATAGAAGAGAGAACACAAAAAGAAAAAGCAGAGGGAGCAGGGAAAGGGGAAAAGCGTGTGTGTGTGTGTGCCTGCGTGCCTGCACATGCATGCGTGAGCGTGGTGTGAATGTGTGTGTGTGTGTGTGTGTGTGTGTGTGACACAAGGGGAGAGAGAGATGAAAACAAATAGGAGAGAGAGAGAGAACTAAGAGAGAATAGAAAGAGGGTACAGGTATTAATATATGTGAATGTATAGGTGTGTGTGTGTGTAAAAGGATGACAGAGAAGATGGGAGGAAGAGAAAAGAAAGTTGACGCTTGAAAAGCCTTTCCTTATGTTGAAGCCTCAGTAAATCAGACGATAATGAAATTCTGCACAGATTTAAATGCCTGATAGAAAACTTGGAAGCAAATGAGGAACTGTATCAGAAAAGCTCAGTGTCATGTAAATCTCACTGAACAGGGAAATCAAAATGTTAACAACAATTACATTCTTCTTATAACAAAATTGGTTCTGAAAATGGAAAAAAGAAGAATGGAAACACTTCTGCAAATGATTAAAGGGAGAGTAAGGATCATGGGTGGGGGGAGAGCTGGGGAAGGGAGGGAGGGGAGTGCTGGCCGTGATAAATATAGAACCATAATTTAAGAGACAGTAGGAAACTCTTTGTGTGTGTTAATTGGAAATGCATCCTATACGATGCAGTTTGTTCACCATGAGTGTCGTGACCTTGGGCTCCTCGAGGGAATGTGGGCTCCACCCTGTCCCCATGGTGAAGGGAGGAAGCAAGAAACCATGTCATTCAATGGATGAAAGAGGTTCCAGTTTATATGGTGGAAGGACCCATTTTTTTTGTTTTGTTTTTGTTTTTCTGTTTTATTCTTTGGATTAAAGAGAGAAACACTGTGGGATTACAGCAAAGCTATCTTGTTTGCCAAGAAAGAGTCTCAGAGATGGGATAGTTTGAGAACAGCCTCACCCCATGTTAGAGTGACAAGATGGATTCTTTTTTCTGCTCTTTGTCGCCAAAGATCCTGGTTAATCAAATGAGCATTTGGCCCAAGGGAAATGAGATGTTGGGAACTGGCTTTGGGAAGAGAATTCCTCTTGCTTATCAGAGACAGTTCCTCTTTCTTCAGGGACCTGGCGTTGGCAGTGACGATGGTTCCTGGCTCTGTGTCTCAGAACAGAAAAGAATGGGTCAGATTGGCTCTGGTGAACAGTGAACTGCAGACTAGAGATCTGTTTTGCATTTGGGCTGAAAATCTTGGCTTTTGAATGAGCAAAGTGGTAAAGGATAATCCTTTGATAAATTTCTGCCAGCTAACTTGCACTTCATCACTTGTTTTTCAGATCACCCTCTACTTTCATCCCTTCTCACACATCTTGCAACACTGTAAGAGCATTTTAGAGCTTAGGCCTCTAAGATGAGCTGGGACTGTGATGCCCAAGCAGTAGTTATACCCCAGTTGCAAGTGAAGTGTGTGGAGAGCCAGGATAAACCTAAGAAAAACCGAGGTTCCCAAGTCTTCCCAGATTTACCTAATCAGCATCTCTGGGGGTGATGAGACCAGGAAATCTACATTTGTGACAAGCTTCCAAATAATTCTCATGTGCCCAGGCTGGCCCCCAGACTCCAGACAAGAAATTGGAGGCCACTGAACACCAAATCCTTTATTATAACCATGTAAAGTGAGACTCAAGAGAGGGAGGTCACTGCCAAAGGCCACATGCAACTAAGACTAGAACTCGAGTATGTCACTTCCCAGTCCAGAACCCTGACTGGACCTAGACGTTCCTTTAAAGTCAGGCCTAAGTCTACCTTTAGGTATGCCACATTTGTGATGGTTATAATGATGGTGACAGTGATATGATGGAAGTGGTCATGATAGCTAATATTTACCCAACAGTTACTAGGTGTTTGACCCTGTAGAATAAATTATTTAATACTCAGAACAATCCCATGAGGTCAACACTACAATTTGCCCATTTTATGGCTTGGAGAATTGAAACATAGAAAGGTCAGGGAAGTTTTGCAAGGTCACACAGCGAGAAGAAGGTAGGACTGGAATTTAAGCTCAGGACTGGCAGAAGGCAGGAAGTGCCAAGATCCTCAGCATTTTCTCATGTGCAATTAAGCACTTCACCTTTGGGTCACAGAACACTTTCCCTTTGTAAATTACCTCTCTTGACCTCAAGTCTTCCCCTTACTGACCTCTGCACCTGCTTATAGGTACTACAGAGAATGGCAGGATTATCCTGGAATGAAGGAGACACATTCAACAAAAACTCTATGCCAGGAGAGCCTATTAGGAGTGGGTCTGTGAGCCTGGCATACAGCCAATTATTTTCATACTTTCTTTCCCCCTCCCCTAGTTCCTTACAAAATTGAAAACAGGCCTCCGATGATGATCAAAGTAAGCAATAGCTTTGTTCCCTTGCCCTCAAATAGAGGGGTTCTGGTTTACTGTGTTGGAGGACGTGACTCAAATCTTCCTTGGTTCAAAAAGTTCTACAGGAAACTTCCTTTCCACCACCATCCCTACCCCTTATAATCCAGACACAAAGATCTATCTTGGGAAAAATAGAGAAGGCAGAGCAAATTTTGCGCCAGTTACTATGAGAGAAGATCCACCAAAAGCAGTGACCTTGGACATGATCTCCCCAATCAGATGAGTCATTCTTCCTCCTTGCTTGTTGGAAATGGAAACAGGCAATAGGTAAGGGTTATGGGGGGTTGGGAAGAAGCCAGCAATGTTCTTCTAGCTCTATTCCCTCCTACATGATGTAGCAGAAATCCCTTCTTGTCTACAGAAGTATAAGTCAAATAATAGGTGCTGTCTACCAATCCCAGGTCTTGTCTCTGATCTACTCCAGAACTGTCTATGTACTAATAATCCCACAAGTGCAGAGTCTTTGAGCTTTATTTCCCTAGTGGAGCTTATTTGCCTTAAGTAATTCCTACTCTCTTTATTCCCTTCTTGTGACCAAGGGAACCTTGAATCATAGATAGAATAAACTCAGGCCGATGACCTAGGCATACAAGCAATGCCTTTGAGCACGTATAGGTCAGTTAACTCAATACTGTTCCATTGCCTCTGATCAAAATGGAGAGTTCAGCTCAAAGCATCAACCCAATATGACAAGACATGTGGTTTTCCTCACTTGCTCAAAATAAGAGCAAGTGCCCTTGAGTGGAGAGAGAAGTAGGACAGGGAAATGAGAGAATTATCTTAGGGAACATTGAGAATCGTCACTACCGCTTGAGACTAGAGCTCAGTCCATGGAAAGCACTGCTTATCTCTAGGGATGCTACATCTGCCTTCCTGCAGCATCTCCAGCAGGAAGCTCTTAACTTATGATCCGCCTCCGCAGCCTCCTGGGAAAGCTGGATCATGAGCATTTGGGATCATTTCATATTTCATAAATGGGCTTAACTCATACTCATGAGGTCAACTGGAAGGCCTAACTGGATTTAATTATGCTGGAAAGCAAGGCAGCCAGAAACATCTCCCATGGAGCAAGAGAGAAGCAGCCGGGAGAGAGTGAACAAGCAAAAGGAGACTTGATGGCTGTGAGTCATGCTACTCAAAATGAGGGGCTAAAACCATGCAGCACCCTAGGGAAACAAAACAGCAATCCTTGAGCCAGACAGAATCCTAGGTGATCCTTGTCCCAATCCTTCCCCAGTAAGGCTTTGCGAAAGTAGCTGGGTTTATACCACATTGATGAGTGCAAACTAAGCCATGTAAAATGGCACATATTCCTACATCCGTTTCCTAAAAAAAAATGGTGGTAAAGCTACAGAAGAGATCAATACCACTTCATATCTTTCTCTTATGCTACTTGTTCTGAGTTCTTAGTCTACAGTAGGAGGCTCATAGATTTCATATAAAGTTGACTCATGGGAGAATTTAGTGGGACAAAGAACAATAATTAATGTGAAAGCATGGTGAAGCACAATTGACAAAAGTCACAGAGATATAATGAATGAGGAAGTGTTGATCTTCAGTTCTCCGTGAAGATACAGATTTGTGGAACAATGGAAGGAATAGTGATTAAACCATCACTGGACAATAAGATAGGTTAGGATTGGGTTTTTATTAACTGCTGTGACAAAGACTACTCATTGTTCTCCAATATCTCTTCTCACTTTCTTTTTTAATAAGATTTTTGGCTGAGAGTACTGGTGGTCATAATAAAGATAATTTTCCAGACTCTTTTGTAATGTGTGGCCAAAAGGCTAACTTCTTGCTTGTGGGATAGAAGCTCAAGTGTCATGCAGCAGCCCCTGGGACCTCCCTTAGGAGGCAGGTGTGCCATCTTATTTACTTCTTTATCCTCCATTTCTCCATGTGTTACCTTTACTATAGATGGGACCATCTTGGCCATGTTGACAATGGCCACATCCCAGGGACAGTGGAGTGATGAGCTCAGTGGAACCTTGGTCCTCAAGAATATTATGGAGCAGAATTATCACACTGGTCCTAAAAACTTCACCTTCAAACCTTGTGTTTATTCTTAGAGCATGACAGCCTATACTCTGGAATGGATGACTGTATATTTAGGGCCAGTTCTGGCTGCAAGTGGCAAAAAAATCTAAACTAACTGTCATGTAAATATTTTATGTCTCTCTCACATTAACCAAAGTTCACCTCCTGCATTTTAAATCCTTTTCTTGTTTCTCTAAAAATAAAGATCATTATCAGGTAACATAGTCGATCCTCTTTTCTCAGAAGTAAATGATCCCAAATTGACCGATCTTCTTCAATTGTAGGCTTCCTTTTACCCTTGTGTCTCTGCATTGTCCCTTAATACCTGCCTTCCCACTCCTTCCCATAGCCTTTATGAGTTGGGGAGTCTGGAAGATTCCAGTCAGAGGCTCAAAGTGCCTTAAATCAAAGCAAAACTCCAGGAAATCTATAGAATCAACCAGATGACTTGACTGTGGGGCCAGCAAGCCAGCAGAGGGGCAGCCTGGCTTAAAATCAGCTCAATGCCCAGCTCCCTGGATATGACCCTAAAGGCAGGGCAGCTCCAAGGAAAGAAGGGGAGAGGAAGTGGGCCACCAACCCCAGGAAAACCCACATGCTTGAGCAACCCTGCAGGCCCAGGGCCAAGATGCCCACCACCCCAGCTGCCTCCCAACCCTGTATGACTTGGGATCCCCTGAACCCCCTGTGCTTTTTCATTACCCAACCCAAAGGCCTTGGAGGCAAATAAAGTTCTTCATGTAGGGTGAAGTTATTGAAGCAAAAAATAATAAACTTTCATGAGCGTGTTTCAATTTTCACTTGTGTTTATGGCCAAAGGTGTTTTTTATTTTAATAATCGCTGCTGGAACCAGGGCAGGCCACATGCTGCTAACTTGTTAAAGAGAAGGGGAGGGAGGAGAGAGAGAGTGAATGTGAGTGTTCGTGCTCAGCTGTAAATTTCCCAACAGCTCAGCTCGAATCCTCCCAGTTTTCAATCCCACCCTAAAAACTGTAATGATAGAAAAAGGGATAAAATATTATCTGGATCATGCTCTGTTGACAGCTTGCCCTGGCCTCATTTTAGTCATGACAAGCAATTTTAATGTGTATGTGTGGCGTGTGTGTGCACACGCGCGAATCTACTTTACGAGAGAAATATCAGTGTTCTATGGGTTCTGTTTCATAATGGAGAGTGTGTAAAAGGGAAGGAATTTGGAGGAACCAGGCTCCTTCCAGTTGGACATCCACTTGACCGTTGTTTTCAGCTCACTTTTGTCTGGCAGAGTTTCTGTTTGCTTTTAAATGTCAGAAAAGGTTAAGAAGGCTTTGAAATCTGCAAGAGATTTCCTAGACTTCTGGGGAGGATGCCCACCCTATAACAGCAGAAATTGATTACCCCTTCCCACCTTTGAAATTGCTTTTTAGAAAGAATATATCTGAGGAACCAAATGAGAGACAAAAGGATTAAAATACATATTCATTTGTGGGTCTGAGTATTTTACTGCTCAATGACTGTAACTAGAACTATTCAGATGTTATATTTCTTTCTGTCTTTGTCATCTGTCCTGACTCACATTTTCCCAGATCATATAGATTCAAGGGGACATATCATAACTAGGAGAGTATTAATATTTTTTGTCCTAGGCCCTAACTCTGAAGTTTACCGCAGCAAAAAGGGACTTGAGGCCCCAAGTAACCATGGAGCCCCCCTCTAAATCTAGAATGGGCTCAATTTGGCATAATGACTGCTTAACAAAGACAAATGAACTGATCAATTGGTCACCAGCTCTCTGTAGGCTTTCTTACACAGTGTGTGCCTACTTGCAGGCCACCATCAGGGTACATGGGAAATAGACCCATTTAAGGGTTTAATAACAAAATTCATGTGCTTACACTCAATCCTTTTAAGAATCTTGCACATTACCCAAGGCAGAGACTATGTTTAGAGGTTTACAGAGGACAAGGCCCATTCAGTGAAAGTGAAAGTCGCTTAGTCGTGTCCGATTCTTTGGACCACATGGACTGTAGCTTGCCAGGTTCATCTGTCCATGGAATTCTCCAGGCCAGAATACTGGAGTGGGTAGCTATTCCCTTCTCCAGGGGATCTTCCAAGCCAGGGATCGAACCCAGGTCTCCTGCACTGCAGGCGGATTCTTTACCAGCTGAGCCACCAGGGAAGCCCCCAGGCCCCTTTAGACCTCAGGCAATTGGTCCACATGGGTATCTGTATACATACTCATTGAGCACTTCATCACCCACCAGTGGCCATCCATCCAAGCAATTTTGTTGACATATGTCCCATTCTGCTATCTCTGTGCCACACTGAGACTTAGAAAAATCAGGAAGACATCTTCTGCTGAGACTCACAGTGTAGACATTCCTAACCTGAGGTTCAGTCCTGGAAGCAAGGCCTCTCTTTCCTGTACAAGCAAAGGTAAGTTTCATCATTTTCCCATCCATTTTCTTCTCTGCTTCTTCCTGGAGTGGGGTTGATGGTGGTACTCACAAGCATTTTTTACTATGCTTTGAGTCTTCTCCATTTCCCTATGATTGTGGATTTTATAACAATGTATGGTGATGGATAACTAGACTTATCATGGAAATCATTTCTCAGTGTATACAAATGTCAAATCATCATGTGCACACCTGAAGCAAATATAAGGCTGCATGTCAATATATCTCAACTTGGGAAAAAAAAAAAAAAACTAGAGCTACAGATAGTTCATTTCTGTTCTCTGACACCCCCTTGGCCTTACCTTGACCCAAAAACATTCCACTAGGTATAAAAAGTTGTGTGTATGTGTGTGTGTGTGTGCATTCACATACACACACACACACATGCAATGGATGGATTAAGCTATTGAAGGGGGAAAGTCAGTATCTTGAAACTTTTCTACTATGTTTATGCTGCTACTGCTAAGTCGCTTCAGTCGTGTCCGATTCTGTGCGACCCCATGGACTGCAGCCTACCAGGCTCCTCTGTCCATGAGATTTTCCAGGCAAAAGTACTGGAGTGGGTTGCCATTGCCTTCTCCTACTATGTTTATAAAGGTACCCAAAAGGTGATAAACTCTCAACACCTTTAGCATTAAGAAAATGACTATAGAAAATTGTCATTTTCAGGTCTTAGAAAACAATTGGATAAACTGAGTGGTATAGATACTTTATTTCTCTGAAATCGTTCCAGCTGAGTTAAGACATATGCATGGATTCAGTAAACTGGCATAGAACTAGAATGGGAAGAACCCTTGACTCATGCAAGCCCCCATGAAGGCACTGGAGACACTCGTCCTGAAGTAACCTCAGGAGCACCACCCATAGGACTTCCCAGCCCTCTGCTCCAGAGGTCAGGCCACATCATTGTCCCAGGAGTAGGTGGTGGTGTGCCGGGCTGGGTGGTCAACATAAAGAGCAGCAGGAGAAGGGTGTGGTGGTGCTGTGACACTAAGGAGTCGCCAGTGTTCCAAAAACCAAGTCCTGCCCCAAAGCAATGGAGCTAATCTCGCAACTTGGCATCAGCAAAGGGAAAGGCACGAGTCAGAGTAGCCTCACAAAGCCATGAGGTGCCAATTTCCACCTCATCCCTCAGTCATAATCCTCCAGGCCTTGGATCACTCCAGCCAACCACTCCTGCCAGCCCCAGGCCTCCTCCCAACCCCTTGATCCCAGCACAATCCAAGACTCTTACTAGAACATGCAGGATGACAGGCCAGCACTGTGGGGTGGGAGCTGTAGCTGGTACCACGTAATTTATATCTCTAGGCAGAGCAAGCCTTTGTAAAGTATTGAGTCCCTTTAAATCTAAATGTCTCCAGCTCTATTCGCCCATAATCCTTTCTTTACTCTATTTCTTGGCATCCCACCTCCATATAAGATCAGAATATTCTGGCTCTCATCACTTCCAGAAGATAGCTGTGGGTAAGCAGATGCTGAACTTGAAGTCTTAAGAATTGTATTGGAGCCCAGACCCTGTCAATAGCTAGATAATTCTAGGAAGCTTGGTAACTGGCACATGGGAGACTTCCAATAAATAACTGAACAGCTGAATCCATCTAGGATCCCAGAAAGATTCTGTTATCTGTAATTTGTACCTCAAGCACCTACTTGTTCTAGAGCATGGCTCCCAACTTTTTCAAAGTGTGAAGATTATTTTTCAAAACCAAGAAATTTTATAAACCACTACCTTATGATTAATATATATCAATTAAGAGAATACCTCAGAACACAAAGCTGTATAAACTTGGCACTCCTCTGAATATGAGTTGTAATCATTAACCACAACAGCATCTACTGAATTAAAAGTCATAGTATACCTATGTGCAAAGTTTACCAGCCATTCAGTCAATGTAATTTTTTCCTGGACCCAATTCCAGGAAATTCTAATTCAATGATTTTGAAAGTAGAGTCCTGGAATTTGATTTTAACCCTCAGCATGCTTTTAAAATGGTGGTTGTTTCCTGACTGCTCTTGAGGGATACTGTCCTAAGGGGACTTACATTTGAACTGCCTGTCTACCAACTGTGGCATCTCTTCATAATTTAACTCAATAGCTGTTGTCCAATTTAGGATTAGCTTTGCTTGTCATCCATCCTTAATGGCTTCTGAGGTCTATGAAGGTAACCATAGGAAATATTGGCCTGATGGCTTGGTCATCAGGCTGGGGACTGGCTAAATGATTGAATTTAGTGCCTCATGAGTGTCTGTTAAAGTACATCATTTCCAATTGTCTTTCACAGTAAAGATTCAAAGCCTCGATCTTGATTTCTAGCCCTGCAAGGAGAAATTGAAAGAGCTTTGTGTTACTTCTCATTGGCTCCATATCAATTTTACAAACTCAATTTTGGCCAGAGTTATTCCCTTAATTGTGTGTCTTCCAATTCATACAATCCAGAGATCCATAATTGGACAGCTCGTGTAGTACTAGAAATTTAGCTTCCCTTCTACAATAAACATGGGGATGACCATGGCGTCACTGTTCTTGGTCTGGGCACGGCATTTGGCTTATCCGTCCAAGAGTCCATAGTGAATATGGATGGTTTCAGAATCCATCTTGTCTTTCAGTGCCTTGGAATTTCCGATCTGATTATTAAGAGCTCTGATGAATCCAGTTTAGGCTGGGTTTCTGGCTCTACATAACTCCCACATTCTTTGAGTTTGGGATTCCTCTAGAATTCATCAAATCTACGTCCCACACTGACTCCAATTTCTATGTTATATTGGAGATCTGAGGAGCACAGCAAGAATCTGATTTCCTAGCCCAAGTTTCCATTTAACTGAGAAAACAGAGCTCTTAATTTATATTTCCTTTGACAAACAATGGTTTAACTTACAGGGGAAAGGCGTCTCAGGAACTTGGACAAACTTAAGAGGAGAACTAAATTAGAGGTTAGATAAATCTCAGCCTTCCCACTTTAGCCAGGTTCTGCCATCTCCAGTTACTATAAACAATTGTGATTTTGAAAGTGCTGAAAAAATACATTGACAACTTCTCTCAAAGGAAAAAGGAATTATAAGAACACTTGGAGCCTCGGTGATGCTCAGTAGTGATATGGTTATGCAGGGCAACCTGAGCCCTATACAAGCAAGGGTGCCTTAATACTATTCCACTGAGCCCTTGGAATGCAGCATAATAGTCCCAACATAATTTGTCTGGTAAGTCTTATTATGAGATGCATAGCGAATTCATACCATAGTAGGCAATATCTTCCAGAACGCTCTATCTTCTTTTCCCACCCCACACTCCCCACACATGGGAAAGGTAGATTTTCAATCCATTTTGCAAGCATTTGCAAAGTATCTACCTTGTGCTAAGAATTACATGGGCAAACATTTTGAAGATAAGGGCTAGCCTTTTTCTTATATGATGTTTAATATAAGATCTGCTATACAGCAATAGAAACCCAAGCACATCCTTTTTGTATGTTTCCTATGATACAGAGGAAACAACTATTCCTTTTTTTCCCAACATCTACAAACCAGAGAGAAGCCCTGATTGGCCTCCAGTGGCTGAGGTATAGCTCTACAATGTTCTCTTCATTTCTGAAAAACAGCAGTGACCATCGTTTTTCCAAAATTTCCAACTTGAGGAAATTCCTTACTGCCCTGCAAAAGCCCCTATATAGAAACTTTCAAGGACTCCTAAAGGCAAACTGGGCAAAGGTGTGTGTGTGCATGCTAAGTTGCTTCAATCGTGTCCTACTCTTTTCCGCCCTATGACTATAGCCCACCAGGCTCTGCTGTCCATGGGATTCTCCAGCAAGAATACTGGAGTGGATTGCCCTGCCCTCTTCCAGGCGATCTTTCCGACCCAGGGATCAAACCCATGTCTCTTACATCTCCTGCACTGGCAGATTCTTTACCACTAGTGCCACCTGGGAAGCCCAGGCAAAAGTGGGAGTGTGCTTTTCTCACCTGTGACTTTGGTCAAATCTATTCCCCCCACCCTGGGTCCTTTGTTCCCCAACTGCACAGAGAAGAAGTCAAACCAGACCTCTAAAGCCCCTTCCAACTTGGGTGGTCCTCCGGTCTTCAGTCCCAGCCCTCATAGCTCCCTTCTCTAACTTGTGGTAAGACTGTGAGTCCTCCCTCCTGCTTCTTGGTTTCCCACCCAGGCCTCTACATTCTCAGAGGGAATGAACTAGAATAACTAATCTGCACTAAAAAATAAGAGTCTTGTCCTCATTTGGGTGATGTCTTCTGGTTGGGAAGTATCATCATTTTTGCATTTTATGAAGTCCCCTTGGATTTCAACATCCATCCAGCCAACTGAAGAAATGAAAGGAAAAGGCAAGTGTAGATTTCTCAGAGACCTTTAGCTCACGCCTTAAGCTTCAATCCTTGGAAGAAAAGGTATGACCAATCTAGACAGCATATTAAAAAGCAGAGACATTACTTTTCCAACAAAGGTCCATCTAGTCAAATCTGTGGTTTTTCCAGTAGTCATGTATGGATGTGAGAGTTGGACCATAAAGACAGCTGAGCGCTGAAGAACTGATCCTTTTGAACTGTGGTGTTGGAGAAGACTGTTGAGAGTCCCTTGGATTGCAAGGAGATCCACCCAGTCAATCCTCAAGGCAATCAGTCCTTAATATTCACTGGAAGGACTGATGCTGAAGCTGAAGCTCCAATACTTTGGTCACTTGATACAAAGTACTTATTCATTGGAAAAGACCCTGATGCTAGGAAAGATTGAAGACAGGAAGAGAAGCAGACGACAGAAGATGAGATGGTTGGATGGCATCATCAACTCAATTAACATGAGTCTGAGCAAGTTCTGGAAGTTGGTGATGACAGGGAGGCCTGGTGTGCTGCAGTCCATGGGGTTGCAAAGAGTCAGACATGAGTGAGCTACAGAACTGAACTAAGCTTCAATGTGCCATCTTTATGAACAAATGGCTCTGGACAGACTTGTTTCACAGTCTAGGGAAGGAGCCATAATCTAGAATGTCAAGAGAGAAACAAGTGGGAAAAAAAGACTGGTGGGAATTACCGCAAAAGGAAAGATTGGACAAAAAGACTGTTTAGGACATGCAGGGCAAAAAGAGCTGAGATGAACAGGGATGGCAAGCATGTACACAGCAGGCTCCCAGCCCTGGAAGACTTGGCTAAATGATGAGAGCTCTCCCTGCTGTCTCAAATTGCTTCTCAATGCAGCTCCGGAAGCTGTCACCATTGATCTGTTGGTGGAGGATGTTGAGCTTTCTTGCCATCCATTAGGTTATACTTAGCAATTTGTAATTTTTGAGACCCTGGCAGACAAAAGTTAGAAAGAAGCCGCAGAGCTCCTCTGACAACTTGAGGGTGACAACAAAGAGCTACCCTGATGTCAACTTACCAGAACCACTACCAGAGATAGAAATGCATTAGCCATGGTTACCTCAATTCTATGGAGTCAGAGCATTGCAGTGCTTTTGCTGACAGTCCAGATGGAAGCCACCTCTATATCCCACCAGGTTTCCATCTAGTTGCTCCTTGAGAACTTCCAGTAGCAAGCAGCTTATTCGTCTTGAAACTGCTTTACTGTTAGAGCACTCTATTATTAATTGAAAGGTTTCTTTGAGTTGAGAAAAAGTTACCTCTCTGTAACTCGTACCTACAGACACCAACTCAGTCCTCTGGGGCCACACAGGAAGGATAGGTAACTCCCTTTCTTGTTCCAGTTTTTAAAGCTTGGTGTCATCTCTCGTGTCTCCCTCCATCTTGCCTTCTATAGACCAGGCATGCCTGGGTCCTTCAGGTGTCCTCCATCCAGCATGGTTTCCAATCTAACCTGGGACGATAAGCTTATGACTGTGGAGAATTGCTTGTATTGTTTGAATCAGAGACAAAGAATAATTTCCCCCCCATTTTGATTCTAAAAGATAAAACTTTTGCTATATCACTAAGCCATGTGATCTTGGGCAGGGTGTATTCTCTCTCTGAACTGGGAGGAGTTTGAACTTCATGGACCTGCTCACTTCTGCAAATCTAAGAAAGAAAGAATGGGCATCACTTGCCAAGCCCATACTCTTGAGGGCTCTTCACCAATGAAATATGAAGGGTGCTTCAGCCGTTGAAGGAGAAGCAGAGGATCCTAGTGCTGGAAGTGTTAGTCTCTCCAATGTTCCCCTGTACAGAACTCTATCTTTGCCCTTCCAATCTTTGCATACATCCTCCAAGGGTTCCTCAGCAACTCTGTTCTCCTTTATGGCAGCTTTCCATTCTCTATATTTTACCTGTCTGTTTCAGAGAGAAACATGGGGAAACATCTCAAGAAATAGGCTACAATGCAAGCATCTGAGCTTTAATAGCTTGGAAATTGGGGTTGCTTCTCAGCCTTTCTTCTGACTGCAGTGCAGGAGGCCCAGGTTCAGTTCCTGGGTCAGGAAGACCCCCTGAAGAAGGGAACACTACACACTCCGGTGTTCTTGCCTGGAGAATTCCATAGACTGAAGAACCTGGCGGGCTACAGTCCATGGAGTCACAGGGAGTCAGAAATGACTGAATGACTAACACACACTCAGCCTTTTATCTAAGATCAATTGTATGATTTGTCCTTACCAGTTTAATAGTGAGGAAATTTGGTAAAAATCCTGGAGATAATGTTGAGTGATGGGAGTGCTGGGAGACACAGGTACTCAGTTTATTAACTGACCTGGGGCTGCTTAAAATCCTTGTTGAAGGTCGAGAAGGCAAGTCCCAAAACCTAGGATAACCCTTGGATAGGACAAAGCAGCCAGGATTATGGGTATTACAAGACACAATCCTGAGCATAGCCAAGGAGTTCTCAACAGCCAAGGATATCAAAAAGCAGGGGGAAAAGGTTACCTTTAGGGTCAGTGCTATTATCCTCATGGATGATTTTTCTGTCTCTTCTCATTGCCTATTACAAGGCCTGTCCTGTATCAGGTGCTCAATAAATATGTGAAATGAATGAATCTTCATTAATAACCTTATTAATAGCTCTAGTTTTGCATCTTTCATTTACACATTATTCAGCAACTTTGGTGTACTGTGTTAGACACAAGAAAGTTTATGAATAAATTTGACATGAGCTCAGAGCTCAAATTCTGGCAGGGTAGGAAAGATGTTTACCCAAGGGGCAATAAATGCACTAAAAAGTGATCAAGATAAGACAGTTCAGCTCAGCTCAGTTCAGTCGCTCAGTCGTGTCCAACTCTTTGCGACCCCATGAACCGCAGCATGCCAGGCCTCCCTGTCCATCACCAACTCCCGGAGTCCACCCAAACCCACGTCCATTGAGTTGATGATGCCATCCAACCATCTCATCCTCTGTCGTCCCCTTCTCCTCCTGCCCTCAATCTTTCCCAGCATCAGGGTCTTTTCAAATGAGTCAACTCTTCGCATCAGGTGGCCAAAGTATTGGACTTTAAGCTTCAACAACAGTCCTTCAAATGAACACCCAGGACTAATCTTCTTTAGGATGGACTGGTTGGATCTCCTTGCAGTCCAAGGGACTCTCAAGAATCTTCTCCAACACCATAGTTCAAAAGCATCAATTCTTTGGTGCTCAACTTTCTTTATAGTCCAATTCTCACATCCATACATGACCACTGGAAAAACCATAGCTTTGACTAGACAGACCTTTGTTGACAAAGTAATGTCTCTTCTTTTTAATATGCTGTCTACTTTCCTTCCAGGGAGTAAGCATCTTTTAATTTCATGGTTGCAATCACCATCTGTAGTGATTTTGGAGCCCCAAAAAATAAAGTCAGCCATACAGAGTGGACACTAAATCTGGGAAGATGTTATAAAGGTGGTTAACAAAGCACCTTCATGCAAAAGGACTCACTTCAACTTGTCTTACTTGTGTTAGGTGTGACACTGGATATCCCCTCCTCAAATACAAGAATTCAGTCTTGTTATTCAAACTAATATTCTTAGACATGAATTTCCAGGCAGAGCAGGAGGGAGAACTTTTCCCATGGGGGGTCCTTGTGGCTGGCTTACTCTCCACCTCCTGGCCAGGCATCACTTGTGACCCGCCCTATTGTAAACTTCTGCCTGGCAGCTCACTTTCTCCTTGGACTTACAACTGGGAATCTCATACCTGGCTGCAGCCAAAAGATTTCAGGAAATGGTGTTTTGGAAACACAGCTTTAAAATGAAAACAGATAAAGCAGCTGGCAGTGGAGCCAAAGAAAACCCTTTCTGAGAAGCCTGGAAACCTACCTGCCCTAAGCCAGCACCACATCTTTGAATAAATGCACTAGCACACAGAGACATATGTACGTACAAACACTGAGCAACTGGATTGCAGAGCACACCCTTGAAAACCTGAGAAGTGTTGTGGCTTTATTGCTCTTTGGAGGGTGCCTTGGCCACTAGAGCCTCCAGCCCTTCAAGGCTCTAACCTACAATGCCTGAGTCACATGTTTCCCTCTGGAGAAACCTTTGCGGCTTCCTCCTTCACACTGTAGACAATGTAAATCAAGCTAAGTGGAATTTTTGTAGGCATTTCTAAACACACACACAAAAATGCACCTTTTAACAATCTTCAATGATTAGCCCAGATGGTTTGTTTCCAATTTAGCAAAAGGAAAAATAAGTGAGTTGGGACCATTTCATCTTATAGGGCGGCATCGGTAAGTTGATCCTCCCATTTCCCTCCTCCCTCTCCATCTCCTCCTCCCCTCCTCCTTTCCCTCCCTCCCCATCTCCCTCCCCCTCTCCCAGTGCTCACCATGCCTTCTGCAGACCCCTTAACACACTCTATCCACATTCTCTTACCACTGCCACCCTTCACTTCTTGATCCCTATGTCTGACTCTCTAAGAGGGCTCAAACTGGAGGTCTGAGCGGGAAGCACTGGCTAGCTCTAACATCACTTGACAAGCTGTAATGATAGACACAACAGGGGGCCACGATTCTGGGAGTATGTCATCAGCAGGAACACACCAGGGCATGGACATAGTTCTCCAACACATCATGAAGACCAGCCCCATCTACACTGAAAATGGAGGCTCACAAGGGAAGGAAGAAATCTTCTGACCTTTGCTGAGCTGATAAGATCCAAGAGTTGTGGTCTCTGGCAATTCACAAGACAAGATGCTGACATTGTTCCCTTAAAGGAAGATGAGCAGAAAGCCAAGGGAAGAGAGTATTTTCTGAAAGGTCAATATGGAGACATCCTCAGGAGAAGGTGAGCCTTACAAAAGTAAGAAAGGGATTAACCCCCAAAGTGTCCAAATGCTGGAGAACATTGAAGCTGCTTGGGAGAACCCAGTGGTCCTGACCTGCCCCTGCAACCTGCTCATGTGAAAACAGGGCAGAAAGCAGCAGTTTTTATTTCCTTAGGATTAGTCTGTGAATCCTGCATTGCCTGTCCCCTCTGCTTCTCATCCACATGGTCAGTTGCTTGAGCACAATTTCTAAAACATCTTGGTAACCTCAGCCTCCAGTACAGTGTCTGAAGTCCTAGAAAATGATAAACAAAGAAACAGATGAAAGATAAGAACAAAAAGAATGTCCCTGGTCGTTATCATTTATGAATGGGAAAGTTCCCATCTTTCTACAAAATGCGACAGTCCCTGGTTCTTGGAATCCAGTTTATGAAGCTATATCAGAATTGTCAGTGTCTTACAAAGAGTTTTTGTAACTTAACCACTCTTCACTCTAGAATGGATTGGGGAGCCAGATTCTAGGGAATTATTTAGGCTTGTAGAGTGAGGTTGGAGGGCTTCCCTGGTGGCTCAGATGGTAAAGAATCTGCCTGCAACACCAGAGACCTGGGTTTGATCCCTGGGTTGAGAAGATCCCCTGGAGGAGGGTATGGCAACCCACTCCAGTATTCTTGCCTGGAGAATCTCCATGGCCAGAGGAGCCTGGTGGGCTACAGTCCATGGGGTCGCTAAGAGTCAGACACAACTGAGCGACAGAGCACACACAGAGTGAGGCTGAACTGGGAACTCTAGGAAATCAATGAGACTACCACCGAAGGTAGTGGTTGTCCCTTCAGGGATATTATTATTAGCAATAGGACTAGTCACTAGGATGGTGATCTGTCTGTTATCAGATTCATTTCCAGGCCTGCTCTGTCCTGTTCTGCATCATAGGAGCTGACCCCTGCCAGCTACATTCTCGCCAACTCCTGTTCCAACTGGCTTCTGATTAAGGCAGCCAATAGGAGGCCTCAGAAGAACACTGGAGAAAGGGAAAAGCCCAGGTACTCCCCTCATTCCATGTGTTAGGAGACATTCTAGCAGCAACTTTGTCTCCTCTGGGGCTCCACACCTGCTGGGAAACCTCTCCCCTAACAATTCTAATTCTGAAACTCTGTCTAATTCTGACTCCTCTGTTTGTCACCAGCCCTAGAGGCAGAAGTGGCTTCCTGCTTATCTAGGCCTCTCCTCACTCATTTTCCCTTTTAGCTCCATCAAACATAATATACAGCTATTTACATATTATTTATATTGTATTGTTCAGTCACGAAGTCTTGTCCAGCTCTTTGCAATACCATAAACTGCAGCACATCAGGCTTCTCTGTCCTCCACTATCTCCATGAGTTTGCTAAAATTCATATCCATTGAGTCAGTGATACTATAACCATCTCATCCTCTGCCAGCCTCTTCTTTTCCCTTCAATCTTTCCCAGCATCAGAGTTTTTTCTAATGAGTCAGTTCTTTGCATCAGGTGGCCAAAGTATTGGCACTTCAGCTTCAGCATCAGTCCTTCCAATCAATATTCAAGGTTGGTACCTTTAGGATTGACTGTGTTTGATCTCCTTGCTGTCCAAGGGACCCTCAAGAATCTTCTCCAGCACCACAGTTTGAAAGCATCAATTCTTTGGCACGCAGCCTTCTTTATGGTCCAACTCTCTCATCCATGCATGACTACTGGAAAAATTTACATATTTATATTTTCCATATTAAGGTTCTTCATAGATAGGTTCTGTTTTTCTGACTGAATCTTGACCAATAAAGCTATCATTTTATATGAAGCCTTTTCAGCCCCTACTCCTTGGTATACATTATAAGCAATTAAAAACTATGTATAAGTTTAATGATGAAGGATCTTTGAGTTCAACTAGCCTCCTAAATGGGAACTTCCCTGGTGGTTAAGACTCAACCACTTCCAGTGGTTAAGACTCTGAGCTTCCACTTTGCAGGGAGCATGGGTTTGATCCCTGGTCAGGTAACTAAGATCCCTCATGCCTTGGGGCATAGCCAAAAAAAACCTGAAAATGTTTCCATGGGTCCCTAAAAGTATTATGGGCCCCGAGTACCTCCTATTCCAGAAAAATAAGCAAAATTGCCTATACTTAGCTCACAGCAAGATGTGGCAATGCCTCTATTGTAGGTATACAGGCAATTCTGTTCTTCCTCTAGATTCATTCTCAGGCAAAAGGCTGACCACTAGAAATGGCATTGTCAGGGCTCCCTTGCCCTTTCAGTCTGGCCAGTAGGAAACAGCAGGAAAATGGAAACTGACAAAAGATGGAGATGGAGCATTCTCCCAGCTCCCCTTGCCAGCCTCATGTTGGCAGTGATTGGCATCCCAGGTGGTTCAGTGGTAAAGAATCTGCCTGCCAAGGCAGGAGATACAAGAGATGTTGGTTCTATCCTGGGGCTGGGAAGATCCCCTGGAGTTCAGTTCAGTTCAGTTGCTCAGTCATGTCTGATCTTTCAACTCCATGGACTACAGCATGCCAGGCTTCTCTGTCCATCACTGACTCCTGGAGCCTGCTCAAACTCATGGCCATTGGGTCAGTGATGCCATCCAACCATCCCATCCTCTGTCATCTGCTTCTCTTCCTGCCTTCAGTCTTTGCAAGCATCAGGGTCTTTTCCAATGAGTCAGTTCTTCAAATCAGGGGACCAAAGTATTAGAGCTTCAGCTTCAGCATCAGTCCTTCCAGAGAATATTCAGGACTGATTTCCTTTAGGATTGACTGCTTGGATCTCCTTGCTGTCCAAGGGACTCCCAAGAGTCTTCTCCAACACCACAGTTCAAAAGCATAAATTCTTCAGCATTCAGCCTTCTTTATAATCCAACTCTCACATCCATACATGACTACTGGGAAGACCATAGCTCTGACTAGACAGACCTTTGTCAGCAAAGTAATGTCTCTGCTTTTCAATATGCTGTCTAGTTTGATCATAGCTTTTCTTCCAAGGAGCAAGTGTCTTTTAATTTCATGGCGGCAGTCACCCTCTGCAGTGATTTTGGAGCCCCCCCAAAATGAAGTCTCTCACAGTTTCCACTGTTTCCCCATCTATTTGCCATGAAGTGATGGGACCAGAGGCCATGATCTTAGTTTTCTGAATATTCATAGCAACCCACTTCAGTACTCTTGCTTGGAAAATCCCCATGGACAGAGGAGCCTGGCGGTCTATAGTCCATGGGATTGCAAAGAGTTGGCCACATCTGAGCACACAAGCATGAACTCAACCTCCAAAACTAGATGATAACCTGGTTGGAGGAGCTTAGATGATGGTGTGCCAGTAATTGTGTAACAATGGGTTCTCTGAGGGAGAAACTCTGATTTACAGCATTTGCCAGGTTCCCTGGTGAAAATACTTTACTATGGTGAATTTAACAGGTAGATAGCACACTCCTGGGAGCCTACACTTTCCTTGGACAATAGCCCACTCCCCACTCCACTACAGGGGTAAGAACTGTGGCCCATGCCTTTCTCCTGAACTTTAACTCTCCCCTCTGTCACTTGCCTTGCAGCTTGATTTTCTGACATTGTGGGGGAGACATTAAAGCTTACTTTGCTTTGGTGTAGAGCAAGTCCATCATATCATGCTTCCTAGTCAATAATTCCATCATATTATTTTCAAATATTAACTGAAACCAGGTTTATATTCAGTTCCCATGACCCCTCCAGACCTTAACTTTAGACAAAGCAAACACTACCACTGCATCTCAGACAGACTTGCTACCAAAATTTGGATCTATTTCCTTTTCTCTAAAATGGATGCATTCAAGCCAACCTCTGTATGAACTTAGTGGTAAAGAAAAACAAATAGCCCACTTGTAAATGCTCTGAATTTCTTCCTGAAGCACCACTGGAGAGCCGAGTTCTATAATTCCATAGTTAACATTGTGATATCTTCTGTGAGAAATGTCTTTTTCCAGAAGGACGGAATTCTAGTCCACTAATACTTTTGACATATTGCTCGAGCTCCTTCAGACTCAGTTTCTCCCCTTTGCAAAATGGGGTGAATAATACTGTCTAGTCAATGGCGCCATAGGAATAATTCCTAAAACACTTTTGTTCACTTTGACATCAGGGACATCCACATTTTTTGTAATTTTCTTTCAGATCAAATTACTTCAACTAGAGGCAGGGGTTTCCCTGGTAGTTCCACTGGTAAAGAATCTACCTGCAAGCAGGAGATTCCAGTTTGATTCCTGGGTCAAAAAGATCCTCCAGAGGAGGGCATGCCACTATTTTGGCCTAGAGAATCCCCATAGAGAGAGGAGCCTGGTGGGCTACAGTCCATGGGGTCACAAAGAGTTGGACATAACTGAGCCACTAAGCACAAGGAGGCAGGAGCTTTAAAAAAAATCCAAGAGGAAAATCAACAAAGATGTGCACACAAATCACAGTGCTTCTTCTTGGAAAATGGTATCACTAAGCATTGTGATGCCAAAGATAAGTACTTTTTATCACTAGTTTTTAAATGTGCTGAATCTTATTTTCCTGAGGCTCCTGGATGTAAGAGGTTAAATAGATGGGAGCTGCTGGTGTCTCTGTAGAAGTGTTTATTTCCTTTTTCATGCTTCCCAACCCTAACTGGTAGCTCAGCCAGTAAAGGATCCGCCTGCAATCCAGAGGACAGCCTGCAATCCAGAGGACCGCCTGCAATCCAGGAGACATGAGTTCGATCCCTGGGCTGGAAAGATCCCCTGAAGAAGAAAATGACAACCCACTCCAGTATTCTTGCCTGGGAAATCCCAAGGACGGAGGAACCCAGTAGGCTCCTCTGGGATTGCAAGAGTTGACATGACTTAGTGACTAAACCACCACCAACAACCCTGCCCAAGGTCACTTGTCATTGAGATGAAACTTCATGGAGAGGCACTCAGGAGCAGAACTCTCTAAGAGTATGGAAGTTTTTCAGGATGTCAGGAACTGGAGAATGTGTATGACTGAAGAATGACACCCATCTCTATTAGAGAAGAAGGCTAAAGTTGCAAAATATGCCCTGGAAAAGAAGACAGCGGATGTTATACCTTCACTACTTCACTGTTTTGAAACCAGAAGACAACAGTCCAGTCCCTCTGGGCATTCAGAATTCTACTCACAAATTCTCCTCCCTGATTACCCTCTCTGATTCAGTTAATCAAATGTTCTAGAAACTAGCCCTTCTCCCATCCCAATTCATCAGACTTACTGGTTTTTATGTGAAAGGTATTGATTCAGAAACTCCCAATGTCTCCCTGCTAAACCATTGATTTGCATTAATCATCCTGCCCCTTCATGCATTTGACAGATCCCAGAATTCTGTTCTCTTGTGTTCTTTTCCATTTTCTTCATTGTAAGGCCCTCCTCTCTCAAATAAACCCTAACTTGGGTTTAAGACCTTCCTGGAAGATGATTCTATAGCCTCCCCTTCTAGACCTTCCCAACCCTCCCTCTCATTCAAATGAAAAAAGCACTATAGGTCCCCTTGTCCTTGTCCCCCAGCAGACCCTCATAAATCCACAGGGAAGTTGTTGTTTTTTTTTAATTAAAGCGTCTAAATAATTAATGATCAACTCCATTTGGGCCATTGAAAACCCAAATGTCACACGGTTGAAAAGACCCAACCAAATAATTCAGTGTACCCTATAAAGCCTTAAAAAAAAAAAAAAGCAGAGAGCCCAAGAGGCCTGCATGACTGGTTTCTGTGCTGTCTGAAAAGCTTGGTTGGGTTTTGGGGCACTTGATTGGATTCCAGGAATAATGTGCCCTGAGCACAAAGGGCTCTTTTGATATGTCTGTGCCATAGCTCCACCTCTTCCCTCCTCACTTTACCTGGGATACACATTCTCCTTGTCTCCTAAGTTGGAAAAAATAACCCATGGAAAAGAGGAAAAAACAGCAGAGGGAAAGTTGAGGGTGGGGGTTGGGAGAAACTGCAGTCCCTAGTCTGAGTTTGGTTACTTAAGTCTGGTTATTCCAGAGGAATAGAAGAAATGAAGTTTATACAATGTCTGTGACCAGACACTGGGAAAATGTGATGAAAAGATGCCTTTTGCTTGAACTTGGTCCCTTGAGCTATGGGTAATGAGTGAGTCTCCTAGCAAGGCCATGCTACTTTCAGAGTCAGAAGAACTACAGATTACCAACCCTGGAAATCAATGTGGAATTACATGTTCAATTCAGGCAGAGTCTTATAGACAGTAAGTTCAGCTTGATGATTTTTCATGGGTAGTAGAATACTCCAGGGGCTTCCCAGGTGGTTCTAGTGGTAAAGAACCTACCTGCCATTGCAGGAGACATAAGAAACTCCAGTTCAATCCCTGGATGGAGAAGATCCTCTGGAGGAGGGCATGGCAACCCACTCCAATATTCTTGCCTGGAGAATTCCATGGACAGAGAGCCTGGCAGTCTACAGTCCATAGGGTTGCAGAGTCAGACATAACTGAAGTGATTTAGCAGGCACAGAATATTCAAGAAAGATGGACAGAAAGCAGGCAGAGTCTCCAGTGCTAGTATGCTCTGATAAAAATGACAGAGCCAGCTCAAAGTCAGTATGAGGCCTATGCCCTGGGAGGAAAAGAGTGTGGTACTAGCCCCAACCATAAAGATGCCTAAATTGGCAGCAAAGGTCAGCAAGCTGGTGGTAGAAGAGGTCTACTAGAGGTCTTTCTGGGTTAACTTGAATAAGCTGTTGGGCCCTTCTAGTTTTATTTTCTTTGTTGCAAAAAGATGAACTTCAACTATATCAGCCCTGAGATTTTGTTTGAGGAATCTATCACTATCCCCAAATTAATGAGGAGATAGCAATCTGCTATGTAACAATCTGCTTTTGTAGGAATTCTTTATTTCAATAATGTTTTATTTATATATATATTTATATATACATATTGTATACATATAAATTTGTTCCATTTACTCCAACTATTTGATATTTTGATGCTATCAAATATGTTTTTAACTTTATTTTTAAATTATTTGTTGCTAGTATATAAAAAGATTTTTATATTATATATATTAATATACATTTAAATATTACATATATAATATACTAATATATATTAATATATAAATATATTTTTATATAAAAGATTGATTTTTGTATGCTGAATTTGAACACAGTAACTCCACCATATCATTTCTTAAATTTAACAATTTACCTGTTCAATTTGTCTTCTCCTCACCATCAGCTATCAATTGATAAGATCACAGAGAAAATACTTGATATATTTGTTAAGTTTCTTTGGGTTTCATGCAGCAACAGTGACTCTGGAAAGTAGGATTTACTTACCTTAAGGCTACAGGATAGCTCTGTGAGTCAAGAGAAAAATGAACTAGCAGGCCTCAGGAAAGGACAGGACCCAGAAACAGCATGCATGCTTAGTCGTTCAATTGTGTCTGACTGTATGAACCCCTGGATTGTAGCCTGCCATGCTTCTCTGTCCATGGGATTTTCCAGGCAAGAATACTAGAGTGGGCAGCCATTCCCTTCTCCAGGGTATCTTCCCAACCCAAGGATCGAACCTATATCTCCTCTGTCTCCTGTTATTGGTAGGATTCTTTACCACTGAGCCATCTGAGAAGCCCTCAGCACAGCACTAGAGAACTAATCAACTCTTCCTTCAGGATGCTCCATCAGGATGAACTCTAGACTTCCTTTGTGTCACTCTTTTTAAGATTTAAATTCCTCATAATGCAAATCTTGTTGCCCCTATTGAGATCCAACCATCGACCTTACTGACTAAATTGACAGGCCCCCAATACTGAAGTTTGGGAGGAGTGGTACCCCAAAGGAAATTCACCATGGAGTTAAAAGAAGAGAGAATTGATACTGGAAAGGCAAGACAACACATGGCCATCGGGCACAGTATCTAATTGAATCTTTCTGCCACTTAACCCATTTATCAGAGTACACAGATTAGCACTTACATTTTGATGATGACACTGCTAATGGAGAAGATTACTGTTATACAGCCCTGACTTGCTATCTAGGCATCAAAAGCACTTGGAACTGTCAATGACACACGTTATTCATTTATACATGAAAGTGGATCCTTTACCTAGCTTACTTCCCTGGGTTTCAATCAACCTCCTATCTTTTAATATGCATTGTGCCATTGAAATAGGTTTGATTAATAACCAAATCTATGCATGTTCTATCCTGCCTTCTTGCCTCTATTTTCTGCCTCTTTCTATGGGTGGTGAAGTGTTTATTTCGCTGTGGTTACATTAGAATAAGAGACCTAGTATTTATGCTGATACAGTCAGTATCTACACTGAAGTCTATCTGCTTGTTGAACTGCTGACTCTCAGCTTGAGCACACTTAGTGCATAAAAGGTGCTTCTGGGATTCATAGGTGTTCTTAATCCATAAGAAAATGGATCGAGGCCATCATAATCAATTTCCTTAAGGAGAGAATTATAGTGAAAATGAAATGAGCTTAAAGGCTCTTATCTTTGCCATCATTCATCTCCACCTTTATGTATTTCCCTCTCTGGTTTTCATTAGCATGCTGACAACTGGAGCTCCAGGCATTTTCATCCACACTCCAACTACTGCCCTGATTTCAGTTCCAAGTTATGAAACCTAATCTGAACCTTAGAAGGGAAGTTACAAGCTATAACTTTAAATCTCAGTTTACAGAGTTCCCCAGGATGATTCCAGGAATTGAGCTGGGAGAGGTCCTGGGAATCAGAAACCAAACTACTGCCTCCTTCCTCCCCTAAAAGGACCTGAGGACATTAGAATCAAAACTCATAAAATACCGTTTTCACAACATCTCAACTAAGAAGAATTGCAAGAGAGCATCTCATCCATCCCCCTCCTAGTAACTGCTCCTAACTAATCCCAGACAAAAGGAGGTGTCTCTTATTCTTCAAAATCACTTGAAGGACATTTCACAATGCCCCCTGGTCACCTGTTTCAAAATAAAAGAACTGGGTGCCAGGAAAATCTTCCTCATACTCAAACACTCATTTTTTTTTTCTTCAATTCAGACCATTTGGATAATTAAAGTATAAAATTTCAGAACTGGAAGGTACTTTAAATACCATCTAGTCTAGAGGTTACAACTGGTGACCCAGGGATTGAGACATATTTTACTAGGGTCACAGAAAGTTTAATTTTTGAATTTTTGAATTAGTTGACCATGCTTAGATATTGAGATATTTCTTTTTTAAAAAACCCATAGAGCTGTATCTCTAGAAAAATGATCAGAAGGTCTGGAAGCACTGTGATCTTCATTCCCATGGCAACATCCAGAATTGTGCACTCCTCTTTACACTGTGGTAGTAGAGAGAAAATTAATTCTAGTACATCACAAATCCAACCAGGCCTGTTTGTCTCATTTTCTCTAAAATACTAGCCCCTATAGGCATTTCAGTTTGTGATCCCTGCTTTTTGCTGACAAGAAAACTGACAGTCAGAAACATGTATCAACTGAGTTCATCAGCTGAGTTCTTCATGTAACAAGAACTAGAACCCAGGACTCATCCCTCTTGGTCCAATGCTCCTCTCCTGTAGGTCACTTCTTTCAGGATGTAGCCATGTTGATCTGAAGCAGCAGAAGAAAAATAATTATAGAAAATGAGGAATGGACATAATAAAAGACAAAAACTACAATTTTCATTTTTCTTGTCACTATAGTCCTCGGATCAGCTCAGCAGTATGCTGATAGAGATGTGCCCTGTGACCTCTAAGGAAGATACCTGGCTGACACCCAGGGAATAGCAGAGGAAAGATTCAATGGGAAAACTCAGAAGACCCAGGCTCATTTTTATGTTGAAGAGTGTGTGTGTGTGTGTGTGTGTGTGTGTGTGTGTGTGTGTGTGTGTGT
>NW_024070211.1:30100184-30140929 GCF_014754425.2 Oryx dammah | reverse complement strand
TGTGTGTGTGTGTGTGTGTGTGTGTGTGTGTGTGTGTGTGTGTGTGTCTAAGGGCTGGTTCTCAGTGCTTCTAATGCAGAAAAAAAAAAAAAAGAAAAGTAAAAGAACAGTGGTATGCCCATTTCCAGCTCAAACATAGTTTGGAAAAGACAAAGAGAGGACTTACAGAGATTATAATATTGGGGGAGGGTTGTCTATCAAGAATATAAAAAACAAAAATTCCAATCTAAGTGTATGTTTATAAGAGGCTGTTAAACTTGGAGGTCAATTCAGCAAATGTAAAAGTTGAATAGTATATTGCTGAAGAGATTTCCTGAACTAGTTTTTTGGTACTAGGTAGATACAACATATGGAGAAGGCAATGGCACCCCACTCCTGTACTCTTGCCTGGAAAATCCCATGGACAGAGGAGCCTGGTAGGCTGCAGTTCATGGGGTCGCTAAGAGTCGGACACGACTGAGAGACTTCACTTTCACTTTTCACTTTCAAGCATTGGAGGAGGAAATGGCACCCCACTCCAGTGTTCTTGCCTGGAGAATCCCAGGGATGGCAGAGCCTGGTGGGTTGCCTTCTATGGGGACACACAGAGTTGGACACAACTGAAGTGACTTAGCAGTAGCAGATACAACATAAAACAGTCTTTTAAGCCTTTGAAGAAGGAGTAATCACTGGGAAGAGTAAGAATTTTGTGTTAACACTCTCCTGAAACATGAAAGAAAAAACTAGGTTAAACATTAAGGCACCATAGAGAGACCCAAATTACCTGTTCATTACAGTCAGTTCAGGCTCTGAATAGGATAGTTATCACCTGGTCAAAACAGCTGAAGAATTAAGTGCATCATAACAGTCACCAGCTGGTTTAGTCAAGTATCAGTTTGTCCTTTGAAACAGTTTCTGGCTGTGAATGTGGCTCAACATGGAGAAACATGGCCAAAAGAGGCTTTCAGATTTTCTTGACATACCTCTTCAATCATAACCAAGAAATGCTGGAGCCCTTTATCCCAAGAGCAAAGACATAACTTTAGCTTGAGATATTTGAGTTTAGTTTAAGTTTGAAGTTATCTAAATCCCCCTATTTCCACTGAAACATTCATAATTGGCATTCATGTGGAGAATAGCTTTTGCTAGTTGGGGAAAGACTAGCCAAAAGCTCACTTAAGGTGAACTGATTTTTAATAAGCTTGATGTTCTTTGTGGGTTACAAAACTGATTAACATCCATTGTCTTCCAGAGTTCACCAACTAAAAAGACTGTATTTACCAGTTGACCAGGTCCCCTCCCCCCTTTAACTACTTTCTTAAGAAAATAGGAAATAAAAGAGCGTTCTGGAATGCCAATTCAGTGCCTGGTGGTCTTAATAAAATCATACGCATTTGACTTGTCCTGTCTTTTGGTATCAGTTGAATGCTAGACATGCTTCTTGAATGGAAAATGTCTTTCCTCTGATGATGAAGAAGATTTCTATAATGAAACAAGAGGAAAGTCATATTAAGAAATACAATATAGGGGGAATTCAGAAGATGGCAAAGGAATAGGACAGGGAGACCACTTTCTCCCCCACAAATTCATCAAAAGAACATTTCAACGCTGAGTAAATTCTACAAAACAAATTCTGAATGCTGGCAGAGGACATCAGGCACCCAGAAAAGCAGATCATTGTCTTCAAAAACAGTGAACCTCTCTGGGTGTCCTTCAATGTGGAGAAACTTTTCATCTTTAACCTAGATGTTTTATCATTGGTGCTGTACAGATGGAGAAGTCTTGAGGCTACTGTAAAAATAAAACTGAAAACCAGAACCAGGAGGCTTAAGTCCAAATCATGAGAACATCGGAGAACTCCTGAATCCAGGGAACATTTATCGATAGGAGCTCGTCAAATGCCTCCATACCTACACTGAAACCAAGCACCACCTAAGGGCCAACAAGTTCCAGAGCAAGACATACCACGCAAATTCTCCAGCAACACAGGAACACACCCCCGAGCTTCAATATACAGGCAGCTCAAGTTACTCCAAAACCATAGACGTCTCATGACTCATTACTGGACACTTCATTGCACTCCAGAGGGAAGAAATCCAGCTCTACCCACCAGAACTCCGACACAAGCTTCCCTAACCAAGAAACCTTGACAAGCCACTGATACAACCCCACCCACAGTGAGGAAACTCCATAATAAAGAGAACCCCACAAATTCCCAGAATACAGAAAGGCCACCCCAAACGCAGCAATATAACCAAGATGAAGAGACAGAAGAATACCCAGCAGGTAAAGGAACAGGAGAAAAGCCCACCAAACCAAACAAAAGAGGAAGAGATAGGGAATCTACCTGAGAAAGAATTCCGAATAATGATAGTGAAAATGATCCAAAATCTTGAAATCAAAATGGAATCACAGATAAATAGCCTGGAGACAAGGATTGAGAAGATGCAAGAAAGGTTTAACAAGGACATAGAAGAAATAAAAAAGAGTCAATATATAATGAATAATGCAATAAATGAGATCAGAAACACTCTGGAGGCAACAAATAGTAGAATATCAGAGGCAGAAGATAGGATTAGTGAAATAGAAGATAGAATGGTAGAAATAAATGAATCAGAGAGGAAAAAAGAAAAATGAATTAAAAGAAATGAGGACAATCTCAGAGACCTCCAGGACAATATGAAACACTCCAACATTCGAATTATAGGAGTCCCAGAAGAAGAAGACAAAAATCATGAGAAAATACTTGAGGAGATAATAGTTGAAAACTTCCCTAAAATGGGGGAAGGAAATAATCACCCAAGTCCAAGAAACCCAGAGAGTTCCAAACAGGATAAACCCAAGGTGAAAAACCCCAAGACACAGATTAATCAAATTAACAGAGATCAAACACAAAGAACAAATATTAAAAGCAGCAAGGGAAAAACAACAAATAACACACAAGGGGATTCCCATAAGGATAACTGCAGATCTTTCAATAGAAACGCTTCAGGCCAGGAGGGAATGGCAAGACATACTTAAAGTGATGAAAGAAAATAACCTACAGCCCAGATTACTGTACCCAGCAAGGATCTCATTCAAATATGAAGGAGAAATCAAAAGCTTTACAGACAAGCAAAAGCTGAAAGAATTCAGTACCACCAAACCAGCTCTCCAACAAATGCTAAAGGATATTCTCTAGACAGGAAACACAAAAAGGGTGTATAAACCCGAACCCAAAACAATAAAGTAAATGGCAACGGGATCATACTTATCAATAATTACCTTAAACGTAAATAGGTTGAATGCCCCAACCAAAAGGCAAAGACTGGCTGAATGGATACAAAAACAAGACCCCTATATATGCTGCCTACAAGAGACCCACCTCAAAACAAGGGACACATACAGACTGAAAGTGAAGGGCTGGGAAAAGATATTCCATGCAAATAGAGACCAAAAGAAAGCAGGAGGAAAAAAAAAACTGAAAGCAGGAGTAGCAATACTCATATCTGATAAAATAGACTTTAAAACAAAGGCTGTGAAAAGAGACAAAGAAGGCCACTACATAATGATTAAAGGATCAATCCAAGAAGAAGATATAACAATTGTAAATATATGCACCCAACATAGGAACACCGCAATATGTAAGACAAATCCTAACAAGTATGAAAAGGGAAATTAACAATAACACAATAATAGTGGGGGACTTTAATACCCCACTCACATCTATGGACAAATCAACTAAACAGAAAATTAACAAAGAAACACAAACTTTAAATTATACAATAGACCAGTTAGACCTACTTGAAATCTATAGGACATTTCACTCCAAAACAATGAATTTCACCTTTTTCTCAAGTGCTCACGGAACCTTCTCCAGGATAGATCACATCCTGGGCCATAAATCTAACCTTGATAAATTCAAAAAAATTGAAATCATTCCAAACATCTTTTCTGACCATAATGCATTAAGATTAGATCTCAATTACAGGAGAAAAACTACTAAAAATTCCAACATATGGAGGCTGAACAACACGCTTCTGAATAACCAACAAATCACAGAAGAAATCAAAAAAGAAATCAAAATATGCACAGAAAGGAATGAAAATGAAAACACAACAACCCCAAACCTGTGAGACACTATAAAAGCAGTGCTAAGAGGAAAGTTCATAACAATACAGGGATACCTCAAGAAACAAGAAAAAAGTCAAATAAATAACCTAACTCTACACCTAAAGCAACTAGAAAAGGAAGAAATGTAGAACCCCAGAGTTAGTAGAAGGAAAGAAATCTTAAAAATTAGGGCAGAAATAAATGCAAAAGAAACAAAAGAGACCATAGCAAAAATCAACAAAGCCAAAAGCTGGTTCTTTGAAAGGATAAATAAAATTGACAAACCATTAGCCAGACTCATCAAGAAACAAAGGGAGAAAAATCAAATCAATAAAATTAGAAATGAAAAGAGATCACAACAGACAACACAGAAATACAAAGGATCATAAGAGACTAATATCAGCAATTATATGCCAATAAAATGGACAACCTGGAAGAAATGGACAAATTCTTTAAAAAGTACAACTTTCCAAAACTGAACCAGGAAGAAATAGAATATCTTAACAGACGCATCACAAGCACAGAAATTGAAATTGTAATCAGAAATCTTCCAGCAAACAAAAGCCCAGGTCCAGACAGCTTCACAGCTGAATTCCACCAAAAATTTAGAGAAGAGCTAACACCTATCCTACTCAAACTCTTACAGAAAATTGCAGAGGAAGGTAAACTTCCAAACTCATTCTATGAGGCCACCATCACTCTAATACCAAAACCTGACAAAGATGCCACAAAAAAAGAAAACTACCGGCCAATATCACTGATGAACATAGATGCAAAAATCCTTAACAAAATTCTAGCAATCAGAATCCAACAACACATTAAAAAGATCATACATCATGACCAAGTGGGCTTTATCCCAGGGATGCAAGGATTCTTCAATATCCACAAATCAATCAATGTAATTCACATTAACAAATTGAAAAATAAAAGCCATATGATTATCTCAATAGATGCAGAGAAAGCCTTTGACAAAATTCAACATCCATTTATGATAAAAACCCTCCAGAAAGCAGGAATAGAAGGAACATACCTCAGCATAACAAAAGCTATATATATGACAAACCCACAGCAAACATTGTCCTCAATGGTGAAAAATTGAAAGCATTTCCCCTAAAGTCAGGAAGAAGACAAGGGTGCCCACTTTCACCAGTACTGTTCAACATAGCTCTGGAAGTTTTGGCCACAGCAATCAGAGCAGAAAAAGAAATAAAACGAATCCAAATTGGAAAAAAAGAAGTAAAACTCTCACTGTTTGCAGATGACATGATCCTCTACATAGAAAACCCTAAAGACTCCACCAGAAAATTACTAAAGCTAATCAATGAATATAGTAAAGTTGCAGGATATAAAATCAACACACAGAAATCCCTTGCATTCCTATACACTAATAATGAGAAAGTAGAAAAAGAAATTAAGGAAACAATTCCATTCACCATTGCAACAAAAAGAACAAAATACTTAGGAATATACCTACCTAAAGAAACTAAAGACCTATATAGAGAAAATTATAAAACACTGATGAAAGAAATCAAAGAGGACACTAATAGATGGAGAAATATACCATGTTCATGGATTGGAAGAATCAATATAGTGAAAAGAAGTATACTACCCAAAGCAATCTACAGATTCAATGCAATCCCTATCAAGCTACCAGCGGTATTTTTCACAGAGCTAGAACAAATAATTTCACAATTTGTATGGAAATACAAAAACCTTGAATAGCCAAAGCAATCTTGAGAAAGAAGAATGGAACTGGAGGAATCAATCTGCCTGACTTCAGGCTCTACTACAAAGCCACAGTCATCAAGACAGTATGGTACTGGCACAAAGACAGAAATATAGATCAATGGAACAAAATAGAAAGGCCAGAGATAAATCCACACACCTATGGACACCTTATCTTCAACAAAGGAGGCAATAATATACAATGGATTAAAGACAATCTCTTTAACAAGTGGTGCTGGGAAAACTGGTCAACCACTTGTAAAAGAATGAAACTAGATCACTTTCTAACACCATATGCAAAAATAAACTCAAAATGGATTAAAGATCTAAACATAAGACCAGAAACTATAAAACTCCTAGAGGAGAACATAGGCAAAACACTCTCTGACATAAATCACAGGAGGATCCTCTATGACCCACCTCCCAGAATATTGGACATAAAAGCAAAAATAAACAAATGGGATCTAATTAAAATTAAAACCTTCTGCACAACAAAGGAAACTATAAGCAAGGTGAAAAGACAGCCTTCTGAATGGGAGAAAATAATAGCAAATGAAGCAACTGACAAACAACTAATCTCAAAAATATACAAGCAACTTATGCAGCTCAAGTCCAGAAAAATAAATGACCCAATCAAAAAATGGGCCAAAGAACTAAATAGACATTTCTCCAAAGAAGACATACGGATGGCTAACAAACACATGAAAAGATGCTCAACATCACTCATTATCAGAGAACTGAAAATCAAAACCACAATGAGGTACCATTTCACACCAGTCAGAATGGCAGTGATCCAAAAGTCTACAAGCAATAAATGCTGGAGAGGGTGTGGAGAAAAGGGAACCCTCTTACACTGTTGGTGGGAATGCAAACTAGTACAGCCACTATGGAGAACAGGATGGAGATTCCTTAAAAAATTGCAAATAGAACTGCCTTATGACCCAGCAGTCCCACTGCTGGGCATACACACCAAGGAAACCAGAACTGAAAGAGACACATGTACCCCAATGTTCATCGCAGCACTGTTTATAATAGCCAGGACATGGAAACAACCTAGAGGTCCATCAGCAGATGAATGGATAAGAAAGCTGTGGTACATATACACAATGGAGTATTACTCAGCCATTAAAAAGAATACATTTGAATCAGTTCTAATGAGATGGATGAAACTGGAGCCAATTATACAGAGTGAAGTAAGCCAGAAAGAAAAACACCAATACAGTATATTAACACATATATATGGAATTTAGAAAGATGGGAATGATAACCCTCTATGCGAGACAGCAAAAAAGACACAGATGTATAGAACGGACTTTTAGACTCTGTGGGAGAGGGAGAGGGTGGGATGATTTGGGAAAATGGCATTGAAACATGTATACTATCAGGTAAGAAATGAATCACCAGTCTATGTTCAATACAGGATACAGGATGCTTGGGGCTGGCGCACTGGGATGATCCAGAGAAATGATATGGGGTGGGAGGTGGGAGGGGGGTTCAGGATTGGGAACTCATGTACACCCTTGGCTGATTCATGTCAATGTATGGCAAAATCAATACAGTATTGTAAAGCAAAATAAAGTTAAAATAAAATTTTAAAGAAAGAAATACAATATAAAATCAGTGGATAAAAGGTGCTGAGATAATTGGTTATTAATATACAAAAAAAAAAAACTTTGAATCCATACAGCTCTCCTTAAACAAAATTGCTTTTAATGTTGATTAAATATATAGACAAGAAAAACAAAAATTAAAGCCTTTTACAAGAAGGTATAGCATATTTAATATCAGTAATAGGAAAGAATTTTTTGAATCCATGATATACATAAAAATATTTTTAAGCAACTACTTTAAAGAAGCTTGGTAAATTTACCTATATTAAAATTAATACAAAACATATATTTTAAATACACTAAAAGATGAAAGAGTAGCAATGACTGGGAGAAGATGTTTGCAAACATATAACTAACAAAATATTAACATCCACATCATATAAAAAACTCCATAAATCAATAGGCAAAAGAAAAACAACCATCAAAAGGTCTAAAATCCATACTATTAGACTCTCTAAAGGAAAGGAGACAACGATTAGGGCAAAAGAAATATTTGAAGAAATAATGGCCAAAATTTTCCCAAATTTGGTGAAAGAAAAAGAAAGCAGCTCAGCAAACACCAATCATAAATTTGGCAAATTCAAATAAAGTTCTACCTACACACATTGTAATCAAACTGCTAAAAACTATGAATAAAGAACAAATCTTGAAAGTAGTTAGAGATAAATGACACATCACATCCAGTAGAATAATGATTGAAATGACAAGGGATTTCTTATAAAGAACCATGGATGTGAGAACACAGTAGAATAACATCCTTTAAAGTGCTGAAAGGAGTTTTTTTTTTTTAAAAAAAAGCTATGAATCCAGAATTTTATATACAACCAAATATTCTTTAGAAATGAAGGTAAAATAAATACATTTCCAAGTAAAGAAAATCTAAAAGAATCACTGCTAACGTCCTGCACAACAAAAAATACTGAAGGAAGTTCCTCAGGCTGCAAGAATATGGTACTAGAGTAAAACTGCCTCTTCAGGAAAAGACAGAGCATCAAAAATGGTAAATGTAACTATCAGGTGCATAATTCATGGTTCAACCCATTTATAGACAGAGAGATAGGGATGGACACGGACATGGAGATGGAAATAAACAAGGAGAGAAAGAGAGAGAGAGGAGGGAGGAAAGAGAGAAAGGGTTACTGGAAAGAATTCATTTATACAGTTACAGGATCTGGCAAGGGCAAGGATCAAGAAGGATAGATAGTAAGTTAGAACCTTCCAGATATGGAGTCTCTACATTCAGGGAAAGCCTAAGCCCTGTTTTAAAGGTCTAACCCAGGATAATATTCCTTTTTAATTAAAGTCAACTGGTAATAACTGAGGACTTTAGTTATATCTACAAATTTTCTTCACAGAAGTAGCTATATCCATATTTGACTAAATAGCTGGAACTATAGTTCAGCCTACCCAAGTTGACACACCAAAAAGCCACCTCATCTGGATAAATCAGTTCAGTTCAGTTGCTCAGTCATGTCCAACTCTTTGCGACCCCATGGACTACAGCACAATGCCAGGCTTTCCTATGCATCACAAACTCCTGGAGCTTGCTCAAACTCATGTTCATCAAGTCAGTAATGCCATCCAACCATCATATTTTCTGTCATCCCCTTCTCCTCCCACCTTCAATCTTTCCCAGCATCAGGGTCTTTTCCAATTAGTTAGTTCTTCCCATCAGGTGGCCAAAGTATCAGAGTTTCAGCTTCAGCATCAGTCCTTCCAATGAATATTCAGTCCTTCCAATGATTTCCTTGAGGATTGACTGGTTTGATCTCCTAGATGTCCAAGGGACTCTCAAAAGTCTTCTTCAACACCATAATTCAAAAGCATCAATTCTTCAGCTCTCAGCTTTCTTCACAGTCCAACTCTCACATCCATACATGACCACTGGAAAAACCATAGCTTTGACTAGACGGACCATTGTCGGCAAAATAACGTCTCTGCTTTTTAATATGCTGCCTAGGTTGATCATAGCTTTTCTTCCAAGGAACAAGTGTCTTTTAATTTCATGGCTGCAGTCACCATCTGCAGTGATTTTGGAGCCCCCCAAAATAAAGTCTCTCACTGTTTCCATTGTTTCTCCATCTATTTGCCATGAAGTGATGGAACCAGATGCCATGATCTGAATGGTGAGTTTTAAGTCAACTTTTTCACTCTCCACCTTCACTTTCATCAAGAGGCTCTTTAGTTCTTCCTTGCTCTCAGCCATAAGGGTGATGTCATCTGTGTATCTGAGGTGAGCCACCAATATGTACTCTGTATCTATAAGAATAAAGAATAAATAAAATTAATTTCTTTTCTCTTAAGCTCTTTAAAATATATATAATTGCTTAAACTACAAATTTTTATATTTGTGGAATTTTCAATGTTTGTAAACATGTGACAACTGTATCAGAAAGCATAGTGGGCATGCAAGAAAGGGAACCATAAGATCGTCCCTTTATCCTTACAGATACAGAGTACGTATTGGTGGCTACCAAACATAGAGGATGGGCTGGGCAAAATGAGTCAAGAAAATTTAAAAGTACAGATTTTCAGTTATAAAATAAATAAGTCATGGATACATACATAAAGGAAAAACAAAGCAGGAAAGGATAACAGAACAGCAAAAAACAAACAGCAATATAATGAAATAGTAGACCTAAATTCAACTATATCACTAATTACATTGTGTTAATGGTCTAAGCATGAAAACGGGGAGAATGTCAGAATAGATTTTTTAAAAGACTCACATGTGCTGCCCCCAAGAGATGCACCTTAAATATAACGATACGTGTAGTCTGAAAGTAAATGGATGGAAAAGCTATAACCTGCAAATAGTAAGCATAAGAAAATGGCAGTGACTATATTAGCCTCAATTTAAAAAGTAGAGCTCAGGACAGAGAGTATAGACAGGGATAATTTTCAGAAGGGACAATTCACCAGGATTACAATAATTATAAATATGTTTGCACCTAATAAGAGAAGCACATAAATCAATACTTGACAGAAATAAAGAGGAGAAAAAAGAACAATTTCACAATCAGAGTAGGTTTTAACACCTTCTGTCATCCATGAAAGAACAACCAGAATATCTAAACATTACTACTAACCTTCCTGGTCTAATAGATATTTTCTGAATTCTATCCAAATACACATTCTTTTTAAGCACACATAGAACATTCACCAGGATAGACTATATACTGTGCTATTAAAAAAATGTCAGTAAGTTCAGAGAACTGAAATCATGTAGAGTGTGACCTATGATCACAGGAGAATTCATATAATGTCTTTAGAAAAATCCAATTATTCAGAAATCAAATGACGTACTCTAAATAATTTATGGGTCAAAGACAAAAATCATAAAGGAAATTAGAAAATATTTTGAACTGAATGAAAAAGAAAATACAGTATGAAAATTTGTAAGATAGGACTAAAGTAGGGCTTAGAGGGAAACATAGCTTTAAATGCAAAAGAATAAAGGTATAAAAGCAATAGCCTAATTTACTTTAACAAGTTCTAAAAAGAAGAGTGAAGTAAGCCCGTAGTTAGTAGAAAGAATGAAATAAATATGAGAATAGAAATCAGTGAAATTGAAAATAGTTTATAGAGAAATCAACAAAGCTGAAAGCTGGTTCTTTAGGGAAAAAAATTACAAACTCCTAAACTCATTCCAGAAAATGGGAAGGGGAGGGTGTACGGGAGAGAAGGAGAGAGGAGAATACAATGTCCCTGATGTTGGGAATAAAAAAATGATTTATCGCCACAAATCCCACAGACTTTGAAAGGATTAGTGAACTTTGGAACACTTTTGTATCATCATACTTTACAACTTAGGTGAAAAATGAATTATTGAAAAACAGAACATTAAAGTTGGTACAGAAACAGAAATGACGAATTGCCATATTTGAAATAAATTGATGAATTATCAAAAACACTCCAAAAGAAAAGCAATCAAGTGGCAAAACACAGGAACAGACAATTCACGAAAGAAAAAAATCTTAACTGTTACTAATTCTATGAAAAGATGCTTGATCATAGGAAAATGTGAGTTAAAATCACGTGAGGAAACATTCCAAATTTATCAAATAGGCAAAAGTTAAAATCCTAATGACAACAAATATTGGCGAGAATACAAGAAAAAACAAGAAATTTTGATAAACTTCTGATGCATACACAAATTGGTACAAACACTTTAGAGACAATTTGACAGCATCTAGTAAAGCTGACAAAGCATATACCCAGTAATCTGGCCCCTCCACTTGTAAGTATGCCTTTAGGGAAATGCACATGTGTCCACAGGAAATGTGTGTAAGGATGTTCATGCAAGTTTCATTTGTAACAGAAAACACTGGAAAAGCAAGCTAAATGTCCATCAATAGGTGGATAAAAAATACATTTTGATATAGCCATGTATGGAAATTTAAACAGCAGTTAATATGTAAGAACTAGAGATATATGTCTGATGCAAATACGTATCAAAAAGTTATAGAAACCAAGCAGCAGAAGGGTACACAAATGAGGCCTTTTATTTAACATGTAATATATGAAAACAATGCTACATAACTTGAAGGATACAAAGTGGATATAAAAAGGCATAGATGAGAATGATAAAGACCAAAATCTAATTTTTGTCTCAACTGAGAAAGGGGGATGGGATCAGGGATTCAAGCATATTTGTAACGCTTCCTTTTTAGGCTGATTGGTGCAGATAAGGGTATTCACTCTAGTAGGCATTACACCTTTTTGTATGTCTGAAATGTAGTGTAATTTTAAAAGTCAGAAAGGAACTGGAGCCCCAAATATGGCTGCTTGGCAAAAGATGGAGTTTTCAGTTGTAATGAGGGAACAGACGCCCTTGCTGAATGCCCTCAACTGTTTTGACTTCTGGAGGGGCGGGTCGTGATTACAGCTGTGATTAGGTGACTCACCATAATTATGTTTTGTTGAAATTGAATTTATTGAAGCATGAATCATTCTGTCCAGGGCCTACCTAATTGCTCCAACCCTGGATGGGAAGGATGGCGGAGGAGTTTTCCGTGGAGGTCACCGCAGATGACTGTGCGCGCGTGTGCATGTGCATGTAGGGGCATGCCTGCACACACGCGTGCCATGCTTGCCCTGCACAGACCCAGCTGCATGGCTTCCTTCTCTGTGATGACGGGATGTTGGCAGGGGATGTTTACAGGTTAACTGTGGTTTATTCTGCCTTCCACCCCCTACTCAAATTTGTGAGCAGTTCACTACTTGGCTATTTGGCCCCCTGGGAGACAGGGTTCTCAGACTGGCTTCCCTCTGGGTGTTGTCTGGTTCCTCACAGCTGCTGAGTGGCAGATTTTATCCATGTTCTCCCAGCTCAGACCCCTCCTCACTGCTCAGTGGTATCTGAGGGATGCCCTGGGAGCTGTGCAATGGCTGCAGAGCTGTAAGTTAAATCCACATGAGTGCTCTGAGGAGGTGAACAGCAAGCCCAGAGTGTGACAGAACCCCCAGAGCCTCTCTCTCTGTGGCACACTTACAGGGAACCCTGGGGGATAGGGACTACTTGGGCTCTTACACACTGTGAGTCACCCACAGGCTCATACCAGCGAAGGGCTAAGAGCCTTTCTCCTGACTCCTCGCACTGTGAAGTCGGGAGACCTCAAGTCATCCAGTGGTTGTTCATCTTTGTGTCATGCCCATGGAACAAATGAAATGGGATTTGCCTATAGCAGACTGAGTGTAGGCTAGACATGAGTGAGGACAGTCTGACGAGCACTTTTTCTGATTGCAGAGGCGATTGTGCGTAACAAGGACAGTCATGAGAGCAAACGCTTGTAGACCACTCAGTAGGAACCAGGCACTGTTCTAACCACATTTTGACTCATTTATTTTTGACAGCTCTGTGGCGTGGATATCTTTACCAGCACCACTTTGCCAAGGAGGAAACTGAGGCATGGGAAAGTAAACTAACTTGCTCACATTCACTTAGCTAGTAAATGAGGGAGCCCAGACTAACTTAAACTGTCTAGCTCCAGACTTCCTTCTCATAACCACTCCTCTGCATGCCTTGAATATAAGCAGGCATTATGCTGGGTGTTTTACAAAGTCACCAGACTTACTCCTCAAAACAATTCCCAGTTGACCAATTTGAGGAAACTAAGGCTGAAAGAGAAACTAATTTGCAAAGATTATACAAATAATAAGTTATATAATTAAGATCTGAAGCTTTTGGTTCCAGTAACCTGCCCAGTGCTGAAGCAGAAGAGAAATACACAAAACAGGATGGTCATGAGCAACAGTTCATGGGCCAGAAAGCTGGATTCTATCCACCTGCCCATTTGCAGGTGCTGCAGGCATGCTTCTGGACTCCCTCCTCCTCCTCTGATTCAGACTTGGATGTGATCATGGCAGTCTCTTTCCAATCACTGCATCTTCTCCTGCAACCATCTCCTCTGTGCCATTATTAAACACAGTAATAAAACTACTGCTGCTGCTGCTGCTGCTCCTGCTGCTGCTAAGTCACTTCAGTCCGACCTCAGTCCGACCTCAATCCACTTCAGTCGTGTCCGCCTCTGTGCGACCCCATAGAAGGCAGCCCACCAGGCTCCGCCATCCCTGGGATTCTCCAGGCAAGAACACTGGAGTGGGTTGCCATTTCCTTCTCCAACGCATGAAAGTGAAAAGTGAAAGTGAAGTCGCTCAGTCGTGTCTGACTCTTTGAGACCGCATGGACTGCAGCCCACTAGGCTTCTCTGTCCATGGGATTTTCCAGGCAAGAGTACTGGAGTGGGTGGCCATTGCCTTCTCCTAGCATTTTAAAAATTCATTGGCTTATTTTTTTAATCTTTAGCTTCTACTTACTAGAATCAATTATTAAAGAGTAAGCACTCCAGGGAGAAAGTAATGTTTAAAACCCATGTTGACAAACTTCTGAGTGAATTGACTGATGGTCACTGGCAATCAGGAACCCTGGGTTTAAGCTCACAGTGAGCATTTGGAGAATCAAAGAGGCAATAATGTTAATTAATAGAGAAATTGAGAAATGTGAATCAAAACTACAATGAGTTATCACTTTGTACCAGTCAGAATGGCCATCATCAAAAGATCTACAAATAATAAATTCTAGAGAGTATGGAGAAAAGAGAACCCTCCTATATTGTTGGTAGGAATTTAAATTAGTATGGCTTCTATGGGAACAGTATGGAGGTTCCTTAAAAATCTAAAAATAGAGTTAAGATGTGATCCTGTCTTGTGCATTTCTCTTGTGCAAATCCCTTTCTTGAACATACACCTGGAAAAGATGAAAATTCTATTTGTAAAAATACATACACCTCAATGTCCATAGCAGCACTATATCCAATAGCCAAAACATGGAAACAATCTAAATTTCCATTGGCAGATGAATGGATTAAGATGAGGTACAGATATACAATGGAATGTTCAGTTCAGTTCAATTCAGTTGCTCAGTCATGTCCGACTCTTTGTGACCCCATGAATTGCAGCACTCCAGGCTTCCCTGTCCATCATCAACTCCCAGAGTTCACTCAAACTCACGTCAGTGATGCCACCCAGCCATCTCATCCTCTGTCGTCCCCTTTTCCTCCTGCCTTCAATCTTTCCCAGCATCAGAGTCTTTTCCAATGAGTCAACTCTTCGCATGAGCTGGCCAAAGTACTGGAGTTTCAGCTTTAGTATCATTCCTTCCAAAGAACACCCAGGGCTGATCTCCTTTAGAATGGACTGGTTGGATCTGCCTGCAGTCCAAGGGACTCCCAAGAGTCTTCTCCAACACCACAGTTCAAAAGCATCAATTCTTCGGCTCTCAGCTTTCTTCACAGTCCAACTCTCACATCAATACATGACTACTGGAAAAACCATAGCCTTGACTAGAGGGATCTTTGTTGGCAAAGTAATGTCTCTGCTTTTCAATATACTATCTAGGTTGGCCATAACTTTCCTTCCAAGGAGTAAGCGTCTTTTAATTTCATGGCTGCAGTCACCATCTGCAGTGATTTTTGAGCCCCCAAAAAGAAAGTCTGACATTGTTTCCACTGTTTCCCCATCTATTTCCCATGAAGTGATGGGACCGGATACCATGATCTTCGTTTTCTGAATGTTGAGCTTTAAGCCAACTTTTTTGCTCTCCTCTTTCACTTTCATCAAGAGGCTTTTTAGTTCCTCTTCACTTTCTGCCATAAGGGTGGTGTCATCTGCATATCTGAGGTGATTGAGATTTCTCCCGGCAATCTTGATTCCAGCTTGTGCTTCTTCCAGCCCAGTGTTTCTCATGATGTACTCTGCATATAAGTTAAATAAGCAGGGTGACAATAGACAGCCTTGACGTACTCCTTTTCCTATTGGGAACCAGTCTGTTGTTCCATGTCCAGTTCTAACTGGTGCTTCCTGACCTGCATATAGGTTTCTCAAGAGGCAGGTCAGGTGGTCTGGTATTCCCATCTCTTTCAAGTTTATTGTGATCCACACAGTCAAAGGCTTTGGCATAGTCAATAAAGTGGAAATAGATGTTTTTCTGGAACTCTCTCGCTTTTTTGATGATCCAGAAGATGTTGGCAATTTGATCTCTGGTTCCTCTGCCTATTCTAAATGTTACTCAGCCATAAAAAGAGAATGAATTAATACCATTTGTAGCAATATGGAAGGAGATTATCATACTGAGTAAGTCAGAAAGACAAATATTATGTGGTATCAATTATATATGGAATCTTAAAAATGATACAAATTACTTATTTACAAAACCAAAATAGACTCACAGATACAGAAAATAAACTTATGGTTACCAAAGGGGAAAAGGAGGAGGAATAATTTGGGAATTTGGGATTAATAGATACATACTAATATATATAAAATAGAGAAACAACAAGGTTCTACTGTTTAGCATAAGGAACTATAATATATACAACATCTTGTAATAACCTAAATGAAAACGAATCTGAAAAAGAAAATATTTATGCATATACATTTATATATAATAAAGATATATTTATATATAATCATATATAACCATATAGCCACTGAGGTTGAGTTCTCCTGGTCTCCAGACTGAAAGAACTGAGTGGTGTCTGGAGCCCTGGCCACTGTGACATTCATGTCTGCAAGAATCTTGTGAGTTGCTACTCATCCACCAGCTTTGAGTCTGAGGCAACAAATGAGAATGGAAAGGACAAGAGCACAGACTTGTTCCCAGGATAACTAGGCAGTGAGTTGGGGAATCCCAACTCTGATCTCACCTCCATTCCTTGCTGCCTCTTTGAATTTTTTAAAAAAATTATTTTATTTTCTTTTTTAAAGATTTTTTTTAAGTAAAATTTATTTTTATATATTAATAATAATAATTAAAAAAGCAAATTCCAATTTTCCTGTCATGAGATTCATGTCTAACTTTTCCTGGTCATTCAATCCATCTTTCTGTTTCTAGAAATACATCAACATCAAATTTGCATTTTTAAAAAAGAAGTATAATTGTTTTACAATGTTTCAGGTATACAGAAAAAAATGATTTAATTGTATATATATATATATGTATATATATTCCTTTTCAGGTTGTTTTTCATTACAGGTTATTATAAGGTGGTTCAGACAGTAAAGAATCTGCCTGTAATGCAAGAGACCCAGGTTCAGTTCCAGGGTTGGGAAGGTCCCCCACAGAAGAGAATGGCTACTCACTCTATTATTCGTGCCTGGAGAATTCTGTGGACAGAGGAGCCTGGTTGGCTATAGTCCATGAAGTTACAAAGAGTCAGACATGACTGAGCAACTAACACACACACACTGGACAGTATCAGAACAAGTAATAAAACTCAGAAATAATGTCCCAAGAGAATCAATAGCCCTAAACGGCTAAGGAAGGGACAGACAACCTCTGACTTCTCTGTCCTTTAAAGGCCCATTCTTCTTCAGTAGCACCATGGAAATGTCCTTCTCATGAAATAGTGGAAGAGATGTGTGGTAGAGAAACAGTAAATGTGCAGTCATAAACTCTACATTCCAGGTCCAGCTGTGATACTCACAACATTTTACCTTGGACAAGGCACGTCTATTAAAACCTCAGCGTCCTCAACTGTCAATTGAGAAAAAAAAAAAATCATCAAACCTTTTTCACTGACTTTCAAATGCTACCTTTGAAAGTATGGGGCATAGCCTCTGGTCCTAGCACATGTGCTCCAAGCTTTGCAGCCTCGGGAATGCTTTGCCATTGCACTTGACTGGAGGAGAACTTAGGGTCTGTAAGCGACTTAGTTTGCTTTCCCACCCAGTGGATCATCAAGTCCTTGCCTTTTTTCTTAATTCACAACACTTTACAATTGTGTCTCTCTTCCTTTTACCTTTGCTTTTTTCCATCCTCTTAGTTATCATTCTCAGATGTAACAAATTTATTATCATGTTTACCATCCAGAATGCAGGGATGGTTTAACAATCACTTTCCATTTCTGAGTTTTCTGGAAACTCACTTATCACACCCCATCTTTGACCTCTCCCAAGTAGACCCCTGTTCATTATAAAGCAAGGTGTGCAGTCAATTGTGCAGCCATTCATACACCTACCTAAGACCAGAGTTCTCACTTTCTCATACTATTTATTGGTCAAAATGCCTGCTGTCCTGATGATCACTTGAAAGTTATTTCATCCTAACCTTCCTTATTACTCTTTCCTATTTTTCTTCTCCTTTCTTTGATAGTCTTCAATTTCTCCAGTTTCTCTTCTTAAATCAACTTCACCTATTAATCACAGCATCACTCAGGTTCAGTACATTTCTGTAACCATTTCCATAACCACAACAGTGGTAACCTCACTCATTTTTCCTTATTTGGAGAGATATTTGAAAATAAAGTGCCATCTCATCAAGGAACTCAATCAGGTCTTATTTGAGTAGTCATTTTAAAGTGATTACTAAGTCTTAGCCCTGAATATGCACACAGAAGTATTATCACTCTGTATAAGTAGGAGATTTATACCAGATCACCTGACTTGCCTCCTGAGAAATCTGTATGCAGGTCAAGAACAAACAGTTAGAACTGGACATGGAACAACAGATTAGTTCCAAATTGGGAAAGGAGTACGTCAAGACTGTATATTGTCACCCTGCTTATTTAACTTATATGCAGAGTATATCATGAGAAACGCTGGGCTGGAAGAAGCACAAGCTGGAATCAAGATTGCCGGGAGAAATCTCAATAACCTCAGATATGCAGATGACACGACACTTATGGCAGAAAGCAAAGAAGAACTAAAGAGCCTCTTGATGAAAGTGAAAGAGAAGGGTGAAAAAGTTGGCTTAAAATTCAACATTCAGAAAACTAAGATCATGGCATCTGGTCCCATAACTTCATGGCAAATAGATGGGAAAACAGTGGAAACAGTGACAGACCTAATGGGGGGGGCTCTAAAATCACTGCAGAGGCTGACTGCAGCCATGAAATTAAAAGACACTTGCTCCTTGAAAGAAAAGCTATGACCCAAGCAGAGATGTTACTTTGCCAACAAAGGTCTGTCTAGTCAAAGCTATGGTTTTTCCAGTAGTTATGTATGGATGTGAGAGTTGGATTATAAAGAAAGCTGAGCACTGAAGAATTGATGCTTTTGAACTGTGGTCTTGGAAAAGACTCTTGAGAGTCCCTTGGACAGCAAGGAGATCCAAACAGTCCATCCTAAAGGAAATCAGTCCTGAATATTCACTAGAAGGACTGATGCTGAAGCTGAAACCCCAATACTTTGGCCACTTGATGGGAAGAACTGACTCACTGGAAAAGACCCGAGGCTGGGAAAAATTGAAAGTGGGAGAGAAGGAGATGACAGAGGATGAGATGGTTGGATGGCATCACTGACACAATGAACATGAGTTTGAGTAAACTCCTGGAGTTGGTGATGGACAAGGAAGCCTGACGTGCTGCAGTCCATGGGGTCTCAAAGAGTTGGACACGACTGAGCGACTGAACTGAACTGAACTGATGGATTTGGTGGAGGGGAGCAGTGAAGGCCTAATATGAATATTTTATCATTGTTATTAAAATTAAAGAAAGAAGCAAAGTTCCATGTTTTGGTGAGTGGATAAAAATATAGGATATCCCAAGGAACAGAGAGGATTAAGAATCCAGAGATGTAAGACATTAGGAATGAAAGTGACCATAGAATTTTAACTTGCTAGGATTTTCGCTGTACTATCCTAGCCATAACAAGGAAGTTGTACTTTTCTTAGAAAGTAGCATAGGGATTTAGGACTGCATCATCTATTTATATGATTTAAATTCCAACAGTTTTTTAAACTAGCACCAGAGTGCAGACAACTCCAAAATAAATATTCACTGCTGATATTGTCTTCAAGGCACCATTTTTGTCTATCATCACCTCATCTCCTTTCTTCATCTCCAGCAATGACACCTCAATCCACCCAACAGCAGACTTATAACTTGGAAACATCTCTGTCCTTCACCGCCCACCCCATTTGCACTTTATATCTAAACTGTGGCAACTCCACAGTGGGTGGCCAGGCATGACCACAGTAGATTCAGATGTGATCACTGTGATGTTGCAATATACCAAGTTTAACCTAGGAAAATCCAATCCACCTGTAAAAAGGAACAATAAATTCCCATCCTTACTTTTCATCATGTAAATTAGCCAAAACAGATTGGTGGAACCATTTGTTCCAATCTGGTTGCCACAGGATATGTAGAGTTAGCATCATCCCCCAGGTCATCTTCTCTCTTCTCTCCATGTCTTTACCACCAAATGCCTCGATTAGCCTCCAACTTATATCCATGTATCTCCCTCTTGTTCTAACCACTATAATATATAACCATCTATAATGTAGATTTAGAGCCAGAGGAATTGAGCCATGTTTTCACCCTTTGTTGGTCTTACCAGATCAACAAATAATTTTTAGTATGTTTATCACATGTAAAGAGGAGACAAAGGAAGTGGTTTTGATCTAAATATTTGAGACATGGTTTTTGGTAAATATGAACTCTCTTTACCTTATGACAGCATACATTTGAAGAGACATTGAAATGAGGGAGATGGATTGGGGAAGTTTTGTATCATATTTTGGGAAAAGAGTGTCAAAATTCTACCAACTAGGCCATCTGGAAATTTAGAGTTATCTGTACCAGAGACTAGAAGACCTATTAATCAAATTCACATTCCAGAAGATGGGCAGTGCTTTCTGTGTACCTATCAGCATGTGTCTTTATAGAGAATCACTGAGATAGAGGGGGGTTGGGCAGCTGGCTGGATTTACTGAGACATCTTGAACTATTTTTTGAATGTTTGGGGCTTGACAAATAAATGCATCAAGCCCTCAAGCACCTTTTCCCTTCATTTAAAACCCATGTGTATTGAAGAGGAAATTTAATCCTTATGCTCCTGATTCACTTACACTTAACCCATTAAAATCCAGCTTGATGGGAACCATTGGATGTCTTCTGGAGCCGCCTTTTCTTTGAATCTCAGAAACCACAATGAGGAACTATTTTTGGTGGCTTTAGTTGCAGGAGCAAAATAGGATTTTGATTTTGCCCTCAGATTTCGCCACAGCCAGCAAATTTTAACTTTGGTCAAACACATTGCCATGCCTTACATTTATTTAATTTTTGCCAATAATCTGAGATCCAGGGACCTCCATTTTTGAAAAGTCAACAAATATGGACTGAGATCCTATTCCAACTGTGTGCTGAGCACTGTGTGGGTCTCTGGGGTTGGGTCCCAGTGGCCTCCCCAGTGGCTACCCTCTCCCTACTCTGGGTCTCTGAGTGGCTCTCTTTCCCTCTGCTATAGTCCAAATATATAGAAGACACTGTTAGTTTGTAAAGAGTAGTAGAGAATGATGAAAAAGAGAATAATATCAGGAAATATAATCCTATAGAGGTAAACAGAACATAATAATCTATACACTAATGACAAAAATTATGGAGACATTTGCAAATATGACCAAATTTCATACAGTCCATACGCTTACCCAGAGTTTTACCTTTAGACCACTTCAAGCTGAATGTGATCACTTTCAACCAGCTCAATTATCTACATCAGCCAGTAGTAGATGAAAGAAGAATCATAACTAGTATCCAAGCAATTATTATCCAACTTTGGCTTTTGATTTCTCTGTAACAAACTCAGGTAAATACAAACACACAGTCCCTTCTTTGCCTGGGTCTGAATCTCACCAACATGTGAGACACAGAGAACCATATATTTCTAGCCCACCTGTCCCAGTTTTCTTGCCAACTGGATGCATGGTAGGAGAAGAAGCTAGGTGGTCTTGAGCTGTTCATGGATACCCTGTTCACAAGTAGTCAGCAGTTAGCTGTCCTCATTGTACCACAAGCCAGGCATTAGTATTTCCTTCCTCATGCCTACCACATTCCCAACCTGGTGTTTCATTAAGATCAGAGTGCTCGTAAACATCGTTCCTGAAGCTCATGTTTCCCTCACATCCCTCAAGGCACACCATGTCTTTCCCTTGAGTCCCACAACTCACAACATATGGAGGAGAAAAGATGGGCAGGAAGGTGTTTTTTCACCTTTCCACTGAGACCACTTTATTATTTATGTCCCTTCATTTCATCCAGAACCCTACTCTGGGCTACCTAGCTATTAAACCTCACTAATTTCAAGACTCATGAACGTACAATTTCCAGTAGAACAACACTTTTTATTGTTTCTCCTTGGTCTCCGAGTAACTTAGACCATCAAAAGAGAATGGGCTGAGGTTTCTCTTGTTAATTCAGTCCCAAAATGGAAAAAATAATAATAATTTGAAATCTGGAAAGATAAATAAAAATTAAAGAAAGAAGTTCCTGAGTTGGAAGAGGCTACCCATTTGACTAGAATGAAAATGAGATGCAATGACACCTAGTGCATGGATTCCCACCATATTGACACCACATGAGTTGTTCAGTCTGAATTCATCCAGGGGAGCCATCATAAGAGGGGTAATAAAGGCTTTGAAATCAGATTGATGTGGGTACAAATCACATCTCTGCCTTTTACTAACTATGTCATTCATCTTTATGAGCAACAATGTTTATCACCTGCAAACTAAGGTTAATAATAACTTTCTCAGGATTATTGTGAAGATTGAATGTTCCGTGTATTTAAAATGTCTAGTGTAGAGTTGGCACAGAGTGGAAGGTAGAATAGTAGCTATAAAATATACACCTCACACACCTTGCTGTTTTTCTGGGAATTTTTATTATTTGCTCTTTCAAGTTAAAAACTGAAAGTTATTGTTAAAAATCAAGTAGGTTACCTAGAAGAAATAATGACAATTTCTTTTAGTGACCACCACCTTAACATATGTTAGTATGTCACCCAAGCTTTTGGATGCTATAGGGACATGAGATTGGTAGATTTTAATGCCTAGAAGAAAAGGAAAATTTTTCAGAACATGGTTATGCTAGTGGTAAAAGATCAACTGAAGTATGTTACACTTTTAAGAGTTTATTTGAGCAAAAACTGATTTGATTTGGGCAACCAAAATTGATTAGAAATGCTCCTACAGCAGGAGCTGTTTTCCTTAGGCAATAGTAAGGGTATTGGATTAAACAGTAGGTCCGAAGTCTATAAGAAGATGTTGAAACTAGGGCCATATTGTTCTCCCAAAGTCTCAAAAGTATTCTTGGCCAAAAATACTTTGGTTTGACTTATGTGTATCAAAAAAGAAACCTTGATTTCTTCTATTGAGCCCTGGGTAGTTTCCCAGTGACTACTTTGATACAAGGTACTGTACTGAAGCCTGATCACTTGTAGGATGGGCTAATTTTTGATCACTCACCCCTGCTCCATTCCATTTAGTGCCATCTATGCCCTGACCTGATCTCTGGCCATCTGATCCCCACAGTTTTCTTTATCTAGACTCCCTTGGCAGCTGACTTCAGATGTTTTGGGTTTGGCCAATGGAAGACACTGACAGATCTAAAAGTAGGGGTGAGAGATGATGTCCGCAAAATGGTAGAGTAAGAATTTCCAAAAAATTTCCCGTCACTAAGAAGCACCTCCCAGGACTGCTGCTGCCAGTGCTCCCCATCCCCACAGTGAGCCGCTGCCGACCCACGCCTCTGTGAGAGACCCTCCAACACTAGCAAGTAGTTGCAATTTTGGTGTTCTCGCAGGAGAAAATGAGTGCACGTCCTTCTACTCCTCCATCTTGAATCAGTCTCTGCTCCATGGATTTTAAAAAGCAATTCTGTTCTAAAATTCTTCCTTGGAAACTAGAAACTACTAAGTTGGGGAGCACAATTAGAGAGTCCGTACACTGCAACGAAACATACTGCACGACAACAAAGATCCTGAATGCCACAACTAAGACCTGAAGCAGCCAAACAAATAGACAAATCAACAATATTTTTAAAATTCTTCCTAAAAAAAAATTTCCATTCCATAAAAGCAACCCATCAACCCATAAAAAGTCACCAAACCTGCCAAAATAAATTTTTTCAGAATTGTAGAAATTAAGCAAAGACTTGTAGTAATCCAGTAGCTTTCACTCAAGAAAAAATAGCTGAATCTCAGTAAGAGCAGCATCTTTTACCCTGGTTTTATCCTCATTCACTTAGCTTAGAGATAGCCTTGAAAAATAACATCATGCATTCCTGGCATTTCGAGGAGCAAATAAAGCTGGAACACTTTCAAAGATTTATTCCCAAAGAGCAATAATCATATGACTTATCTTATACTTCTCTGGTAGAACCAGTCAAAAAGCTTCATTTCACTCAAAAGTCTTTATTTCAAAAGACTGTTCTATACATCTGTGTCTCTTTTGCGGTCTCGCCTATAGGGTTATCATTACCATCTTTCTAAATTCCATATATACACCCATGGTGGATCATGTTTATGTATGGCAAAACCAATACAACATTGTAAAGTAAAAAAATAAATAATAATAATTTAAAGAAGTCTTTATTTCACCTGTCTCAGAACTTGCATAGTACTGCAAGCCCTAGGGGGAAGGGGTGTTTGTTGAAATCTTGTATCTGGTAGTATTTTAATATAGATTCTGCCTGAAGCAATGTAGGGAAAACAACAGACAACCAAAAACTTAAAAGCCAAACAATGAGTTGTCTACCAGGGCTTGGAAAGACTTCAGCTTACTCCTAAAAACCCATAAAGCCAAGCCTAAGCCCAGGGTTATCTGTATGATCATGAACCTTGAGGCTCTGTTCTAGCAGGAAATCGGTAAAAATACACACTAGCTGATGAATCGATAAACAAATGCGGTATATCCATACAATGGAATGTGATTCGTTCTTAAAAAGGAATAAAGTAGTGATGAAAGTGACAGTCGCTCAGTCATGTCTGACTCTTTGTGACCCCATGGACAATACAGTCCATGGAATTCTCCAGACCAGAATACTGGAGTGGGTAACCTTTCCCTTCTCCAGGGGATCTTCCCAATCCAAGGACTGAACCCAGGTCTCCTGTATTGCAGGTGGATTCTTTACCAGATGAACCACCAGGGGAGCCCATCCTGAATGCCACAACTATTAAAGCAGTGATACATACTATAATATGGATGAACTTAAAAACATTAGGCTGAGTGAAAGAAGAAAGACACAAAAGGGCACATACTTCTATTTCTTTGAAGAAGTGTCTAGCATAGACAAATCCATAGAGACAGAAAATAAATTAGTACCTGCTCAAGTCAGGAGAAAGAAGACAATGGGCAGTGACTGCTTATTGATATGGGATTTCTTTTGGGGGTGACGAAATGTTCTTGAATTGGATAATTATTACGTTGCACAACCTTGTGACTAAACTAAAACCACTGAATTGTATGCTATAAAATGGTGAATTTTGTGTTATGTGAAATTTTGTGTGAGTGAATTATATCACAATTTTTTTTAATGTGGAGGTAGGGGAGCTTGGGATATTTCTTCTCCCCTCTCTTACTTTTCAGTTACGCCTTTCTGGAAGCAGGCGTGTTCTTCTACATTTCCCATTAAGCTGTCCCTTCTTCAGAGCTTCAACCCACACTAGACTCCAGGAACAATTTTTTTTTCCTTCTCTTTGCCCCTTGGTCTAGAAGTGGTAATGGCATCCCACTCTTGCTGTTTTCTGGGTCCCTCAACTTCTTTGTTTCCTTAAGCTTTCTGACACCACTGGAAGCAGTCCTTCCATTAAAGGCACAGGCCAACCCACCAGACTTCTTTTTCCTAGTGGGAGCTGACTGATACACAGACGGCCCAACTTACCATGAAGAAATGTTCTTTGAAGGTCTGATTCCCTGGAATAGGTTCCCATGGAGAATGGATAGGACAATAGGATTCTCAAGGAATGCTGATGCTTTCCACTATCCTGTTTCTCCATTGTTATCCCATTCGCTACTCCCTTAAGAAATTTCATTGCCCACAATGACTCCAGCTATCACCTCTGAACCAATAACTAATCAGTTTGGGATTTCTGTCTCTAACTAGATTCCTGACTTTTAAACAAAACGTTCTAATGGTACAATCAAAGTTTCCCCATGCATGTCTTATAGATATCTCAACTCAGTATGCACACTTGGCAATTTTAGTGAATGGCACCACTATCCATCCACTCATTCAAATTAGAACTTCAACTCTATCTTCAAATCTACTCTCTCTATCACTGTCCAATTGGATGTCAAATTCCACTTATAGTTTAGAAATACTTCAGAGGAGTAGGTCTTCAATTCCCCTGATTTCATCATCTTATGTTCTTACTTCTAAATAGCCTTTCTACTACAAGTTTCCTCTTTGAAACATTTTCCCACATATCTAAAATACCATGATCAATCTCAAGAAGTTTAACACTGATGCCATATTATCTAAATACATTTAGCAGTCAGTTTTCCAAATTATTCTAATAATATATTTAATGATTAATTTTTCCAACCAAAGGTCAAATCTAGAGTTATGGTTTGCAGTTGTTGGCCATGTCTGTTTATTCTTCATTAAAAATTCCTTTGCTTTTTTTTTTACTTTCTTTTCTTTCTTTTGTCTTTTATAACAGTGAGATATTTGCCATACCCTAGCAAGTTCTCCTGTAGCTAGTTCCATAAACATGGGTTTTTCTAATTGTTGACTCATGTTTAAATTCCAATTAGACATATTTGGCAAGAATATAACATAAATGGTGTTGGGTCTTTCTCAGTGCATCACATCAGGAAGCATATAATGTCAGATTATTCCATTATGGGTAATGATGTTCCATTACTTGTTAAGATAATGGCCAACAGATTTTTTCCAAAGTAGAAATAGCTTTTTCTCTTTTGCAATTAGTAAATAACTTGTGAAGCTAAACTTTAAGACTGTACAAATATCTTGTTACTCAAGAGACTTTACCCAAATTTTTAGTTTCTATTGTTTGTACTTGTTTGAATCAGGTGACAACGTGGTTATTTTCTAATTCTATTATTCCTTCTACATTCCACTAGCATTTTGCTATTAAAAAAAAAAAGAAGAAGAAGAAGAACTTTTCTTTACCCTTCTACCTCATTTTGCTTTGTTTGCTTGTTTTTGAATATCATTATTTTTAATTCAACTTAACAAAAGATATTATTATCGCTTTTCTTTTAATACTTAATTTTCCTCTAATCAGGCCAGTGGGGACATCTTTAAGCTATCTCTTGTGTTCATTTGATACGTTCCAATTTTCTTGCTTTCTGAGACAATAAAATACTCCAGATTCAATTTGAATCTGGAATTCTCTGAATTCTCTCCTCATACCTCATTGAACAGAACAAATAATTATGTGTTTAAATTATGAGTTCATTCAGACACCTTCAAATCCAATACAGAGAGCTCACCATTTCATCTCACTCCTTATTTCTAACCCCATTCCATCATGATTAAAAAAAAAAAATCCAATGTTGCCTGATTTGCTCTGTCATACAATTTGCACAAAGAAGTATGGGAACTGGTACATCAATACCACAACTAACAAATACACCAAATAATATATACATTTCATTGCATTTCTTTTTGCTCTTAGACTATATCTCACTGAACACATGCAATGGAATTCTGCATTCAGTTAGTTGGGTTAATTCTTTCTTTTTGCAGGACTATGTTATCAACTGGTTGTACAGTAGGGTTTACTTATTTCTCTTTTTGTTCAAATTAGGAGTGTGCCCTTGCCTCTTTAATTTTATTTTAAAATATACATAACTTTGTAATGATTTAAAAGTCAAAATTATACTAAAAGGTGTCACTGCTTCCTCATCTCCTCCACCCTTTCCTCATTCCTGTCCTGTACCCAGGCAACTGCTGTAGTAGCTTCTAGCATATTCCTCACAAGTTTCTTTTTGCAACAATAAGTGTGTGTGTGTGTGTGTGTGTGTGTATTCTTCTTTCTGATTTACTCTCCTTTCTTATGTAAAAAATACCCTTCTATTTGTATACATTTTCACTTTGTATTTTTTATTTGAAACAGATCCTAGTAGTGACCCTTGAGTAATTAATAAAGATCTTCTCCATTCTCTTTATAGTTTAATAGTTGCTCTGATGTGTGAATATACCACAGGTTTTTTAACCAGTATTTTATATTTTGTCTTCAGGTTGTTTCAGTTACTTTACTCCTACAAATCATAGAGTGATGAGTAACTTTGTTCGTATGTTTTTTGTTTGCTTGTTTATTAGGGTTTCAGGGTCAAGTTCTACAGGTCATATTGCTGAGTCAAAGGGTAAATGTTGCACGGATAATTTTTAGGTATTTAGATTTATTTACCTCCAAATAGATTGCTGTTGTTCTTTAGTTGCTAAGTTGTGTCTGACTCTTTTGTAACCCCGTGGACTGTAGCCCACCAGGCCCCTCTGTGCATGAGATTTCTCAGGCAAGAATACTCGAATGGGTTGCCATTTCCTTCTCCAAGGGATATTCCCAAACCAGGGATCAAACCTGTGTCTCCTGCATTGCAGGCAGATTCTTTACCACCTGAGCCACAAGAGATTATATCTACAAACAGATTTTTTCATTTAAATATCTACAATGGCACCCCACTCCAGCACTCTTGCCTGGAAAATCCTATGGATGGAGGAGCCTGGTGGGCTGCAGTCCATGGGGTTGCTAAGAGTTGGATAGGACTGAGCGACTTCACTTTCACTTTTCCCTTTCATGCATTGGAGAAGGACATGGCAACCCATTCCAGTGTTCTTGCCTGGAGAATCCCAGGGACAGGGGAGCCTAGTGGGCTGCCATCTATGGGGTTGCACAGAGTTGGACACAACTGAAGTGACTTAGCTACCAACATATGGGCTTGTGTTATAGACTGAGTTATCTCCCCTCGAATTCTATATGGAACCCCTAACCACCAGTATCTCAGAATGAGATTATATTTGGAGATAGGGCCTTTAAAGAGTTATTAAGTTAAATAAGGTCATTAAGGTAAACCCTAATCCAATCTGACTGCTGTCACAAGAAGAGGAAGTTTGGACACACAATGAGATCCCTTGGAAGTGCCTGTACAGAAGAAAGAGCTTGTGAGTATGCAGTGAGAAGGAAGCCCTCTGCAAGCCAAGGAGAAAGGTCTCAAAAGAAATACAAAGAATCAACAGTTTGATCTTGGACTCTGGCCTCCAGAGTGTGAGAAAATAAATTTCTGTTGTGTAGGCCTCTAATCTATGAAATTTTGTTATGGCAGCCTGAGCAAACTAATACAGCTCATTTTCTCCTCAGCTGTACCAAGATTTTTGAGCATTTCAATATGTTCAAGGATCATTTCCCTATACTTTTGTGGAGATTGGTGATTCGGGATTTGTCTTCTCAATTTTTAAAAATATTTTATATGTTAAGGAGACAGCCATTTATCTCCACCATATCATGTTGCAAATATTTTCCCCTAGTGAGACATTTTCCTTTTGGTTTTGCTTATTTTTTGCCATGCGGTTCTTTCTTAATTTTATGTAGTAGAATTTATCCGTTTTTGCTGTTGTATATGGGTTTTTCTAATTGGAGCATAATTGCTTTACAATGTTGTATTAGTTTCCACTGAACAACAAAGTGAACCAGCCATATCCCCTCCCTCTTGGACCTTTCTCTCATTGCTTACCATCTCACTTTTCTAGGTCATCACAGAGCACCAAGCTGAGCTCCCTATGCAGTAGCACAGGTTCCCGCTAACTATTTGGCATTTATGTCAAAATTAATCTCCCAGTTCATCCCACACTATCCTTCCCATCCTGTGTCCACTCATCCATCCTCTTGTTCAGTCGCTCAGTCATGTCTGACTTATTGTGACCCCATGGACTGAGCACATCAGGCTTCCCTGTCCCTTGCCATCTCTGGAGCTTGCTCAAATTCATGTCCATTGAGTCGATGATACCATCCAACCATCTTATCCTCTGTTGTCCCCTTCTCTTCCTGCCTTCAATCTTTCCCAGCATCAGGGTCTTTTCTGATGAGTCAGCTCTTCACATCAGGTGGCCAAAGTATTGGAGCTTCAGCTTCAGCATCAGTCCTTCCAATGAATATTCAGGACTGATTTCCTTTAGGATGAACTGGTTGGATATCCTTGTGGTCCAAGGGACTCTCAAGAGTCTTCTCCAACAACCACAGTTCAAAAGCATCAATTCTTCAGCATTCAGCCTTCTTTATAGTCCAACTCTCACATCCATACATGACTACTGGAAAAATCATAGCTTTGACTGTACAGACCTTTATTGGCAAAGTAATGTCTCTGTTTTTTAATATGCTGTCTAGGTTTGTCATGGCTTTTCTTCCGAGGAGCAAGCGTCTTTTTATTTCATGGTGGCAGTCACTCTCTGCAGTGATTTTGGAGTCCAGAAAAATAAAGTCTGTCACTCTTTCCACTGTTTCCATCCTCCATGCCTCTATTACTGCCCTGCAACTAGGCTCATTTGTACCCTTTCTCTCAATTCCACATACATATATTATGGGGGAATGCATATGCATTTTTGAATCACATTGAGTAAACATCTTCCCACACTCAAGTTACAAAAACAGTCATCCATGTTTTCTTTAGTACTTCTATGGTTTGTTTAGTTTGTATTTGTACTTTTAAGTCTCTCATCCTTTTATAGTTTATGGTATATGGTATAAGATAGGCATTAGTTTTATCTTTTTCCATATGACTATTCAGCTGTCCCAACTCTATTTACTTAAAAAGCCCACCTTTTCTTCAGTGATTTGAAATGCCAGTTTTATCTAATGATACATTTTTGTACACACTTGAACCCATTTCTGTCTTTATTTGATTTCTCTGGTCTCCATCCACGTGCCAGTACCACACTGTACTTACCACTGAGCAGTTAGACTGTGTTCATGTCAGGTAATATCATTCTCTCTCTTTGCTTCCCCCTCCCTCTGCCCAAGTTTTCCTAGCTTTTTGACATGTTTACTTTTTGACATGACTTTAGAATCAACTTATTTATCTTATGGAGAGGTGGGAGTGCTTGTTGGCATTTTCCTTACAGTTGGATAAAATTTATACACTAACTTAAGAAGAACTGACATCTGAATAATGTTGAGCAGTTCTCTACACAAACAGATGCCTTTTTACTTTCTCTAACCTGCGCTCAAGTCTTTGGGGAAGATTTCTAAATTTTCCTCATTTAAATTTTGCGTGTTTCTTTTTGACTTCCCAGGTGGCCACAGCAGTAAAGAATCCGCCTGCCATTGCAGGAGACACAGATCCAATCCCTGGGTCAAGAAGATCCTCTGGAGGAGGGAGTGGCAACCCACTCCAGTATTATTTCTTGGAAAACTTCATGGACAGAGGAGCCTGGCAGGCTACAGTCTATGGGGTCGCAAAGAGTCAGGCACAACTGAGCATGTTTCTTTTTAACTTTTATCTTTTTTGTTACAATTGCAAATGACTTTTTCCCCTTACGTTGTAAATTATAATTGGTTATTTTCTGTATATATGAAGACTATTGATTTTTATGTCAATTTTTTATCCTAATATCTGAGTTCCTCACTAATTTCCACTAGTTTAATCACTAATTTTTGGGTTTTCAAGCTTCGTTGTAATTTCATCTTCACAAAGAGGTGGTTTTTCTTCTCCTCAAATGGTATTGATTAACAGCTTCATACAACTTTACATAGAATGAAGATAAAGGGTATCTTTGCCTTATTTCTAGTCTTGGAAGGAGTGTCTTCCATGCTTCTGAATTAAATAGGACTCTACGTTTAGAATATATATACATGCATCCATAAATCACAAGTATATATAAGGACATATATGTTAATTGTGTAAAGAAATTATCCATGAATTCTTAGTTACTGAGTGCATTTTTCAGAAATAGGGGTTAAATATTATTAAAGTTCTTCCAGATCCATTTAGATAATCATATGACTTTTCTCCTTAAATTTCACCATAAGGTGAATTATATTAGTGGATTTCTTCATACTGAAACTCCTTGCATTCCTGAAATTTAATCTTGATGTTTTATTTCATTAAGATGGTTTTGGATTCCTTTTGCTAGAGTTTCATTTAGTTTTTGCAACTATAATTATAAAGAAAATTGGTCTGTAAGTGGGCTACAGTTCATGGGGTTGCAAAGAGTCAGACACAACTGAGCGACTAACAAATTTCCACACTTCTTTTTCACTTCCCTATAAACTATATTGTTGTTATCTAACAATCTTTATTATATTTAATTATCAACATTACACTTCTTAAAAAAAATTTAGAAATTTTCCTTCATTTTCTGCACTCTGAAGCAATTTATAAAGTGTTGTTGTTTAGTCACTAAGTTGAGTCCAACTCTCTTGTGACCCCATGAACTGTAGCCTGCCAGTCTCCTCTGTCCATGGGATTTCCCAGGCAAGATTACTGGAGTGGGCTGCTGTTTCCTTCTTCAGGGCATGTTCCCAACCCAGGGAGCTAACACAGGTCTCCTGTACTGGCAGGAGGACTCTTTACCAGTGAGGCACCAGGGAAGCCCTTATGAAGCGCTGAGATTATCTAATCTTTGAAGGTTTGTAGTTTTCCCTGCGCAACAATATGTCTGGTGTTTCTACATGGAATAATTTGCTGGTTACTTTTTCCACCTTTTTTCCACCCTGAAGAGTGGTCTGTTTGAGCTTTCTATATAAAATGGGATCTGTTTTCATAAATTACATTTTCACGGAGAATAACCAATCTCACAGTTTTCAAATGTATTTGTATAGAGTTTTACAAAGTAGACTATCTATGATAGATTTTATCTTTATAATAGTCATTTCCCTCTAGTCTTTCCTTATTTTGTGAGTCTGTGTTTCGCCTCTTTTTTCTTGATTAGGTTAGCTATTGGTATGTATGTTTTAACCGCTTTTCCCCAAAACAACCAGCATTTTGATACATTTATTAGTTCTACTCTTTTTACTGTTTTCTATCACATTAAATTCTTCTCTTACTTTTATTATGTCCTTTCTTGTGCTTCTTTTCTTTTTATCTTTGTTATTTTTCTGTATTTTTTCACTTAGGAATTAGACTTGTTTAATTAGTTTCTTATTGATTTAAGTACTTAAGACCATGGGTTTTCATTAGATCATTGCTTTAATTATATCACAAATTCTGATGGGCATATTTTTCATTCTAATTATGGTTTTTAAAAATTCTGCAATTTCAGTTTTACATCTACTTTCACCCAATACTAGTTTAATGGAAAATTGTTGTTGCTGTTTAATTTCCAAATGGAAGGACCTTTTAAATTTTTCTTATTAATTTCTACTTTATGGCACTTACTAGGACTTTCTTTATGACCCAAAATGTGGTCAATTTTTGTGAATGTTCTATTTGTGTTTTAAAAAGGAAGTATATACTCTATATTTGCAAGGTTTGAGATTTGATATAAACCCACCTTATTGATTATGTTGATTTTGCCTTTACACTCTTATTTATTCTATTGTTTTCATTCTTCTGAACTATCTTTGTTAATCTTTTTATTTTTAGCCTTTCTGAATCACTTTGTGACAGGTGGCTTTCGTTGTAGGTATATCTTTCCTTTATTTAATGGACTTGAGCCTTGCTCTGAGTCAATGTCAACATATTTTTAATGAAGGAGTAATGCAATAAATGATTAAATAAATTATAATAATATGATAAATATAAGCTATTAATTGGAGAAGGCAATGGCAACCCACTCCAGTACTCTTGCCTGGAAAATCCCATGGACAGAGGACCTGGTAGGCTGCAGTCCATGGGGTCACGAAGAGTCAGACACGACTGAGCGACTTCACTTTCACTTTTCACTTTCATGCATTGGAGAAGAAAATGGCAACCCATTCCAGTGTTCTTGCCTGGAGAATCCCAGGGACGGCAGAGCCTGGTGGGCTGCCGTTCCTGGGGTCGCACAGACTTGGACACGACTGAAGCGACTTAGCAGCAGCAGCAGCAAGCTATTAATATGACTACTTGGTCTCCACTGATTTTTTTTTAATTGACTGTGTCTATTGTTCTATTCTCTATGTGGCTGGTTTTCTGTGTCCATTTCATATTTCTTCTGGTTTTCAGGAAGTTCAGTGTGTTCTTTTTAGTGATTGCCTTTTCACTAATAATAGCCATCTTAATGCTCTTAGTCCATTTTTTTCTCATTTGCCCTTCTACATTCTGGTCTGTCTGCTTTAAATGATATCCTTCACTCTGCCCTATGCTCTCTGCAACAAGCCATTATGTCAGTTTTGTCGGAAGACACAGCAGTCACACTGTGCTTCCACTATTGTCCCCGTCCTTGCTTTAGGCACAGATGTACACTGAAATGTATTCGACCCTCACTCTCAACCCATCTATCTGAGTATCCTAGTCCTGGTCCTAAGTTGGCTGAATCATGTTCACCCTCTGGCAGATGACTTACAGAGCAACAGCCAGTGGTCTGAGTTTTTGCTCAGAGAGAGTATTCCTGTTACACTCCCTTTTGTTTTCTGAAAGTGAGACTCCGTGGTTCTCTTATTTTACATGAAAAGTCTGACGTTTACTTGATTTTCTTTTCTATGTGAGTCATTTGGTCCTTTTGTCTAAAGATCTGGTAAATGTGTTCTTTATCTTTAAAGTGTAATATTTTCTTGGAATAAGTCTTAGACTTCATCATTTCAGGTTTATTTTCCCAGGAACACAATGGGTTCTTTAAAGACGCAGATTCAAGTCTTCTTTTAATTTTAAAAATTTCTCTTTATTTATTGTTTGAAATACTAGTTATTTTGCATTGAAATATTTTCCTTTTTCGGGCTCTTCTGAACCTATCTTCTATCGGTTATTTTTGTTCTGATCTTTTTTCCTTCATTCTTTATTTATTTCATCCTCTTCCTATTGTTCTCAATGTCTCATCATCTATTGTCCCATGAGTACCTTATTCAATTTAGCCTTCTTTTTTTAGATGATCTTGTCTTTTATTTCCATTTCTTTCCTGAGTTTATTCAACTTCTATTTCTATTTTCTTTCTTTTTTTGTCTATTTTTGTTCTAAACTTTAGAACTTCTGGCAAGATTTCGGTGTCATATTTTCAAATGCCTGTTTCAATTCGGGTCTTATGTTAAAGTTTTCTTCTGCTTCATGTTTGATTTAGGTAGGAACATTTACATCTGCTGAAACGTTTGGATTCTCATATTTTGTTTCCTTAGTGGCCTTGTACATATGTTGTCTGACATTTTTTGTTTATTTTTAAGTGTTTACATAAACGGTTGTATGTAGGCACAATTATGGCGGTCGGGTGACTGACAGTGTTTCTTAGTTCAAGAGCACCCTCTTCTGTTGGTATAGAAAAGTGTAGTTTTTTTTCATTGATGGCACTTTAGGGAGGAGAGATTGGTGTCTCTTCTGATTTTTGAGATTCACTTTTGTTTGGCAGAATAACGTCACTTCCTTATTTCCTTTCTGTAACAAGCTTCCAAAAGTACCCCTGCCAAGTGTCCCCTCCCCTTCTACCCACAACACCAGTCGCTGTCCCACGTGCAACCAAGCCCTTCCATTCTATTCCCAGGGAACCTGTATTTCAGGGACCTGGTCTCAAAGCTGTGCTCGTTATTTTTCACTCAAATGTGAACTCCTCTTTCTGAGGGTTATTTTATCAGTGATCAAGGCCCCCAGACTCATCTCTTTTCCCTGTGTCTTCAACCTGGCTCTTTGTTCCAGCATGATGGAATCTGGAATTTATCTTGTCGAACTTAGAAGCTTACTCTTCTACTGTAGTGTAACATGAAATTTAGAGTATTCTCTCTCTCCTAGTTATGTTATATGTGGTGGCTCAGCAGTAAAGAATCTGCCTGTCGATGTAGGACATGTGAATTTGGTCCCTGGGTCAGGAAGATCCCCTGGAGAAGGAAATGGCAACTGACTCCAGTATTCTTGCCTTGGAAATCCCATGGACAGAGGAGCTTGGCAGGCTACAGTTCATCAGTGACCCCCCCAAAAAAAAGTGTATATATATGTGTATATATATATATATAATTCATATATAATTACACATGTATAATTTAAATTTACATATACATATAATTATAAATATATACACGTTAGAGGCAGGTAAAGAGAGAGACTCTGAAAGTCTTTATTGACTCAGGGTATTCTTAAAACTGTTTTGACCATAAGAAATTTAATTTTTAGGATTACTTATGAAGACTATTACAGTCAAGTCCCTTGACTTGCAGCCCAGTTTTACCACTAACACCCCATGTGGCCTTGGACAAGTCATTTAACTTTCCTGGATGCAAGTTTTCTCTTAGAGGAAGAATATCTGTAAATATCATGCCACTGATATTAAATAAGCTTTAGACTCCTTCATCCCTCTTACCATCCTTGGCTCCCTTCCCTGTTTGATGCACACACATGGAATTAACTTGCATCACACAACTTGGGTGTCAGCATCACAAAGAAAACTAGTCCAGTGTTAACTGAGTCTTGGCAAAATGTAAATATCAACTTGCTTCCCCTGCTGGTTTAAAGAGAATTGAGGTCTCTGCTAATTCAATTTGTAGCCCTCCCAGGGAGGAGAGCTCAGTTAGGAGCTGCCACGTGTCTGTGCTGGGTTTCTTTTACAAGGTCAGGATGTTCCTTCTCAAACACAAACAGTCCCTAGCAAGTCCAGGCAGAAGTCTCTGCCACATGTGCCTTCCTTCCCCCTTCTCCACACTCCTTTGGGCTCAGGGTCCTGCCCTTTAACCAATTCCTACTCTATGAAATATCTCCATTCCAAGAGGAGACCATAATTTTAAATAAACCAAAATCAAGAAGAAGCAGGGGAACTGCAAGGGTAAATGTGAAAACCTACAAGGTCACCATAACCACTCTTTCTCAATAATGAGAATTTATGTAGTGTTCTCAGTTTTCATGTGGCTAAAATAATGATACATATTCCCCACGCATAGTGGCTGAAGAGACAATATCACAGATGATTCATCCCAGAAAGGCCCTCCAGAAGTCATCTTGCCAATGCCCTTGCTTCACACTGAAATGGCCCTCACCCGTTATGAACAGATGCGAGCACTGGGTGGATAGAGAGGTCCTCCTATTCTTAAAGCTGTCAAGGTCAGGAGCTGAAGCTGCCCCCTCAGTCACCTGCTTATGGGTTCCCACCACTTTGACATTCAGGAAGCCAAGCAGAAATAGACTTCCTTTATCAGCATCTAATACCCAGCCCTATTCATTCCAAAACTATGTCCACCATCACTCGTAGGCTTTTTATCTCTTTGCATCTGCATCCAGAACACTGGCTGCAATGGTGACAAAAATAGTGGGTCAGCAACAATACACACAGGTTTTCCCTGATAGCTCAGTTGGTAAAGAATCCACCTGCAATGCAGAAGACCCCAGTTCGATTCCTGGGTTAGAAAGATCTGCTGGAGAAGGGATAGGCTACCCACTCCAGTAATCTTGGGCTTCCCTTGTGGCTCAGCTGGTGAAGAATCCACCTGCAATGTGGGAGACCTGGGTTCAATCCTTGGGTTGGGAAGATCCCCTGGATTAGGGAAAGTCTACCCACTCCAGTATTCTGGCCTGGAGAATTCCATGGACTTGTATAGCACATGGGATCGCAAAGAGTTGGACATGACTGAGCAACTTCCACTTTCACCAACACACATTCACACTTGTGCACACACACATATGCACACTCATACATACATGTACCACACAGAGATACACGTCCCCCCTTGTGTACTCATGTAGTTAGGTTTAATGTCAGAGAAAAGAGGAAAATGTGTCAAAAGGGAACACATCCTTGGAAAAAGGATTAGGAAACCAGAGGGAGAAAGAACAGACTCACACAGTCCCCTGAGGCCCCAAGGAGCTGATCTACTTTTGTTGTCTCCACCAAACTGGCTTCATTGCAGAGGTCAAAAGGGCTCTTTCCGATATCACTCTCTGGCCAGCCTCTTTGCAAAGGAAACCAGAATAACATTCAAACATGAATCCTACTTTAATTCTACTGTGTAGAATCCTTCATTGGCAGGAAAACACTTGAGGCCACATTAGGCTATCAGAATGGCTCTCTGAGGTTAGAGGAGACACATTAACCATACTATTGCCAAAAATAGAATATTTTTTATCTTCTTCTAATTCAAAAAAAGCATATTTTATTCTAAAAGCTATGAATCAAACATTAACAGGCTTGTGGTATATGATGATTACCCAGTTACCAAACCTGGACACATCAAGGAAAAATCAAGCCCCCCAAAAGTAGTTCAAGGTCAAAAGAGGTTTGACCTTCCAGATCCTCCCAGACATGGCCCCAGCCCCTCTCAGACAGCAAATATTTTCTGCTTTCTCCCTATATGCCACTCTGTTACAGACCAATTTAATCACTCACTTTTTCCAGACTTGTTTCTTAGAATATTGTTCCCAAAGGTCTTTATATCTCTGTCTCCTTCAGAGCTTGGTAAAATATCACTTTCTCTGTGAAACTGTCCCTGGATCCCTAGTTGGAAGAAATTTCCCATTTTACTGAGTTCTTTTTCTAACTTCTTATCACACTTGGCACATTTTGCTTGGTAAAGTAGCTATTTACCAACATGTCTTAGCTTCTCTGAGCTTAGAAATGAGAAGCCAATGAAGTGTTCTAAGCAGGAAAATAAGGGTCACATTCATATTTGAATGACTGGCTTAGTTGAAGATAGGCACGCTAATTTTTGTTTGATATTGGAATCGCAGGAAGATCCCTATGCAGAGGAATACAGGCAATGTAAACCACTGTGAGCCAGTCTGCAAATGGCCACCTGGTAGAAGCACTTAAGTCCATTCTGACCTTAGTGCTATTTTGAACTAGAGCTACAGCTAGTTTGAATAAGTAGGTGATCTAATAACACAGTGGTCAATATCATCAACTCAAGGCAAAATTGAGACTAAAATTCTAGTCTTGCTGTGCAAGCTTGGGCAGTTTGCTGTGTCCTTGTCTGTATGTTACTTAGAGGACTAAAATTCTAGTCTTGCTGTGCAAGCTTGGGCAGTCTCTGTGTCCTTGTCTGTATGTTACTTAGAGGACTAAATATAGTAACATAAACAGAGCTCTTAGCATTATCCCTGGCTTATAAGTATGAACTGATTGAGTTGTTGAGAAAATAAACTCCTAATAAATGACAGTAAATAAAAAGTGGAAGTGAAAGTAAAAGTGAAGTCGCTCAGTCGTGTCCAACTCTTTGCAACCCCATGGACTGTAGCCCACCACATTTCTCCATCCATTGGATTTTCCAGGCAAGAGTACTGGAGTGTGTTGCCATTTCCTTCTCCAGAGGATCTTCCCAACCCAGGGATCGAACCCAGGTCTCCCGCATTATAAGCAAGATGCTTTACCATCTGAGCCACCAGGGAAGTAACCTCCTTAAATATTATAGTCAACTGATTTTGACATTGGAACAAAGACAATACAATGGAGCAAAGATAGTCTCTTCAACAAATGGTGCTATAACAAATGGATGCCTGTGCCCCCAAAATAAATCTCAGCACAAATCTTTATACCCTTCACAAAAATTAACTAAAAATGGATCATAAATCTATATATGAAATGCAAAACCATAAGACTCTTAGAAGATAACATGGGAGAGAACCTAGATGACTTTGGGTTAGTGATTCTTTTTAAGATACAACACCAAGGACACAATCCATGAAAGAAACGAGTGATAAGCTGCTGCTGCTAAGTCACTTCAGTCATGTTCGACTCTGTACAACTCCATAGATGGCAGCCCACCAGGCTCCCCCATCCCTGGGATTCTCCAGGCAAGAACACTGGAGTGGGTTGCCATTTCCTTCTCCAATGCATAAAAGTGGAAAGTGAAAGTGAAGTCGCTCTGTCGTTTCCGACTTTTCGCGACCCCAAGGACTGCAGCCCACCAGGCTCCTTCACCCATGGGATTTTCCAGGCAAGAGTACTGGAGTGGATTGCCATTTCCTTCTCCAAGTGATAAGCTAGACTACATTAAAATTAAAAACCTCTGCTCTGCAAAAGACAATATCAATAGAATTAGAAGACAAGCCATAGACTTGGAAAAGGCATTTGCAATAGACACATCTACTAAAGGATTATTATATAAAATATGTAAAGATTTTACAACTTAACAATAAGAAAACAACTTGACTTTTTTTTAAGTCAGCCAAAGACTTGAACAGTTCAGTTCGGTTCAGTCGCTCAGTCATGTCCGACTCTGCGACCCCATGAATTGCAGCACGCCAGGCCTCCCTGTCCATCACAAACTCAGACTCACGTCCATCGAGTCCATGATGCCATCCAGCCATCTCATCCTCGGTCGTCCCCTTTTCCTCCTGCCCCCAATCCCTCCCAGCATCAGAGTCTTTTCCAATGAGTCAACTCTTCACATGAGGTGGCCAAAGTACTGGAGCTTCAGCTTTAGCATCATTCCTTCCAAAGAAATCCCAGGGCTGATCTCCTTCAGAATGGACTGGTTGGATCTCCTTGCAGTCCAAGGGACTCTCAAGAGTCTTCTCCAACACCACAGTTCAAATGCAACAATTCTTCAGCGCTCAGCCTTCTTCAGAGTCCAACTCTCACATCCATACAGGACCACTGGAAAAACCATAGCCTTGACTAGACGGACTTTAGTCAGCAAAGTAATGTCTCTGCTTTTGAATATACTCTCTAGGTTGGTCATAACTTTTCTTCCAAGGAGTAAGCATCTTTTAATTTCATGGCTGCAATCACCATCTGCAGTGATTTTGGAGCCCAAAAACATAAAGTCTGACACTGTTTCCACTGTTTCCCCATCTATTTCCCATGAAGTGATGGGACCAGATGCCATGATCTTCGTTTTGTGAATGTTGAGCTTTAAGCCAACTTTTTCACCCCTCTTTCACTTTCATCAAGAGGCTTTTTAGCTCCTCTTCACTTTCTGCCATAAGGGTGGTGTCATCTGCATATCTGAGGTGATTGAGATTTCTCCTGGCAGTCTTGATTCCAGCTTGTGCTTCTTCCAGCCCAACGTTTCTCATGTACTCTGCATAGAAGTTAAATAAGCAGGGTGACAATA
>NW_024070211.1:29850639-30085184 GCF_014754425.2 Oryx dammah | reverse complement strand
AGGTCAGGAAGCAACAGTTAGAACTGGACATGGAACAACAGACTGGTTCCAAATAGGAAAAGGAGTACGTCAAGGCTGTCGTCTATTGTCACCCTGCTTATTTAACTTCTATGCAGAGTACATCATGAGAAACACTGGGCTAGAAGAAACACAAGCTGGAATCAAGATTGCCAGGAGAAATCTCAATAACCTCAGATATGCAGATCACACCACCCTATGGCAGAAAGTGAAGAGGAACTAAAAAGCCTCTTGATGAAAGTGAAAGAGAAGAGTGAAAAAGTTGGCTTAAAGGTCAACATTCAGAAAACGAAGATCATGGCATCTGGTCCCATCACTTCATGGGAAATAGATGGGGAAACAGTGTCAAACTTTATTTTTTTGGGCTCCAAAATCACTGCAGATGGTGATTGCAGCCATGAAATTAAAAGACGCTTACTCCTTGGAAGAAAAGTTATGACCAACCTAGATAGCATATTCAAAAGCAGAGACATTACTTTGCCAACAAAGGTCCGTCTAGTCAAGGCTAAGGTTTTTCCAGTGGTCCTGTATGGATATGAGAGTTGGACTGTGAAGAAGGCTGAGCGCCAAAGAATTGATGCTTTTGAACTGTGGTGTTGGAGAAGACTCTTGAGAGTCCCTTGGACTGCAAGGAGATTCAACCAGTCCATTCTGAAATCAGCCCTGGGATATCTTTGGAAGGAATGATGCTAAAGCTGAAACTCCAGTACTTTGGCTACCTCATGTGAAGAGTTGACTCATTGGAAAAGACTCTGATGCTGGGAGGGATTGGGGGCAGGAGGAGAAGGGGACGACCGAGGATAAGATGGCTGGATGGCATCACTGACTCTATGGATGTGAGTCTGAGTGAACTCCGGGAGTTGGTGATGAACAGGGAGGCCTGGCATGCTGCGATTCATGGGGTCGCAAATAGTCGGACACGACTGAGCGACTGAACTGAACTGAACTGAACTTTATTAAAGTCGTTGATGAGTTCTCATAGTTTTGGTGGGGGGGCTGTCTTTAGGAATTTTTATGTATAGTATTTTGTCATCTGCAAGCAATCTTAATTCTTTCTTTCAATTTTTGACTCCTTCATTTCTTTTTTTTTTTTTTTTCTGATCACTGTGGCTAAGACTTTCAATATTATATTGAATAAAAGAGTCAAGAATTGACATTCTTGTCTTGTTCTTGATATTAGAAGAAATTCTTTCAGTTTTTCACCAAGAATTTTCTTCCAACTAATTCTGATTCCTTTTGGACAGTTTTGAATCGGTAATTAAATTTTAAATTACAAATTAACATTATAAAATTCTGCTTTGAGTACTGTTTAAAGTTAACTTATTCATAGTTTAATTTAACATTAATTTAAAATGTACATTCACTTGGCAACAGTTTGCAGAAATACCCAAGGGGAAAGGGTGCAACCAAAGCAGTGAAAGGGATTTGAGGATGACCAGAAGAGTTCCCGCATTGGTCACGTGCCAAGTATCAGGCATATAGTCAAGGAAGAATCTACTGGAAAGCAGCAGGATTAATCATCTTGTACTCTGAAATGTGGCTACTAATAACTGGAAATAATAAACCAAGGTAGGTTAACTATCTAAAAGATACTAAAAATGAAAAATGATTGGCAAAAACCAAAATTGACCTCTAAAAATATATTTCTAGTTGATTAGCTGGTTTACCAAAAAGGGACAATGTCACTTTTGTCACAAGATATGCATTACTTGTCATAAGAGTCACAAGATCAATAGATCTGTTTCTCCTTATTGAAGGCTACAATTGACACTGTATAGATAATGGATTTTTTTTAGACACTTGTGATTTCTATTGTACTATGATGTCATTTTCCATTTTTCTAAATATCAAGCACCTTTCAGTAGCATTCACCAATTCTTCAAACTGCATATCTGACTTAATTTTATATTCCTGGCAATTCAACATTTAATGTTATATTATGTTTGAAAACATTAGAAATATACTAGAATTTTGAATTAAATTTCAAACTAAGTCTTCAATATGGAGTAAATCAAAAGTGTGATTTTAAATTTGAAAACATATAAAATAAATCCATTTAAGCTAGATTAAATTAAAATCTTCCAAAGCATACAAAGAAAATCAAAAGTAACTATTAGTTTAAAACAGTTCCACATAAATATTTGCATAATTGAAAAATCCCCATGTGAAATTCTCATATAGCATTACTAATGATAAAATATGTTTTTTATGTAACACCATTAGTAGCAAAAATGAGACATTATAAGTGTAATATATTAAATTCTTGTTAAATTAGCTAAACACTCTAGTCATATATTAAAAAGTATCCAATTTGGTAAATGTGGCACACTAACCAATAGGTGAATTGATTATTTGGCAAATTTGCTTTCTAGTAATTGCTTTCAGGAACTGCTCAGTTCCAACAGTATTTGAAAATGGTAAAGGGAATAAGTTTCAGTATGAAGGCTTTAGGACAGCTGGACAAGCTGTTGTTTTTCTACTTAGAGGCTGTAATTTGCCCTGGGGCAGGGGTGAGGTTACTGAGTCACCCAGATAGCCAGTACTCCAAGTGGACCACAGTGCTGATGGATGTGCAGAGATATAGAGGTTCAAGGCATACTCCCATCTCTCAAGACAAGCCTCTTCCTTTTGAAAGAAACCAGATACTTTAATTCATCAAAATTACTTTCACTAGTGTAAGCTATCCTTGGGCTTCCCTGGCAGCTCAGATCGTAAAGAATCCGCCTGTAATGCAGGAGACCTGAGTTCAATCCCTAGGTTGTGAAGATCCTCTGAAGAAGGGAATGGCAACCCACTCCAGAATTCTTACCTGAAGAAACCCCATGGACTGTAGCCCGCCAGACTCCTGCTACAGTCCATGGCATTACAAAGAGTCAGACACGACTGAGCAATTAAGAACACAAGCTATCATTTCATTTTTATAGACTACAAATTGCAACCAAAGCTCAGAGGGGATTGCATATAGGGACAGTAACTATAGTTGTGCCAGGCCATTGGATCTCCTGGGAAAAGAAAACAAAGTGAAAAGTAAAAGTGTTAACTGTTCATTCATGTCCAATTCTTTGCAATTCCCCAGGCAAAAATATAGAAGTGGATAACCATTCCTTAACAAGAAAATAGAATCAATTCAAATCTCATTTGCCATCTAGATTGAGTTTAGGGATGTTTGTTCATCTGGGAATTAGTAAAAATGTACACCAATTGGTAAATTTATGATGGTAATTTATTTGGTGTATCCTGATTTGTTAGTGAATTATTTCAAATAAAGAAGGGAATTTTTCCAGATTCAGGAATTGGGTTGCAATAATGACGGGAGTTTCCAGTGCAGAGGCTGGGCTTACCTCAGCTCCACCAGTGGGTGGTGTGCTCCCAAGTTCCACAGAGGGAAGAAGACAGGGGACGGCAACACACTGCGCTACTCAGCTGTATATTCTGCTTGAAAAAAGCAAAAGAGCAAACGTTAGTTACTCAGTCGTCTCCAACTCTTTGCAACTCTATGGACTGTAGCCCACCAGCTCCTCTGGCCGTGAAAGTGTCCAGGCAAGAATGCTAGAGTGGGTAGCCATTCCATTCTCTAGGGGATCTTCTCAACCCAGAGATTGGACCCAGTCTCCTGCACTGCAGGCAGATTCTTTACCAGCTGAGCCACCATACTCAGCTTGACCCTTTACAAATCTTGTCCCCTTTGCTCTCCAGTGCTCTGTGAGCAGATAACTAATGAATTCAAACTCCCCGTCTAGCCTCTCCTCCAAACTCCAAACCCATATTGCCCACCTCCAGTTGGTTTATGTGTGTTCCGAACTCTTCCCAGAGGAGATGTTACAGACACCTGCAGCATCTGGTGTTTCTGCTTCACAGTACTCTATACTTTACGTGATGGTTGATTTAGCTCATAGTACATTGCATGGACAGTTTCTGTTTTCACTTGGCACTATATTTCAAGCATCTGGCACAGAGTCTGATATGTAAAGAGAAAGCTCAACTAATGTTTGTCTACTGTAAAATGAACAAATAATTGAATCTTTTTTGATAAGTATTATGATCTTCACTTTAAAGATGATAAAATGGAAGCAGAGAAATCAAATAACTGATCAAATTTGCATACCTGGTGAGTTGATGAGGGCTAAATCCAAGATTTGAACCTAGGTCCACTGACCCAGAGTGGCTCCCCTGTGACAGTTTAACATGAACTGAGCCAACTACTGTGTCCAGGCACTGTAGCAGACACTTCTTGACTCTTGAGCCATTTAGTTTTCTCAACAGTCCTGTGAAAAAGTTACTGTTATTTGCCATTTAGAGATGAGAAAACAGGCTCAGAAGGGCCAAAGATAGAGTTAGAAAGTGTTAGAAATGGAGTCTGAAACTAGGTTGTCTGACCCCAGTGCCCTTTTACTTCCCATCATTCCATTTTAATAATTATAATAATGTCATTACTATATACCCCACACCCATACAGTCTATAATTATTCTATAACTTACCACCACCTCACCAATAGCCCTGTTGAGAAGGAAGAGTTATTTTCCCCTTTTCTTTACTAGTGGGGCTTCCCTGGTCACTCAGATGGTAAAGAATCTACCTGCAATGCAGGATACCCGAATTCGATCCCTGGGTTGGGAAGATCCCCTAGAGGAAGGCATGGCAACCCATGCCAGTATTCTTGCCTGGAGAATCCCCATGGACAGAGGAGTCTAGTGGGATCTTTCCTAGTAGGAAAGCTCATGTTCTAAGAGATTAAATGACCTATCCAAATCCACATGGCTGATCAGTGGCAGATCATGGAGATTATTTATCCATGCTGCCCAAGATAGTAGCCACTTGTCACACACTTAAGCATAAATAAATGAAAATTAATTAAATTTGAAAAAAAAATAAAATTTGTAAATCACTCCCTTGTGGACTCATTAGCTACATTTCAAGTGCAAACTAGACATTGTAACTAGAGGCTACCACACTAGAGAGCTCAGATACAGGACTTTTCTGTCACTGCAGAAAGCTCACAGAATAACGCTGAATCCTTAACACTGCAAAGCAGCAGTTGAAGCATCACCTGGGAGCTTGTTAGAAATGCAGAATCCTAGGCCCCACCCCAGACATACAGAATCAGAATCTGCATTTTAACAATATTTCCCAGAAGATCTGTATAAAGTTTGAAAAGCACTGACCCAAACTATGCCACCTTAATTTTGCTGTTGAGACACTGAAGTCTGTGGAGGTGAACTGACTTCGCCAAAGTCTCATACAGGGTTGGGAGTGGAGCGGAGCCAAGACTCTGCCATGCAACCTTCAAGTGGACATAGAGCTGTAGAGGCCTCGTCGGTACCTGGCGATGGAATGGGGGGAGTGCTGACAGCTCACTCTCTGCTGCAACAGCTGAAAGGGCAGGAGTGTGGGTCTAAAGGGGACAGCAGAGTGCTGATGTCCGCAGATTTAAGAGGCCTATGAAGGGGGTAATTTGGCTTTGGTACCCTGTACAAGATGGGGGGTGACACCTTAGAGCTACTAGGCTGAAGAGTAGGGGTGGAGGCCTCCTGACAGGCCAAGACTGTAGCCAAAGGAGTGTTGGTTACAACTGTATCTACTTCAGTGGGCAGGGGGAGGGGGTCTCTCCCCACTCTGAAGCTTGACCCTCATGGTGCTGCTAAGTTTATCTCTTGGGTCCTCCCTAAGCATGCACCCCAGGGCCTGCCATTCCTCCTTCCTTCAACCCAAGCCCTTCACACACCTGGAGGTGTCAGAGAGTCAGGCAGACTAAAACCCACAGGCAAAAGGAAAAGGAAAGCTCTCAGCTTTGTGATGTTCTTCGAGCCTCTGGAGTTCACTAAGGCCTCTCTGCAGAAAATTTCAAGGCCTGATCAAAAGAAGAGGGGGATCCAGACTAGGACTCAGGTCTCAACTAGACTAGACTGGTTGTGTGACTCTAACAATACCATTTAAGAGGACTTTCTGCAATGATAGAAACGCTCTGTATCTGCACTGTCCAATACAATAGCCACCAGCTACATGTATTAATAGCTGTAGAGCACCTGAAATATAACAACAACAACAAATCATATATTAACACATATACATGGAATCTAGGAAAATGGTACAGATGAACCTATCTGCAGTACAGGAATAGAGATGCAGACAGAAAGAATATACATGGGGACAGAGGTGGGTAAGGGGAGAGTGGGATGAACTGGGAGAGTAACACTGACATATATACACTATCATGCATAAACTAGGTAGCTAATGGGAAGCTGCTGTATAGCAAAGGGAGCTCAACTTGGTTCTCTGTGATAACCTGGAGGGGCAAAGGGGGTTAGGTGTGGGAGGGAGGTTCAAGAGGGGGGTGATACTTGTAGCTGATTCACTTTTGTTGTACAGGAGAAACTAATACAACTTTATAAACCAACTATACCCCAATTAAAAAAAAAACTTTTTAAAGCAAAAAAACAAAACAAAACAAAACATAATACCCAAAGCAATCTACAGATTCAGTACAATCCCTATCAAACTACCAACAGCATTTTTCACAAAAGTAGGACAATTGCTCTTTAAAACTTGTATGGAACAAAAAAGGCCCCAAATAGCCAAAACAATCTTGAGAAAAAAGAATGCAGCCAGAAGAATCATGCTCCCTGGCCTCTGACTATACTCCAAAGCAACGGTAATCAAAACAATATGGTACTGGCACAAAAACGGACATATAGACCAATGGAACAGGATACAAAGCCCAGAAATAAATCCACATACTTATGGTCAATTGCTGCTGCTAAGTTGCTTCAGTCGTGTCCAATTCTGTGTGACCCCAGAGACAGCAGCCCACCAAGCTCCCCCGACCCTGGGCTTCTCCAGGCAAGAACACTGGAGTGGGTCGCCATTTCCTTCTCCAATGCATGAAAGTGAAAAGTGAAAGTGAAGTCACTCAATTGTGTCCGACTCTTAGCGACCCCATGGACTGCAGCCTACCAGGCTCCTCCGTCCATGGGATTTTCTAGGCAAGAGTACTAGAGTGGGATGCCATTGCCTTCTCCATTTAGTCTACAACAAAAGAGGCAAAAATGTACAATGGAGAAAAGACAGTCTCTTTAATAAGTGGTGTTGGGAAAACAAGACAGCTACACATAAAAGAATGAAATTATAACATTCCCTAACACCATATACAAATCTAAACACAGGTTGGATTACAGACCTAAATGTAAGACTGGATACTGTAAAACTCCCAAAGGAAAACATAAGCAAAACACTCTTTGCCATAAATTGCAGCAATATTATTTTTGGATCTGTCTCCTAGAGCAGTGGAAATAAAAACAAAAATAAACAAATGAAATCTACTTAAACTCAAAAGCTTTTTCACAGCAAAGGAAACCATAAACAAAATGAAAAGACAACCTACAGCCTGGGAGAAAATGTTTGCAAATGATGCTACTGACAAGGGATTAATTTCTAAAGTATAAAAACAACTCATGCAGTTTAATGTAAAAAAAGACCAACAACTCAACCAGAAAATGGTCAGAAAATTAAATAGACATTTTTCCAAAGAAGATATGCAAATAGCCAACAGGCATATGAAAAGATGCTCAATGTTGCTAATGAGTAGAGAAATGTAAACCAGAACTATAATGAGGTATCACCTTGCACCAGTCAGAATTCTTGTTCAGTTTCTAAGTCATGTCCAACTCTTTGCGATCCCATGAACTGCAGCATGCCAGGCTTCCCTGTCCTTCACTGTCTCCTGGAGTTTGCTCAGACTCATGTCCATTGAGTTGGTGATGTCATCCAACCATCTCATCTTCTGTTACTTCCTTCTCCTCATTCCCTCAATCTTTCCCAACTTCGGGGTCTTTTCCAATAAGTCAGCTCTTTGCATCAGGTGTGCAAAGCATTGGAACTGCAGCTTCAGCATCAGTCCTTCCAGGGAATATTCAGAGTTGATTCCCTTTAGGATTGACTGGTTTGATCTTCTTGCTGTCCAAGGGACTCTCAAAAGTCTTCTCTGGCAACACAGTTTGAAAGCATCAATTATTTGGCACTTAGACTTCTTTATGGTTCAACTCTCACATCCATACATGACCACTGGAAAAAACAGTCAGAATGGCCATCATTAAATAGTATATAAATAATAAATGCCAGAGAGGATGCAGAGAAAAGGGAACCCTCTAACACTGTTGGTGGGAATGCATAGTGGTGCAGTATGGAGAATAGTATGAAAGTTACTCAAAAAACTAAAAATAGAGTTATCATTTGATCTTGCAACCCCACTCCTGGGCATATATCCAGAGAAAACTGTAATTCAAAAAGGTTCAGTTCAGTTCAGTCTCTTTGTCATGTCCAACTCTTTGGGGCCCCATGGACTGCAGCATGCCAGGCCTCCCTGTCCATTACCAACTCCTGGAGTTTACTCAAACCCATGTCCATTGAGTTGGTGATGCCATCCAACCATCTCATCCTCTGTTATCCCCTTCTCCTCCCACCTTCAATCTTTCACAGCATCAGGGTCTTTTCAAATGAGTCAGTTCTTCCCATCAGGTGGCCAAAGTATTGGAATTTCAGCTTCAGCATCAGTCCTTCCAATGAATATTCAGGACTGATTTCCTTTAGGATGGACTAGTTGGATATCCTTGCTGTCCAAGGGACTCTCAAGAGTCTTCTTCAACACCACAGTTCAAAAGCATCAATTCTTCAGTGCTCAGCTTTCTTTATAGTCCAACTCTCACATCCATACATAACTACTGGAAAAACCATAGCTTTGACTAGAAAGACCTTTGTTGGCAAAGTAATGTCTCTGTTTTTTAATATGAAAAAAAGGTACATGAATGTCAATGTTAGAGCAGCACTATTCACAATAGCCAAGACATGCAAGCAAACTAAAGGTTCATTGACAGATAAATGGATTGAGAAGATGTCATACACACACACACACACACACACACACACACACACAGGCTTCCCTGGTGGCTCAGCTGGTAAGAATCTGCCTGCCTGCAATGTAGGCAGACATGAATTTGCTGGAGACCTAAGTCTGACCCCTGGGTTGGGAAGATCACCTGGAGAAGGGAACGCCTACCCACTCCAGTACTCTGGATGGGAGAATTCCATGGACTTTATAGTCCATAGGGTTACAAAGAGTCAGATACAACTGAGCGACTTTCACTTCACACATATACACATACACACACAAAGGAATATTATTTAGCCATTAAAAGGAGTGAAATAACACCACTTACAGCAACATGGCTGGATCTAGAGATTATCATATTGAGTGAAGTAAGTCATACAAAGACAAATATCGTATGATATCACTTATATGTAGAATCTAGAAAATGAAGCAAACAAATTTATTTACAAAATGGAAATAGACTGACAAACATAGGAAACAAATGTATGGTTGCCAAAGGGGATATTGGGATGGGGGAGGGAGTAAATTAGAAGTTTGGAATTAATATATATACTACTTTATATAAAATAAATAGCACAGGAAACTCTAGCCAATATTCTGTAATAACCTATATGTGAAAAGAATCTGAAAAAGGATGCATACATATGTATATATAACTGTATCACTGCTATTCATTTAAAGGTAACACAACATTGTAAATTAACTATACTTTAATTGTTTTAATGGTTAAAAAAAATGACTTTCTACTTTTCTTCCATCACTGGGGGTAGCAGCTGTCACACCTCTCAAGTTGGAAATTCTCAGTGAACTCTCTCTGTCTCTTACACACACACACACACACACACACACACACACACTTCCCACATGTCTCATCTCAATTCAATACTCATAAAAGCTGGAACAAGATCCTCAATTTCTTAGAATCAAAACACTTTCTATTCAGCACTGGCTCCTTAGCTACTGTTTCTCTTATCACATTTTAGGTGGGAAAATGGTCTGAGTGGCAGAGATGGAGGGAGAGACAGAGGAAGAGGAGTTCCAGGACTGAGCTGTGAGTGTAGCACCTGGGCTGCTCTGTGGAGAAGGAGCTCATAGTGTCCACAGCACTGCCCTCCTGAAGATCTCTCGCCACCCTGTCCCAAAGGCTAAATAATCAGCAGGGAACAGTCAATGGTTGGGAGAGGGAGGGAACATTATCTCTGGAATTCCATCTTCTCAGTGGTGCAGAAATCTCAGAAAAAGTTGAGGGCAGTTCATTTATCTTCCCAGATGAGTCTCGGGTACCTGGCACTGCCTGGCAGCCCAAGTTCCTCCTCTGATTTCTGTCGCCAGAAGCCTGGCAACTCTGAGAGCCAGGGAGATGCTCTGGGTGGGGCAACGGCAGAGAGACGGGAGGCGTGTGCTCTGGCCCTGGAGTAGGGAGGTGAGCAGACATCTCTCCTAGAAACAACTGGAGGTACAGAGTGAGGAAACAGGGACGTTGTGATCAGGAATGCAGGATGGGATGGGATAAGGTTAGCCCTACCGTTTTGCCTTTTCTGATTCCTCAGAATGGACATAATTTACAGTTAGAATAAAAGAGTGGCCTAAGACAGGAAAGTGCATGAATCATGAGTCTAGCTTCACTCTCTTCCTGGCTTTGGCATGATTGCCCTTATTTTCCTACCTCAGAGGAGGCCTTGCAGAGTGAAAAGAGTTCAGCCTCTGTGCCCCAACGACACCAGGTTTTGGCTCTGTGACCTTGAGCATGTCACTTAACTTCTCTGAACCCTACTTTCTCCATCTGTAAAATGAGTGGTACAAAGAGTTATGGTGAGGACTAAATAAGAAAACACAAATACCTTAGGAAAGTACTTACCTAGTTCAGATGATGTCTAAATGCTAACTCTTCTCCCCCTTCCTCCTCCTCACCACCCACCTTCGCAAGAGAGAACAACCTCTCAGCCAAAACGTAACCAGACAGAAAGCCATGGGCAGAGATGTAGGTTGCTGCAACGCTGGTTCAAGGCATGTAATCATCGTGAAGTCAGCCGTCACAGCTTATATTTATTTTGCACCTGTCCTTGAAGAGCTCCATCCCTTTCAGCTGCCAGATGAACTCAGTCATCTTCATGAACAGCTGAGTGAGGTCAAGAGGAAAAGCATAGGCCTGGCTCAGGTTGGAGAGCTCACTTAGGAAGTTAAACACCATTCGGATAGAACAGAGACAGAACTGAGGTTGGTATAGCAAATGTGATTGTCCAGGGAATTCCCTGGCAGTCCAGTGGTTAGGACTGTGCTTTCACTGCCGAGGGCCTGGAGTTCAATCCCTCACTGGGCAACTAAGTTTCTGCAGACTGCATGGGGCAACTAAAAAATAAAATTTTTTAAATAAAAGGGCAATTGTCCAATAATAACCAGAGTTTGCTCACTGTTCTGCTTCCCAAGCAAGAACTGGATTGTGTCTACTCTTTCTTACCCCTTAGGTCACCCTGCATGTGTGGATCCAGGATTCTACAGGTCTTGCAGAGAATGTCTAGGTTTCAAAGTTCCATATAGGTGGTGAGTCACAGAGTCATGGGGAGAATGTGCCCCAAGGGAGAAGCTCTCCAGGGACGCAATTTTCATCCACCCAAGAAATCACTTCCCTCCAGCCTAGATATTAGACAACGGCATGCATGTGGAATGTGCAAGTGCCTGTAAAAAGATTATTACTAAGTAAGAGTGGATGATGATAATTAATTACCCCCCATTAAAGAGTAAGTCCCTAGAGCAAAAGCATCAAAGGCAATATTTTACTGAGTTGGCAGTTTCTTTGACTCTGGCACAAGATGACTCCTTAGTTTGCATCTTGAGTTTGTTCCTTTCTCTCTTTCTGACTTGAAGAATATGCGTTTTGACTTTGGACAGCTTCTTCTAATATCCTGCCTTTCTGCCCATCTTCGATCTAGTAATCATCATTATTAAAACTTCACACCAGGGCCATAGATATATTTTACAGTGATCATTTGATGGATTAATTCGTGGTTACTCTCCTTCTGCACTGAAGTCTAAATCAAAGGAAATGTACTTAGAATGGAAAACAAAACCTCCGCACAAGCCCAAAGGAGGAAGACCCTGGAAAATAGACATCCAAAGAGATGTATCTATCTCCTCCTCAATAAATACACTAACAGGGGGAATGTGCAGAGCAAGAAGACATGGTATAGTCCCAGAAAAAGTCAGCGGTCTGGGCCAGGTTGACTCCTATGTCAGAGACTCTACAAGGGGCATATCCATGTCTCTTAGAAATAAGTACACACTTTTTGATTCTCGGAAAACACCTCTTTTCTGTAGATCTGAATCAACAGACCTGTTACCAGTAGTAAAGGTCTCTGCTTCCTGAGCAAAGTTGACCATGGAGAGAATATCCTTAAATTTCCCTGTGACTAACTGGAAAGATAGGGAAATGTCCATGTGTAGTAAAAGGAGTACAGAGACTGCAGAATTGGAACTGAGAAGGCTCTATGTTTCCTGGCCTTCTGACCTGGGAGTCAGGCTCCTTTATCTGTAAGTAAAAGCAGAAGAATTTTTACCTAATGAGGTTCTTGAGAAGCTGGGAGAAGATCATTGCTACAATCAGCTCCTGGGCACCTTCCATCATGTTACATAACCAAGCGTCATAGGAGGACGGGGGCAAGGCCATGGAACAGGCCAGTCATTGCCTCCCAACTCCCAGAAGACTCTCTGGACCTTTGTAGGAACCCAATTAATATATGCCAAATAAATTAATGCAACCAAATCCGTTCATTATGGCTGGTGCAGCCAGAACATTGGTAGACTGGAATGAGTAAGAGGTCTCTGGACACCCAAGAAATTTTTCCCGATCATCAAGCCCCAGGGATTTCAACAATCCAAAGATGTCCTTTGGGGATTAATACTCAAGGACCCCACAAAAAGAACCTTGCAAAAATTAGTGGACTTTTTGTAGGACTAGACAGAAATGCACCTCCATCAGCCAATTCTGGAGAAGAACTTGCATGCCAGAAGACTTTCCCTGGAAACAACCAGCTCAACACCATCCTATTAGGATAATTATTGTTAGTAATTGGCACAGGCAAACTCTTAACACAGCATCTTTGCACAATAGAAGTGTCATTCTCACTCACTGAAAGTCCAGTATGGCTTAGTAGGATTCTTCCTCCAACCAGTGACACGGGGGTCTAAGGGTCTAATTGGATTTCATCTCTGCAGATTTCTTTCAAGGCTGCCCCATCAGAGGAAGGAGAGATGAGGTGGCACCATGGCTCTTCACTGCATTAGCCCAGACATGGCATGGATCATTTCTGATCACAGCCACTGGCCAGAACTGCTCACAGGGCTCCAATCCAACTGCAAAGGGAACATGAGCAATGAAGGTCTCCATCACCCCCAGGGACTCAATGATGGGAATTCTGGGGTCTTACCATGCTGACTGGTGGTGCAGAGGTTAAAGCATCTGCCTGCAATGTGGGAGACCTGGGTTTGATCCCTGTGTCGGGAAGATCCCCTGGAGAAGGAAATGGCAACCCACTCCAGTATTCTTGCCTGGAGAATCCCATGAACGGAGGAGCTTGGTGGGCTACAGTCCACGGGTCACAAAGAGTCGGACACGACTGAGCGACTTCACTTTTACTTTCACATTCACCACGCTGACAGCCAGGGAGCTCTGGATCCCCCACCCCCATTCTCTATACTCTGAGGCTTAACTGGAGGTCCTAAGGGAGGCATTGAGATAAGATACTCAAGCACAGGGGCCCAACAGTGCTGGCCCTGGGAAAAATCCTCTACTTGACTTACCATTCACCCTTTTCCCTCCCTCTCCAGTGAGTGGTTTTGAGATGGGGTGACTGAGGGCACCATTATGGTGTCTTTGTGGCTGATTCCCTCTCACAAACTCAGTCAAGAGGCAAAAATCACAGAAAATCTGGCAACCTCTCTCATCTCACTATCTCCTGGAGAACATAGGCCCTCCCTGTCTGGAATGTATGAAGCCCGCCAGTTACAACCTAAGTTCTGCTGCCAGCTTCAGTGCTGTCTGCCAGGAGTGGGGGATGCTCCCAAGAGGCTGACAGCTTAAGATGCCTCATAGCTGTTGAGAGGGGCCCTAGTCTACAGGTGACAATTCAGTTCTTCTCACCAGCCTGTGACTTTCTGAACAAGAGATTAAAGCCGCCTGAGGCTTTCAGGGGAAGTAAACATAGGCACTTGGAGGCCGTTGGAGCTAACAATCTAGGCCTATATTTTAAACTATAGCTCACCAACGTTTTTCTCTGAGCTTGAGGCTGTGAAAATTCTAAACTATCCCATCTCTGGGTGTGGCCCAAGTCACTTTTCTTTTTACCTTCTGGGTGCACACCTATCACCCCAATTCCCTGACTGCCTATGGGAATGCCAGCATTTTCCTGCAGCAAACACATTGCGAGTAAAAATTGAATCCAAGAAGAAGAAAAGGAGAGACAGGCTTGTTAAACTCCACTCTGCTGGCTGTGAGGATTCTTTCAAGTCCGCTAGACTTCTTTGAGGTCTCTGTACGTGCGGATGTGCATGGCTGGTCTAGCAGACGGAGACGGGAGGTAAGACAAGTTTTGCACTGGATAAATAAAAACCTCTTTGTTAATTAAGGAGCCACTGACAAAGCCATGGCCTATGTCAGGCCACCAACACAGAAGGTCTGATTCTTCTGGAACTGAAAACAAGGAAATAGAGAAACTCCACCCCACCCCCGGCAACCACCACCACACTGCATAACTTTGTTCAAAGGCTGCTAAATTATTCCCTGCTACTACATCAGCTGTGAGAGTCCCATGAGACACGCTGTCGTTAAAATAAAACTCAAGCCCCCAAACACTGGGAAAAAAAAAAAAAAGTGTTATCTCAAAGAGTTGATCTCCCATTTTCTCTCTGAAAAAGAATCTAAATCATTAATTTTCAATTCAGCTTTTTTATGCTCTCCTGACCTGTCCAAGCGGCCTAATCTGAATACAAGATATGAGCACTTTACCCAAGTGGGCTTGAGAATGTTGATTGGAAAAAGTAGTCAGCTGATTCACCCAAAGCCCTGGTTCTCAACAGACCTTCAAAATGGCTAGACCTTTGTAAGGGTGATTTCTAGCCCTGCTTTGCAAAAGATCTTTGCAGGCCAAAGGGTATACTGATGACCTAAGCACCCGGCCAGAGAGCCTCTCCCTTGCCGGGTCATCCTTACCTGGGCTTCTGGATAAGATAGTCTAGGGCCACATTCTCAAGTCTACCTCTCTCATGGACAGGTCACAGCAGTTCAGTCGCTCAGTCGTGTCCGACTATTTGCAGCCCCATGAATCGCAGCATGCCAGGCCTCTCTGTCCATCACCATCTCCCGGAGTTCACTCAGACTGACGTCCATCGAGTCAGCGATGCCATCCAGCCATCTCATCCTCTATCATCCCCTTCTCCTCCTGCCCCCAATCCCTCCCAGCATCAGAGTCTTTACAAATGAGTCAACTCTTCGCATGAGGTGGCCAAAGTACTGGAGCTTCAGCTTTAGCATCATTCCTTCCAAAGAAATCCCAGGGCTGATCTCCTTTAGAATGGACTGGTTAGATCTCCTTGCAGTCCAAGGGACTCTCAAGAGTCTTCTCTAATACCACAGTTCAAAAGCATCAATTCTTTGGCACTCAGCTTTCTTCACAGTCCAACTCTCACATCCAGACAGGACCACTGGAAAAACCATAGCCTTGACTAGACGGACCTTTGTTGGCAAAATAATGTCTCTGCTTTTCAATATGCTATCTAGGTTGGTCATAACTTTTCTTCCAAGGAGTAAGCGTCTTTAATTTCATGGCTGCAGTCACCATCTGCAGTGATTTTGGAGCCCAAAAAAATAAAGTCTGACACTGTTTCCACTGTTTCCCCATCTATTTCCCATGAAGTGATGGGACCAGATGCCATGATCTTCGTTTTCTGAATGTTGACCTTTAAGCCAACTTTTTCACTCTCCTCTTTCACTTTCATCAAGAGGCTTTTTAGCTCCTCTTCACTTTCTGCCATAAGGGTGGTGTCATCTGCATATCTGAGGTGATTGAGATTTCTCCTGGCAATCTTGATTCCACCTTGTGCTTCTTCCAGCCCAGCGTTTCTCATGATGTACTCTGCATAGAAGTTAAATAAGCAGGGTGACAATAGACAGCCTTGACATACTCCTTTTCCTATTTGGAACCAGTCTGTTGTTCCATGTCCAGTTCTAACTGTTGCTTCCTGACCTGCATATAGGTTTCTCAAGAGGCAGGTCAGGTGGTCTGGTATTCCCATCTCTTTCAGAATTTTCCACAGTTTCTTGTGATCCACACAGTCAAAGGCTTTGGCATAGTCAATAAAGCAGAAATAGATGTTTTTCTGGAACTCTCTTGCTTTTTCCATGATCCAGCGGATGTTGGCAATTTGATCTCTGGTTCCTCTGCCTTTTCCCAAACCAGCTTGAACATCTGGAAGTTCACAGTTCATGTATTGCTGAAGCCTGGCTTGGAGCATTTTGAGCATTACTTTGCTAGTGTGTGAGATGAGTGCAATTGTGTGGTAGTTTGAGCATTCTTTGGCATTGCCTTTCTTTGGGATTGGAATGAAAACTGACCTTTTCCAGTCCTGTGGCCACTGCTGAGTCTTCCAAATGTGCTGGCATATTGAGCGCAGCACTTTCACAGAATCATCTTTCAGGATTTGAAAGAGCTCAAGTGGAATTCCATCACCTCCACTAGCTTTGTTCATAGTGATGCTTTCTAAGGCCCACTTGACTTCCCATTCCAGGATGTCTAGCTTTAGGTGAATGATCACACCATCGTAATTATCTGGGTCATGAAGATCTTTTTTGTATAGTTCTTCTGTGTATTTCTGCCACCTCTTCTTAATATCTTCTGCTTCTGTGAGGTCCATACCATTTCTGTCCTTTATCGAGCCCATCTTTGCATGAAATGTTCCCTTGGTATCTCTAATTTTCTTGAAGAGATCTCTAGTCTTTCCCTTTCTGTTCTTTCCCTCGATTTCATTTCAGTGATCGCTGAGGAAGGCTTTCTTATCTCTTCTTGCTGTTCTTTGGAACTCTGCATTCAGATGCTTATATCTTTCCTTTTCTCCTTTGCTTTTCACTTCTCTTCTTTTCACAGCTATTTGTAAGGCCTCCCCAGACAGCCATTTTGCTTTTTTGCATTTCTTTTCCATGGGGATGGTCATGATCCCTGTCTCCTATACAATGTTACGAACCTCTGTCCATAGTTCATCAGGCACTCTATCTATCATATCTAGTCCCTTAAATCTATGTCTCACTTCCACTGTATAATCATAAGGGATTTTATTTAGGTCATACCTGAATGGTCTAATGGTTTTCCCCAGTTTCTTCAATTTCAGTCTGAATTTGGCAATAAGAAGTTCATGATCTGAGCCACAGTCAATTCCCAGTCTTGTTTTTGCTAACTGTATAGTTTCTCAGTGTTTAATGCAAGGAAACTGAGTTAAATGTGATCATATGTAATGTGCCTAATCATATGTAACATGCATCATAAGACTACATAGTTGTTATAATTAATACCTCCTCTCACTCTTTCTTCATTCCTTTGAATAGAGCAAGTCTATCCCAAAGAAACCCTAGGCATTTCCAGGTAACCTAAGAAATAAACTGGACTAATTAAATTTTTCTGAGATAACAGCCTGAGGTCACTGCAGGCTCCAACTGATGCTCCAAGTTTCTATGATTTACTGAGCAGTTATATATGCCCAGTATATATATTCTTTTGCCTGGAGAATCCCGTGGACGGAGGAGTTTGGTGGGCTATAGTCCATGGATCACAAAGAGTTGGACACCTCACTTTATATATGCCCAGCCCTGTGCTAACTACGTTTCTAGGATCTCATCTGAGCATCCCTGTTTATAGGATTCCCATGACCCTGGCTGCCACAAGGCTTACAGCCTCTTCTCTCAGAATTGGCCACCGTCCTGCTGTTAAACAAAACCTCTCCTAGCATCCCCAACACCAAAACAGACCACAGAACCTCAACTTTGGGCAGACTCCATGCTTGCCTTTTTAGAGAATTACAGAAGCTGAGCCCACAGATTTCTGGGAAATAGAGATACCCGTTATGTGATCCTCCCTGAGTCCCCTCTTAGGGGACTCTACCGGACTCAGTCCCAGGATTTCTCCCCTGGGAATCCTAGAGAGAGTCTGGCATGAATGCAACACAGTTTTCTCAAAAACTGTAGATTATTGCTTCCCCTTTCCTCTATCTTGTAACTCTCCAGTGGCCCACCTGACGTTAATCTCACAGTCCTCCTCTCCCCATATCTCCCTGATAGGAGAATAAGACATAGACATAGACACATAGCAATCAGCTGGCGATTGGGAGGCTGAGAACAGCCAACTTAAAGTTCCCAGATTTCAATCAAGCACTTGCCAGGAAAATGGTAGTGCTTATGTCTGCTCTTTCTAGTTCATTAAACCATTCATTTTCCACGAACCACAGAATGGCATGCTGAGAAGCAACATGCACACATCCCCAGTCTCCTGCTTTGAGCATGTGAACATTTAATGCAACCAGAACATATTGTCTTACATCTTCCCATTGGGTATCCTGCAAGGTGTCTCCTCTCCACCCTGACACTTCCTTCTGACACTGGCCCCGGGGAAACATGGTCACTGTACAAGCCCAGTGCCAGTGAGAGATTCAAGTCTGCAGTTTTTGTTTCCATTCTGAGTGGTGCAGCTCTACCAAAATGCTTTTGGGGTTGAGATCTACCAGCCCCTGGAAACTTCAGTCAGGATGATCAGAGCAAAAAGGCAAGTTTTAAGAGTGTGACAAGCCTGGATGAATGACAAACCCACTTCAACCATGTACTAGTGATTACTTAACTACGCAGCTTCCACAGCTAGGAAAGGGAATAACAATGTCTTCTGCACAAGGATGCTGTGAGTGTTAAAACTCTCTCCAAACAATGCTCAACAGCAGAGAGAAGTAATGACAGCATTTATTCAGGACCTGCTGTGTGTTACACTACTAACCAATTCTCTTCTTTGCCTTTTTATGGTCAAAATAACACTCTGAAGCTTACTGTTCCCAGGTCACCGATGTTATGTTTCAGAGAGATTATCTAACTTGCCCAATCACAGTTAAGTGGCGGATCTTGGATTTAAATGTAAACAGACATGACTTCCAAGTCTGCTCTTTCTCTCTTTCTCCAGCTGTTGCCTTTCCTAGCGCGTCCTGCTGCTCCTGTCTACCCACCAAATGCTCTTCTTACCATAACTGAGTCCTAAGGACACACCTTGAATCTTTTGCTTTGAAGATGACATGGCCTCTCACTCACATTCTAAAGACCAGTTATGTTCTGCCTTCCCCAGAAAGTGAGGAATAAAACCAAGAGGATGAAATTTAATGGCAATAAATGTAAAGTTCTACATTTTGGTTCACACCAAAGATTATGTAGAAAGGTTTTAGAGCAGCTTGGCTCAGGCTGGTCATGGGAAGGGACTGTAATGGGGAGATGAGCAGCCCCTAAGTCTTCATCTTTGGCTCACCATAGGGAGTCTAGCATTTGATTTTACTACCTAAAGATGAGCAGCAAAGTGAAGCTCCTTGAAGAGCAAATGTCTTAGGGCCATAGAGATAGATGTAAAATGTACCTTGAAGGAAACACTAGTCTTGTCCAATGACCTGAGAGCTCTAGACAGGTGATTTCAATCCCCTTCCTGCTTTAAGAAAGCTACTGACAAAGAAGAGGGCATCTGAGAGGGTGTGGTCAGGATGATGAGAACAAATCCATTCATCTATTTAAGAAATACTTATTGATCTATTTCCACATGAGATATTGTTCTGTAAGCTGAGGATATAGCCAAATCTCTGCCATCTCAGAGACTCTAAATATCCTTGCTTATCATTCAGGCTTCCAACAGCTTCCCAAGTGTGTATCTTGGTCTACAAGGCCCTTTTATTCTTTCTTTGACATTATCTCGTACCATTTCTCTCTCTGTGTGTGTCTCTGCAAGTGTTCCTAGAACATTGCCCTTGCTTTGCCTTGATTATACCAACACCCCAGGGCTTTTGCTCATATGAAGTTGCCTCAGATACCCTCCAATTTTAAGAGTGTGTATTACAATACATTCTAAGATTCTTAAATATTTTGCTGCCTACAATTCCTCTATATTTTTTCAAATTTTCTTCCACCTTCTTTGAATCAATTTTTATTAGTGTTTCTATCTTGGTTTAAAAATTCCTAAATGGCAAGGATTATGATTAACAAGAATTATTTGAGTGAATTTTATATTTACTTTAAGGGAATAATAATTTTCATGACTTCTTTCTTGTCATCACTGTAGCCATGGTGATAGTGCCTGGGACATCATGGGACTCAGTAAATCATTATGAGATGATGATGCAATATTGGAAGTCATAAGAACAAAAATGTAAAAGACGATGACTCCTGCATTTTGACATTTTCTTTTGCTTTTTTTGTGCTGATTTCTTCACATCATAACTTATCTCCCTTTAATCTTAAATTAATTATTTGAGAGTAAATAAACTGTGCCAATTTCTTGTCATTGGCTAATAGCTCTAACCACACTGATTATAATAAAACACTGCTTAGTTGTTTTATTCAAGCAAATAAAACAATGGCTGTCCCAGCAGCATACACTCCTCCATATGGGTTCTGCCTTTGAATTTTATGGTCCCAATGATGCTCTGGTTCCAAGAGAGGTCATCTCCTATCTGGTGGCTTTATTCCAGCTTATGGATATTTTATTAAAAGCTGCATCCGGTAGGCCTTCCAAAATATCCAGCAAAAATTTCTTCCACTAAAGGTAAGGAAATGAATAACAGGATTCAAGTCTCAGAGGGGTTATTACATGCAGAGTAGAGGCCAGCTGTTCTCCATCTTTTCAGAAGACGTTTCAAGGAAAAAAAAAAAGAAAAGCCCCTGAAATCACAGTGGGCAAGATATAAGCAGCACAGGTAGAAAAGCATGCTTAAGATAAAGGATTATAAAGTCATGGGAAAAGGAAAGTTGAAGGTTTTCTTTCTCTGGAGAATTTAAAATTGAAGGAAGCTGTCCACTGGTCTGAGTTGATTTAGCCATAGGTCACTGGGGAACAGAATGTGTACTAAAATATGTGATCTAAATCTCTCAAAGTGACTTTGGATGCTGGAGGATTTTCATCAAAACTTAAGGATCACTTTGCACATGAAGATGAACTTCATCTTTTTTATAATAAATTATTCATGAAGAGGAGTCAAGGATAGATAGAGGGTGACACTCAATGGTTATGGCAATTTAGAGTATAACATTTAAAAGCTGATTTTCTCATATTAATTATACCTATAAGCAAATGATCAAAGGCTTGAAAGAAAAGCCTTAGACTTCTGCTAAAATTTTATTTTCCAAATATTAAATATATTTTATAGCTGTCATTATAAATAGTCAAATAGCTTAGCAACCTAAATGCACAAAGAAAGGGAGCTTTTAAGGAATAATCCTTTTAGTCAAATTTGTAGCAACAGCAGACAGATCCACATGATGTGGGAAAACAAATATTGGTCTTAGACTCAAAAAATCCATGTTGACTCCTTAGCACTAGCAAGTCACTTCACTTTTCTGAAACTAAATTTTTTTGTATCAGACAAATTTCTTACCTTCTCTGTCTGTTTCTTCCCCTATAACTGCAAAATCTTGAAGTTGCTATTAATATCTCCCCCTACATGTGTTACAAGGGTTAGATGCAATAGCATAGTGAATGTCCTGATACATAGTAAGTTTTCAATATCAATATCCTTTTCCAAAGGAAACAGTCAAAAAAATCCATTTTTCTTCCTTCCTAGCTGTGTAAAACTACCCAGTTTCTTAGTATTTCTTCCATCACTGACTTACACAAAAGATAAAATAAACTGACTCTTCGTTTCACCTCCAAACAAAGCTTAAACTAAATAGATTGTGCAAGCTCCCACTGTGAATAACGCCCATGCCCCACTTCTTGAAAGCATCATCTGGGGAGACGGTGCAAAATCTCAGAAAAGAGAGCTTTGTGTGCGCCAAAAGGACTTTAGTGCATGTGCACCAAGCGTCCAGCCTCCACAAACACCCCCGTGTTCTCCGTGTGACACATATAAGCAGACCCACTGGACTTGAAGGAACACAGTGAAGGGACAGTCGGCAGCCCTAACCAGAGTGGATCGCCGTCCATAACCAAAAGGGCCTTCTTAAAGTTCTAGTGCTTATAAGACCCTGGAACCCTGGGGTTCGAGAAGATCCAAGATGTCATATTTGGTTTCCCAACAACCTGAAGAGTTGTATTTACAATGATTTAAAGAAAATAAATGCAGTGTTTCTTGCACACCTGAGTTAGAGGGCTAAGAGTCATGTATGTACATGAATAACATACCCAGGAGCACGTTGGTCAGCCCTACAGACAAAAGGCCTAGGAATTTCCTGAGGTGATGTGAAGAGGTAAAGTTATGTCTCTAAGTCTGGGAAGGCTACTGCTGCTGCTAAGTCACTTCGGTCGTGTCCGACTCTGTGTGACCCCATAGATGGCAGCCCACCAGGCTCCCCCATCCCTGGGCTTCTCCAGGCAAGAACACTGGAGTGGGTTGCCATTTCCTTCTCCAATGCATGAAAGTGAAAAGTGAAAGTGAAGTCGCTCAGTCGTGTCCAACTCTTTGCGACCCCAGGGACTGTAGCCTACCAGACTCCTCCGTCCATGGGATTTTCCAGGCGAAAGTACTGGAGTGGGGTGCCATTGCCTTCTCCGTGGGAAGGCTACAGGGAGACAGAATTCTGAGACTTCTCTGGCCAAAGAGGGAAGAATCCAGAAAAGAACAGAGGGAATGGTGCATAAAAGAAGTTTCAGGCAGAAGAAACCAGTCAAGGGGAACTGAGCTAGTCTCCATATGCTTGATCTCTTTGGATGAAGCCATGAAACAGTCACTTATAAGAAGATTTAACCAAAGCCTGACACTTTATCTCTCAACTGAGCCCTGGAAATGGAGTCTTTGCTTTTCCCCACTATTCATGGTCTTCACTTTGTGTGTTATACTGCCTTCATTCCTGCTGTCAAGGATCAGTGCATTTGATAATGTAATTCACATTAAAGTGTTAAATGTCAGTGACATTGGAAAAATCAAGAAATGGATAAAGAAATCCACCTTGTAATGACATTAGAATATCAGAAATAAATGTGGTAACATTGGACCCCAGACAGAATCATCTATTCAATGTAGGAGTCTTACCTCCTCCTAGACCACTGTTCATCAACCCAATTAGTTTCTCTCCTTTAGAATAGCTTAGAATATTTGTTAAAATGCAGATTCCTGTTTCCTACCCTGGATATACAGAATAAGAATCTTTAAGGTGGAAGTCCAGAAATCAAAATCTTGAACAAGCTTCCCAAGTAATCCTTATACACAGTAAACTCAGAGGTTCTCTACCTGCCTCTCTTTTCTCACCCTCAGCACCTTGACCATATCTCTATGCAGCACATCTCACTGCATGATATTTGATTCCCCATCCGTGTCATCCATGTGACACATGTGAACTTCATTATGGAATAGACAGCAAGACAGGGATCAGGTGGAAGGATTAGAGGGTCTCGAGAAGGTGATATCAAAGAATCAGTATGAGGAAATCAAAAATGAAAAAGATACATGTACCCCAATGTTCATTGCATCACTGTTTATTACAGCTAGGACATGGAAGCAACCTAGATGTCCGTCAACAGATGAATGGGTAAAGAAGCTCTGGTACCTATAAACAACATATGAGCCATTAAAAGGAATGCATTTGGCATCACCGACTCAATGGACACGAGTTTGAGAAAACTCTGGGAGTCGGTGATGGACAAGGAGGCCTGGTGTGCTGCAGTCCATGAGGTAGAAAAGAGTCAGACAAAACGGAGTAACTGAGCTGAACTAAACTAAGTCAGTTTTAATGAGGTGGATGAGCTACAGCCTATCATACAGAGTGAAGTAAGTCAGAAAGAGAAAAACAAATATTGTATATTAATGCATATATAAGAAATCTAAAAAGATGGCATTAGTGAACTTATTTGCAGGGCAAAAAAGGAGACACAGTCACAGAGAACAGATTTATGGACATGCGGGAATGGTGGAGGAAGGAGAGGGTGGGGCAAACGGAACACTGTTTGTAATGTACGCTACTATGAATGTCAAAAAGGCAAAAAGATAGAACACTGAAAGATGAAATCCCCAGGTCGGTAGGTGCCCAGTATGCTACTGGAGATCAGCGGAGAAATCACTCCAGAAAGGGATGGAGCCAAAGCAAAAACAACACCCAGTTGTGGATGAGACTGGTGATAGAAGCAAGGTCTGATGCTGTAAAGAGAAATATTGATAGGAACCTGGAATGTTAGGTCCATGAATCACGGCAAATTGGAAGTGGTTAAACAGGACGTGGCAAGAGTGAACGTCGACATTCTAGGAATCAGCGAACTAAGGTGGACTGGAATGGGTGAATCTAACTCAGATGACCATTATATCTACTACTGCAGGCAGGAATCCCTCAGAAGAATTGGAGTAGCCATCATAGTCAACAAAAGAGTCCAAAATGCAGTACTTGGATGCAATCTCAAAAACGACAGAATGATCTCTGTTCGTTTCCAAGGCAAACCATTCAATATCACAGTAATCCAAGCCTATGCCCCAACTAGTAACACTGAAGAAGCTGATGTTGAACGGTTCTATGAAGACTTACAAGACCTTTTAGGACTAACATGCAAAAAAGATGTCTTTCTCATTATAGGGGACTGGAATGTAAAAGTAGGAAGTCAAGAAACAGGTGGAATAAAAGGCAAATTTGGCCTTGGAGTACAGAATGAAGCAGGGCAAAAGCTAATAGAATTCTGCCAAGAGAACACACTGGTCATAGCAAACACCCTCTTCCAGCAACACAAGAGAAGACTCTACACATGGACATCACCAGATGATCAATACCAAAATCAGATTAATTGTATTCTTTGCAGCCAAATATGGAGAAGCTCTATACAGTCAACAAAAACAAGACCAGGAGCTGACTGTGGCTCAGATCATGAACTCCTTATTACCAAATTCAGACTGAAATTGAAGAAACTGGGGAAAACCACTAGACCAGTCAGGTATGACCTAAATCAAATCCCTTGTGACTATACAGTGAAAGTGAGAAATAGATTGAAGGAACTAGGTCTGATAGACAGAGTGCCTGATGAACTATGGACGGAAGTTCATGACATTGTACAGGAGACAGGAATCAAGACCATCCCCAAGAAAAAGAAAAGCAAAAATGCAAAATGGTTGTCTGAGGAGGCCTTACAAATAGCTGTGAAAAGAAGGGAAACGGAAAACAAAGGAGAAAAGTTAAGATATACTCATTTGAATGCAGTGTTCCAAAGAATAGCAAGAAGAGATAAGAAAGTCTTCCTCAGTGATCAATGCAAAGAAATAGAGGAGAACAACAGAATGGGAAAGACTAGAGATCTCTTCAAGAAAATTAGAGATACCAAGGGAACATTTCATGCAAAGATGGGCTCAATAAAGGACAAAAATGATATGGACCCAACAGAAGCAGAAGATATTAAGAAGAGGTGGCAAGAATACACAAAAGAACTATACAAAAAAAGATCTTCACGACCCAGATAATCACGATGGTGTGATCACTCACCTAGAGCCAGACATCCTGGAATGGGAAATCAAGTGGGCCTTTGGAAATAGCACTACGAACAAATCTAGTGAAGGTGACAGAATTTCAGTTGAACTATTTCAAATCTTGAAAGATGATGCTGTGAAAGTGCTGTGCTCAGTATGTCAGCAAATTTGGAAAACTCAGCAGTGGCCACAGGACTGGAAAATGCCAGTTTTCATTCCAGTGCCAAAGAATGCTCAAACTACTGCACAATTGCACTCATCTCACATGCTAGTAAAGTAATGCTCAAAATGCTCCAAGCCAGGCTTCAGCAATACATGAACCATGAACTTCCAGATGTTCAAGCTGGTTTTAGAAAAGGCAGAGGAACCAGAGATCAAATTGCCAACATCCGCTGGGTTATCAAAAAAGCAAGAGAGTTCCAGAAAAACATCTCTTTCTGCTTTATTGACTATGCCAAAGCCTTTGACTGTGTGGATCACAAGAAACTGTGGAAAATTCTGAAAGAGACGGGAATACCAGACCATCTGACCTGCCTCTTGAGAAACCTATATGCAAGTCAGGAAGTAACAGTTAGAACTGAACATGGAACAACAGACTAGTTTCAAATAGGAAAAGGAGTACGTCAAGGCTATATATTGTCACCCTACTTTTTTAACTTCTATGCAGAGTACATCATGAGAAACGCTGGGCTGGAAGAAGCACAAGCTGGAATCAAGTTTGCCGGGAGAAATATCAATAACATCAGATATGCAGGTGACACCATCCTCATGGCAGAAAGTGAAGAGGAACTAAAAAGCCTCTTGATGAAAGTGAAAGAGGAGAGTGAAAAAGTTGGCTTAAAGCTCAACATTCAGAAAACAAAGATCATGGCATCTGGTCTCATCACTTCATGGCAAATAGATGGGAAAACAGTGGAAACAGTGTCAGACTTTATTTTGGGGGGCTCCAAAATCACTGCAGATGGTGACTGCAGCCATGAAATTAAAGACACTTACTCCTTGGAAGGAAAGTTATGACCAACCTAGACAGCATTTTTAAAAACAGAGACATTACTTTGTCAACAAAGGTCTGTCTAGTCAAGGTTTTTCTAGTAGTCGTGTATGGATGTGAGAGTTGGACTATAAAGAAAGCTGAGCACAGGAGAATTGGTGCTTTTGAACTGTGGTGTTGGAGAAGGCTGTTAAGAGTCCCTTGGACTGCAAGACGATCCAACCAGTCCATCCTAAAGGAAATCAGTCCTGAGTGTTCATTGGAAGGACTGATGTTAAAGCTGAAACTTCAATATTTTGGCCACCTGATGAGAAGAGCTGACTCACTGGAAAAAAACCCTGATGCTGGGAAAGACTGAAGGCCGGAGAAGTGGATAACAGAGGATGAGATGGTTAGATGGCATCACCAACTCAATGGACATGAGTTTGTATAAACTCCGGGAGTTGGTGATGGACAGGGAGGCCTGGCACGCTGTGGTTCATGGGGTCACAAAGAGTCGGACATGATTGAGCGACTGAACTGAACTGAACACTACCATATGTAAAATAAATAGCCAATGGGAATTTGTTGTATGACTCAGGGAACTCAAATTGAGTATAACAAGTTAGAGGGGTGGGATGGTGTGGGAGGTGGGAATTTAAGAGGGAGGAGACTTATGTATACCTACGGCTGATTCATGTTGATGTATGGCAGAAACCCACATAATATTGTAAAGGAATTATCCTTCAATTGAAAATAAATATTTTTTAAAAAAGAAAAAAAAAATGGGAAAAAGCATCAGTAGTAATTCATAGGAAGTTTGTGAGAATTTAACGAGTTTAACATGCAATCGCCCAACACAAGTGTTAGCTCTCTTCCCCCTTCATTCCTTTACATTTTGTGTAAATACACTAGAACATCAATTCTTTTCCTGTCTTGTTTATTTTTGCCATCCTGGAACTTTGAGTAGAGACCGACATGTAATTGGTGCATGACTGAGTGAATGAACGAGTTTGTGTTGTAGCCTTACGGCCACATTACTGTATGCTCCGGTGTTCAGTCATGTCTGACTCTTTGCAATCCCATGGACTATAGTACACCAGGTTCCTCTGCATGTGGAATTCTCTCGGCAAGAATACTGGAGTAGGATGCCATTTCCTCCTCAGAGAATCTTCTTAACCCAAGAATTGAACCCATGTCTCTTATGTCTCCTCATTGGAAGGCAGATGTTTTACCACTAATGCCACCCCAAAGATGCTAGCTGTCACGGAAATGGTTTTTGAAGAAATAAATGAATGAACTAGGATTATCTGTGCAGGATATGTGCTTCTTTCTGCCTTGTCAATGCCCCTGAAAAAGTTTAAATAAATGTATGTGTACATAGAAATGTGTATATATGTTTTAAACACCCATAACGGTTGCTTTAATGGGTCACTCATCAGTTCTAACTACCTCTCTGATGTGAGTCAAAGCAAACTAAGAAATGTGGACACAAAGCTCACATATAAGCTAAAATTTATGAGCCACAAGAGATCAGAATAAAAATTTGAATCTTACTTGAGATACAGCAAGCTGGCTGGGAGAGAGCCAAAGGATATAACTGTTCAGGTAAATGACTCTGAAATTCTGTTCCACCATAACCAGTTCCACAGTTTACCCAAGATCAACGGAATGGAACAGGAGAGCTCTGGAGCCTGTGGCAGGTGGCTCCCCCAGGAATAGAAGAGGACTTCTTTCTTTCCTGTTTGAGTCCATTTGCTATCATTTATAGAAAAGGCAGCTGGTCAAGAGAGGATGCTGAACACAGTGAAAAACCCAACATATACATGTATATGAAAAAAGAGATTGTGCCTACATAAATTTAGACTGGAAATAGCCCATGCAGCAGGGGAATGGAAGGCTGAAATTGCAGAGCTGTGAAGAACCAGGGAGGAAATGGAAGAGGTTTGGGGCAGGCTGTGAGTCAGGAGGTAATGCTTCCATGGAATGAATGGAATCATTCAGAAGCCCAGATTGCCCTGCCTGGTCTTCTCTTGCTTCACAAATATACAATTGCTAAAGATGCCCAGTGAAGTCTAGTTGATGCCAAAAGCTGTTCAGTTCAGACAGACTAGAAAGAAGTTCAATCAACTCAATAAAGAATCTCAGTCAAATCTCAGCTATTGTACAAAGCATTGCTTAGAGAAATTAAAGAGAACCTAAACAAATGGAGCTATATACCTTGTTCGTGAATCAGAAGCTTGAATATTGTTAAGATACCAATTCTCTCCCAAATTAGGCAATAGATTTAATGCATTCCAAGTCAAAATCCTAGCAGACTGTTTTGTAGAAATTGGCAAATTTATTCTAAAATTCATATAGAAATGAAAAAATAAAGAAAAAGGAAACAAACTTGGAGATCTAACACTTCCTGACTTCAAGACTTAATATAAACCCAAAATAATCAATACAGTGTACAGTTTGCCTAGACACATTGACCAATGAAACATAAGTCAACCATACATACATGAACAACTGATTTTTGACAAGATGCAAAATCAATTTGGTAGGGAAAATGCAACATTTTCAAAAAATTTTAAGCAATTGGATATCCATACACCAAAAGGGGGGCTTCAATTAATATCATATTTCATATGAAAAATTAGCCTAAAATAGGTCTATGATCTATGGATCATAGACCAAGTATAGAATAACAAAGCTTTTAGAGGAAAATTTATTTTAAATTTTTGTGACAAAGACTTCTTAGATACAACACTGAAAGTGTGATTTTTATAAAAGAAAGAATTGATATATTAACTTCATTGAAATTTAAAACTTCTGTACTTTGAAAGACACTGTTAAGAGAAGGCAAAGACAAGTCATAAACTGGGAGAAAATATTTTCAAGTCATATATCTGGCAAAGGAATCACATATCTGGCTATGTTGAGAACTCTCAAACTCATTAGTAAGAGACATATTTTAAATAGGCAAAAGATTTGAGAAACACGTCACTGGAGAAGATTCGCAGAAGGCAAATAGGTGATTGAACAGAAGGCCAATATCATTGGTCTTTAGGGAATGAGAATTAAAACCATGAGATACTATTCACATTCATTAGAATGGTTAAAATTAAAGACTAACCATGTAAGTGTTGGTGAAAGCATATATCTATAAAGACATATATAATACCATATTGACACAAATGTTCATAATAATTTTATTTGTAATAACCAAAAATTGGAAACAACCCAGACATCAATCAAGTGATAGAAGATAAACAGATGAAGCTATATCCATACAATGAACTACTACACAGCAATAAAAAGGAATAAGCTATGATATACATATCATCATGAATGAATCTGCCCCAAAAAAATGTTAAGAAAAGAAGCCAGACACAAAGCCTTCATACTGTAAGATTTCACCTATATAAAATTCTAAAAAGTGAAAACTTGTCTATAGTGACAGAAAGCAGCCCAGCTGCTTGAAGATGAAGTGACAGTAACAGGCAAGGGATAAACATACAGATATTGATTATCTTGATTCTAATGAAACTTTCTATCACCAGTCACATTCACAACTGGGTATTGTTTTTGCTTTGGCTCCATCCCTTCATTCTTTCTGGAGTTATTTCTCCACTGATCTCCAGTAGCATATTGGGCACCTACTGACCTGGGGAGTCCCTCTTTCAGTATCCTATCATTTTGCCTTTTCATACTGTTCATGGGGCTCTCAAGGCAAGAATACTGAAATGGCTTGCCATTCCCTTCTCCAGTGGACCAGATTCTGTCAGACCTCTCCACCATGACCCACCTGTCTTGGGTTGCCCCAAAGGCATGGCTTGGTTTCATTGAGTTAGACAAGGCTGTGGTCCTAGTGTGATTAGATTGACTAGTTTTCTATGAGTATGGGTTCAGTGTGTCTGCCCTCTGATGCTCTCTTGCAATACCTACCATCTTACTTGGGTTTCTCTTACCTTGTACGTGGGGTATCTCTTCACCGCTGCTCCAGCAAAGCACAGTCGCTGCTCCTTACCTTGGAGAAGGGGTATCTCCTTACCGCCGCTGTTCCTGACCTTCAACGTGGGATAGCTCCTCTAGGCCCTCCTGTGCCTGCGCAGCCACTGCTCCTCGGGTTGCTCCTCCCGGCTGCCGCCCCTGGCCTCGGGCTCGGGGTGGCTCCTCAGGGTCACCGCCCCTGGCCTCAGAGACGAGGTGGCTTCTCCAGGCCGCCCCTGACCTTGGAAGCGGGGTGTCTCCTCCCAGCCGCCGCCCCTGATGCTGTAAAGAGCAATATTGCATAGGAACCTGGAATGTCAGGTCCATGAATCAAGGCAAATTGGAAGTGGTCAAACAAGAGATGGCAAGGGTGAATGTCGACATTCTAGGAATCAGCGAACTAAGGTGGACTGGAATGGGTGAATTTAACTCAGATGACCATTGTATCTACTACTGCAGGCAGGAATCCCTCAGAAGAAATGGAGTAGCCATCATGGTCAACAAAAGAGTCTGAAATGCAGTACTTGGATGCAATCTCAAAAACGACAGAATGATCTCTGTTCGTCTCCAAGGCAAACCATTCAATATCACAGTTATCCAAGTCTATGCCCCAACAGGTAATGCTGAAGAAGCTGAGGTTGAACAGTTTTATGAAGACCTACAAGACCTTTCAGAACTAACACCCAAAAAAGATGTCCTTTTCATTATAGGGGACTGGAATGCAAAAGTAGGAAGCCAGGAAACATCTGGAGTAACAGGCAAATTTGGCCTTGGAATGCAGAATGAAGCAGGGCAAAGACTAATAGAATTTTGCCAAGAAAATGTTTTGGTCATAGCAAACACCCTCTTCCAACAACACAAGAGAAGACTCTACACATGGACATCACCAGATGGTCAACACTGAAATCAGATTGATTATATTCTTTGCAGCCAAAGATGGAGAAGCTCCATACAGTCAACAAAAACAAGACCGGGAGCTGACTGTGGTTCAGATCATGAACTCTTTATTACCAAATTCAGACTTAAATTGAAGAAAGTAGGAAAAACCACTAGACCATTCAGATATGACCTAAATAAAATCCCTTATGATTATACTGTGGAAGTGAGATATAGATTTAAGGGACTAGATCTGATAGATAGAGTGCCTGATGAACTATGGAATGAGGTTCGTGACATTGTACAGAAGACAGGGATCAAGACCATCCCAATGGAAAAGAAATGCAAAAAAGCAAAATGGCTGTCTGGGGAGGCCTTACAAATAGCTGTGAAAAGAAGAGAGGTGAAAAGCAAAGGAGAAAAACAAAAATATAAGCATCTGAATGCAGAGTTCCAAAGAATAGCAAGAAGAGATAAGAAACCCTTCTTCAGTGATCAATGCAAAGAAATAGAGGAAACCAACAAAATGGGAAAGACTAGAGATCTCTTCAAGAAAATTAGAGATACCAAGGGAATATTTCATGCAAAGATGGACTCGATAAAGGACAGAAATGGTACAGACCTAACAGAAGCAGAAGATTAAGAAGAGGTGGCAAGAATACACAGAAGAAATGTACAAAAAAGATCTTCATGACCCAGATAATCATGATGATGTGATCACTAATCTAGAGCCAGACATCTTGGAATGTGAACTCAAGTGGGCCTTAAAAGCATCACTATGAACAAAGCTAGTGGAGGTGATGGAACTTCAGTTGAGCTGTTTCAAATCCTGAAAGATGACGTTGTGAAAGTGCTGTGCTCAGTATGTCAGCAAATTTGGAAAACTCAGCAGTGGCCACAGGACTGGAAAAGGTCAGTTTTCATTCCAATCCCAAAGAAAGGAAATGCCAAAGAATGCTCAAACTACCGCACAATTGCACTCATCTCACATGCTAGTAAAGTAATGCTCAAAATGCTCCAAGCCAGGCTTCAGCAATATGTGAACCGTGAACTCCCTGATGTTCAAGCTGGTTTTAGAAAAGTCAGAGGAACCAGAGATCAAATTGCCAACATCTGCTGGATCATGGAAAAAGCAAGAGAGTTCCAGAAAAACATCTATTTCTGCTTTATTGACTATGCCAAAGCCTTTGACTGTGTGGATCGCAATCAACTGTGGAAAATTCTGAAAGAGATGGGAATACCAGACCACCTGACCTGCCTCTTGAGAAATCTGTATGCAAGTCAGGAAGCAATAGTTAGAACTGGACATGGAACAACAGACTGGTTCCAAATAGGAAAAGGAGTACGTCAAGGCTGAATATTGTCACCCTGCTTATTTAACTTCTATGCAGAGTACATCATGAGAAACACTGGGCTGGAAGAAACACAAGCTGGAATCAAGATTGCCGGGAGAAATATCAATAACATCAGATATGCAGATGATTCCACCCTTATGGCAGAAAGTGAAGAGGAACTAAAAAGCCTCTTGATGAAAGTGAAAGAGGAGAGCGAAAAAATTGGCTTAAAGCTCAACATTCAGAAAACTAAGATCATGGCATCCGGTCCCATCACTTCATGGGAAATAGATGGGGAAACAGTGGAAACAGTGTCAGACTTTATTTTTGGGGGCTCCCAAATCACTGCAGATGGTGACTGCAGCCATGAAATTAAAGACACTTACTCCTTGGAAGAAAAGTTATGACCAACCTAGAGAGTATATTCAAAAGCAGAGACATTACTTTGCCGACTAAAGTCCGTCTAGTCAAGGCTATGGTTTTCCCTGTGGTCATGTATGGATGTGAGAGTTGGACTGTGAAGAAGGCTGAGCGCTGAAGAATTGATGCTTTTGAACTGTGGTGTTGGAGAAGACTCTTGAGAGTCCCTTGGACTGCAAGGAGATCCAACCAGTCCATTCTGAAGGAGATCAGCCCTGGGATTTCTTTGGAAGGAATGATGCTAAAGCTGAAGCTCCAGTACTTTGGCCACCTCATGTGAAGAGTTGACTCATTGGAAAAGTCTCTGATGCTGGGAGGGATTGGAGGCAGGAGGAGAAGGGGATGATAGAGGATAAGATGGCTGGATGGCATCACGGACTCGATGGACGTGAGTCTGAGTGAACTCCGGGAGATGGTGATGGACAGGGAGGCCTGGCATGCTACAATTCATGGGGTCGCAAAGAGTCAGACACGACTGAGCGACTGAACTGAACTGAGCTGAACTGAATAATTTCATGGGCATACACGTGTCCAAACTTGTCAATTTGTGATTTTAAACATGCAATTTGTTGTATGTCAATTATACATCAGTTTTAAAAAGAACAGAAGCATATACAAAATAATCACCATACCAATTTTCATATAGCTAAGGAGTGAAAAAATTATTATTCATAGTTGCAGGTGAAATAGCACTCCAGTACACTCTAACCATATTAAGATAGCAAAGAGATCTAGAATTTCTCATATATTCTGCCTCCTACTTTAGATTGCCTTTTTTTTTTTTTTTTTTTTTTGCAGGCAGAGGTCATATCTGCTCTTCCATTTATGTATCCCAGACTGCTGTTGGTCCCTGTCCGGCCCAAAGAAGGTAGCAGTGCTCAGGGCTCCACCGGTACCTGCCCTAATATTAGTATCTATAGTGACATGGAGAGGACTAAAGGGATCAAGTGCTAAAATATGTTCCCTCAGGCATTATGGATTATTCTAGAGGCAAGATGCTTCTAAGATGGCACACCAACTTCTGGCTGTCCACTGTAAGGCTGTAAGAGGATTAACACTCTCCAGGAAGTATGACCCTAAGAATATACTGGAAAACAGTTGCTGGAACATGTACTTGGACCTTGCCATGATAAGAGATCAACAAATTCCAGCCAACACACCACAGCATCTGCTGTTGGATAAACTTAGCACGACAGTGGCAGTGCTTAGTCATGTTGGTATTCTGGCCCGTGGAAACATCCTAGGAATCTGGGCAGAGTTGTCAGTAGATTTAAACCCTGATGAATTGGAATGTGAGAGGAATGAAGGGGCCCACACCCGCTTATGATCTGCAGCCAGGAAGCCTTCCCAATTTACAATGACCTCTACCTCTCTGAACTCAAAGCATTCTTCATCCATCCACTATTCCACTGGTTGGATAATATATCAGTCATTGCCTGGTGCCCAACATTGTTGTCTAATGTGATAACTTGGCTCCTACAGTGAAATTCAAACTTTCTAATTCATCTGTCCTGCAATAAATATCCAGTAAACTCCTACAATGGCAAGGCACTTTGTCATATACCGGGATTACCAGAATGACAAAGATAAGCACTACGCCTCAAGCAGGTGAAGTTCAGGAAAGAGGAGATGAACATTCAAGAGCATCATAGAGTAAGTGATCTGATCACAGTTGTGGTAAGAGTGAAGAAGGAATTCATAGGGCCTGGACTCCATCTTAGGCCTGTTCGTGCCGATCATGCTTGGCCACCTTTCCAATGGACTCTGAACTCTGTGTTTCAGTTCAGTTCAGTCGCTCAGTTGTGTCCAACTCTTTGCAACCCTATGAATCGCAGCACGCCAGGCCTCCCTGTCTGCTTATGAAAACAACAACAGAAGGATAAGACCCCCTCCAGACAGGGGAACCTTGAAGATCATATCTAGGTTACTCATCTCCTAAGAGAAAACACACTAATCACCCCTTCCTCCAGACAGGCCATAAATTTTTCTGTATCTATCGGAGTGTAACCTCAGGTTTATTGATTATTGGCTAATTGTTTGACTATTTGAGCACATGAGCACACAGCAGGTGAATGATGAGGTTATTGGGATTGTATTTTCCTTGGTTTATGTAGGTCTCAAGGAATTTGGGGTGGTGGGTTCAGACACGTACACATGGGATATAAAAGATTTTCACAAATGCTGGTTGGGGTCCTTGGCTAAGACGAGACTCTGCCTTGGGCCTGCCGGTGTAATAAACTGCACTCTACTATCTGCATTGTCTTTCTGAGTGAGTTTGTTTCCCGGAATGCATGACTACAACAGGAGCAAAAATTGGAGCTGTCAAAGACAGCAGATAGGGAGGTAGCTGAAGGATCTGAAGGACCAGGGAAAGCCCTCTAGAGAAAGGGACATCAACGCTGAGATCTTAGGGATAAATAAGAGTTATTTGAGGAAATCAGCACACAACTGGCTTCCTGTGTCCTCAGGCAATAGGTGTCTCTCTCTCAGCCCTGCCATTTTCAGCTTGCGTAGAAGGAATGCAGATCACTCTGCACAGCAGTACCCAGATGGAGATGTTATTTCTTAAGGAAAAAAGAGGGAGAGACAAGGCATGTGTCATTCCCAGAGAGGAGATGAATCATGACCTCTCTGATTACTTGGAAGTCTCCCATTTCTGCCCCCACCCCAGCTCCCCACCCTTTCCAAGAAAAAGGTTCCAGTAGTCCTTTTTGGATGCCTCAGAAAGAATATTAAAAAAAAAAAAAAGTCTGTTTTCCCCTTTATCCCAAGAACGTTTCTCGGCATTTGTTCCTTTCAGGCATCAGGCAGACAAGGTTATTTCATCACTGTTCATCCTCCCAGACAGTTAAAGCATCCAGGACCCAAATTTGTGGTATCTCACATCAGAAATGTGACTTGGTTTGGGAACCTAAGCTCCAGACCTTCTACCTTAGTGATCAAGGCAAAGCCTTCCTACTTGAGGCGGTGGATGCCTCCCATTGTCTCCCACTTCAGGGTCCACAGGATTGGGATACAGATAGAGGCCAAAAAAGACCAAGGTGAAAGTCTGAGCAAAAAGCAGTGACTGGGGAGAAATTCCTGAAAACAAGGGAAAAAGAGAAGCCATGTGGTGTCATAGAAAGAGAACTGATTGCTGAGTAAGGCAGTGTGCAAGGTTTTTGTAGCACCTGCTACATCTGCAGCATCTGCTGTCTGAAAGACAGTAGACAAGACTCTTTCCCCTCCTGTCTCAGACCTGTGACATGAGAGTATCTGGATTAACCTCTCTAAAGTAACTCAGCTAATAACATCCTGCTATGCCTATTTCCCTGTGAGCTGGAGAAACTAAAAGGGAAGAGAATAAGGCAAAAGGAGAGAGAGCGCATAGGAGGGCAGGTGGAGCTTTAGAATAAGACAGACTTCCCTGGTGGCTCAGTGGTAGAGAATCCACCTGCCAATGCAGGAGACGTGGGTTCAGTCCCTGGGTCAGGAAGATCCCCTGGAGAAGGAAGTAGCAACCCATGCCAGTATTCTTACTTGGGAATATCCCATGGACAGAGAAGCCTGACTGGCTACAGTCCATGGGGTGGCAAAGAGTTGGACCCATCTTAACGACTCATCAGTAACAACCAGAGAAATAAAGTTGATGGATGGCTCGAGGAAAAACACCTGGAAAAGACAGGCCAGAAAGACCATCCAAAGAAGAAAATATTTTGGAATCAGAGAAGTAGATTGTGTCAATTGTACTTACAACTAAATACAACTTTGAAGTTGCAATTGCTAAGGAAACCAAATGCTGGCAAAAGAAGAGAGAGTAGAAAGAGAAGACGGAGCTGCCTTCCTGTCTTTCCATCTGTTCAGGGCCCCAAAATCCTGCTCCTCTTCAAGGAAGGCAGAGACATTCAACTAGCATGGGAAAATATCTGTCCAAGTCTCGTGGCTCACTAAGAAGACAAGTTTTGATCTATAAATGTTAAGTACTATGATTTGAGTGGGGAGGCATGAGCCTGACCTGAGATTTCTGAACCAGTGACTAGAAAGAGCTTGCATTTCATGTAAACTTAGAATGACAAAGCAGGGTGGAATCGTGGGTGTGGTGGGGAGAAGGAGAGGGAGAGAGAGAATGAACATAAATTATTTCTGCAGGTAATAGTTGACTACCTTGGGAATGTTGTGACTCAGAGGGCAGCGAGGATGAAGAGACACACGCTCCCAAGGATACAGAGTGGCTCTACCAGTGGCCCCAGACTGGCCCACCGGTGTCTCCTGCTCCAGCCAAGGTCTGGCAGGACTGGCCATGGCTTGCTACTGGAGGGAGGCTTGGTGGGATTTATGAAATGAGGTAGTGGGAGAGATGAGCTCTGTTCTTGGCAAACCAAAGCTATAAATGTACAAAACTTTATCTCTGGCAAGAATGTTGTAAGGAAAAGAAAGACAGGAAATGTCTATAGCAGAAGCCCAGCCACTGGTTAAAGAGACTGATCTCTCTGGAGCTACATCAAAGGCCCAGTTCTGTCTGCTCCCTGTGGCCTCCATGAGTCCTGCCCTAGGAGTTCAGCAGTTTCTTGGAGCCAAGGAGGGAAGAAAGTACATCCACTGTAAGTGCTCTCCTTGTCAAGACGGGGCGACCTGGGGCTGCAGGGAAACTGCAGTCTCCCCCTCCCTAGCCTCCTTTCCAGGACACTTCACCATCCAGATGAAGTGCATCCATGGGGCTGAAGCCTGATGGAGTTCATAATATGAGCACTGAACTGGAGGTCAGGAAGCTAAACCTATAGTCTGCAACAAGTAAAGAGTTCCTGAGCCTGGAGAAGGTCGCTTCCTTCCCTAAGTTCATTTCCTTATAAAATGAGCAGGTCGAAGATGAATTGATAGCGCTTTGTCATCCCCTCCAGTGACTACAGAAAGGCAGGATCAGCTTCTAAATTTCAGGAAAAAATTAAAAAGAAATCTCTTTTTCAAGGGAATTTCATTCAGAATGAGAGGCAAATCCCACCCCTTCTATGTTACCTCTAACTGACCACATTGATGAATGAAACCAGCTGGGATCAAAAGGAAGCAGAAACTAGATTCTTTAGGGCTGATTGAGGAGTTTTGTCTCACCCTTGATGCCATCTTCCTAGAGTCTATAAAAAGAATCAATCTGTCTTTAATTTCCTAGAGGATTCATCCCAGACATTTTGTTCTTCCTTTCTCTCTCATCCTTGGGAACACTTCATTGTAAATAAAGTACCTAAAGCCAAGGCTGCAAGAACCTGCAGAGAAACTGTGTAAGTTAGGAAAGGCCACACAGCAAAAGTTAGGTAGAGGCCAAACCATGCCAAACAGCATAGGGAGAGTTGTACCGAGTGGAGTTCATCCTTCACTTGACTTGCTTGACTGGGTGCTCCCACACAACCTGGTACAACCTGCACAAACTATAGGTGAAGTGCAAGGCTGGCCTTACGCAAATTGCTCAAATTCTGCAGGTGTCACAGGTTCCCCAGGAACCAGAATCAGAACTAAAGATCTGCATTCAAGGTTGTAACCTCAGGGTCAACAACTATGGAGGAGGGAAGGAAGCAGTATTGGGCAGAAGGAGAAGCTGAAGGGTGATGGAATTGTAACAAAGGCCTCAGCCCACTCTCTCAGGAGTTCTGCAGTAGGCATGTATGTTAGTCACACTGTCATGTAGAGGTACTCTTTGCAACCCCAGGGACTGTAGCCTGTCAGGCTTCTCTGTTCATGGAATTCTCCAGGCAAGAATACTAGGTTGCCATTTCCTACTCCAGAAGATCTTCCTGACCCAGGGATTGAACCTGGGTCTCCTGCATTGCAGATAGATTCTTTACCATCTGAACCACCAGGGAAGCCCATGCAGTAGGCATGGCCCTTCTGAATTGCCTGGAACTTGGGCAAGTTGGCTGGACCTCTATGGATTACTCATAGATATAGGCTGTCATTGGAGAGGGGATATGACCTTGGGGAAAAAAATACCTAAAATGCAAGGGAAAGTCTTGAGATGGACTCAGTGGTAAGCGGTCAGCCAACAGCACTGGCAGCCTCTAGGGGAACACAAGCTTCAGTTGGGGTGGTTGTGGATGGCACAGGACACAATCCAATATCTTATGTTAAATACTTCATAGTTTAACAAGAATGTGCTGTGCCAGAGAGCTTTTATTTGCCCCTCCAGATCCACTCTCTCCCTTTCTCCTTGATACTCTCTGCCCAGGGAGGCTGACCTGTGTAGATCACATCTACATGTAATCACCCATGCCCCCCAACTCCCCCTTGGGTCCAGCCAATAGAGCCCTGGCAGAAGCTGAAAGGGAGGGAGGGGAATGAAGACATGGTAGGGGGGTGTTTTCCTGGCTTTTTCTCTACAAGGTCCGCTTGAGTTGGACGCCTTGTCCAACTGAAGATCAGTGGCTCCTCTCCAAAACTCTCACAAAGAACATTGATTTTCTCCTTCCAGGTTCTGCCAGCTACTCTCACCCCTCACCCTTCCACCTTGGAGCTATATCAGGCCTGCCTCACCCCCCACTCCTCCATGGTCCTGATGCTTGGACAGCTCTATCTGTGTGATTTCTCTAAATTCTGCCCATACTTTTTGTAAAGAGTCTTTTCTTTGGTAAATCCTCCTCCAATTATCCTAAGTTGAGTGTATTTCCTCAAATTATTGTGTGTTTTTTTGTTGTTGAAAAAAATTTTAACTTATTTATTTTATTTATTTTGAAGGGTTTTTTTTTATTTTTTTTACAACTATTCCCTTTTATTATTTTGTTTTTACTTTACAATTCTGTATTGGTTTTGCCCTACTAACTTATTTATTTTAATTGGAGGCTAATTACTTTACAATATTGTGGTGGTTTTTGCCATACATTCACATGAATCAGCCATGGGTATACATGTGTTCCCCATCCTGAACCCACTCCCTCTTCCCTCCCCATCCCATCCCTCAGGGTCATCCCAGCGCACCAGCCCTGAGCTCCTTGTCTTATGCATCAAACCTGGACTGGTGATATATTTTACATATGATAATCCTCAAACTATTCTAATTTGGTTTCTCCTAGATCCCTAACTGATATGTTCAGACAGACATACACATTATCTCACCTCTTCCTCTCTACCATCCTGTGAATCAAGTATTCTTATGCCCTCTGTGGAGATAAGAAATAAGAGAGTGAGAAGAGTTCCATGACTCACCCAAGCTCCCAGATAGTAAGATGGCCCTTGTCTTTGGATTCAGAGCCACTGTCCACAACACTCTAACACCCTAGCAAATCCTTCAGAGTCTTCTCTTTGCCCAAGGCAGCTCAGGAAAGGACCAGAGAAGGAGGGATAGCCATAGTATTCAAGACCACAAAACTGGCTAAAATGTAGCATGAGGATGAAAGGGGGTAGAAATGGGTGACACAGCAGAGTGTGTCTTCAGCCCTAGGATTGAGAAAAAGGACAGGAGAGCATCCACTCTATCCAGTCTTCTGAAAAACTTAAGTTTCTTTGCTAAATTACCTTTTCAAATAGAAAATTAAGCTATTTTGGAACCAGATCTGCCCCCATCAGCTGCTTAACCCTGGTCAGGTCTGTGGTTTCTTCATTTGCATGAAGAAAGATGGGTTAACTGCAGAATCCCCAGCTCCCTTCCATTCTGGGTTTCTATGAGCTCCTTGTTCTCTTTGCTTCTCTTATCCCAGAAACAGACATAGGTCACGTGGATGAACCCTCATTCTGACAATTGTCAGTCTCATCCCTGGGAAAAAGGGGAAGGAGCTCAGATGGTGCCACACACAAAGACTCACTTGTTAGCTCTAAAATTCTCTTCCAAAGGTCTTGCCCAGACCCTTACTTTTAACCAGGAAAGCAGTGCAGCCCAAATGAGAAATGAAGATACCATTTCATTTTGCTTTGCTCCCTAAGTCACTGTATATGACAGATTTTTAAGCTCTCATTCCCTTTTAGGGTGGTGTTTCTGTTTTCCTGATCAAAAGCAGATGGATCCTTCCTTTACAAAATATCTTTTGTCCTATTTTCCCTTACAATGCCCTACATGCTCCACAAATCATCTAGCCCAGGAACCAGCTAAGAACAAGTTCCATCTGCTGCTGCCACCACTGTAAGGAGCTTTCATTTACTGAAGCATCAATCACAAGGCAACAAGAAAATGCTTGTTCCTCCCTTTTCATGCTCCTGTTCCTAGGTTTTGGGGTAGGAATTAGGGACCTTGAATTTTAGTACTAGTCCAACCACTAACTCTGAGCAAGTCACTGCCTTTCTCTAGACCTCGTTTCAAAACCCACTCAAGTGAGTAAATGGATATCATTATTCTTTCTAGTTCTAACTTCCCACAAATATGTAAGAATGATAGGATCTGGGTAGACTGATTTGGATGGATGGCATCTTAACTTAGATTCCCCCAGAAAATAAGATCTGAGCATAGACTTATATGTTAATGGTTTACTGGAAGGTGTAATCCCAAGTTAGCAAAAGTGAGGGGATAGAGTCTTGAGACAAGGAAGAATGAGAAGCAAAAGTGATATATCATTGTCTTAGTCCATTAAGGCTACTATAAGAAAATACCACAGGCTGGGTAGCTTATAAATAACAGAAATTTATTTCTCACACTTCTGAAAGTTGGAAGTCCAAGATCAAGCTGCCAGCGTGGTCACCCTCTGAAGAGGCCCTGTTAGTGGTTCATAGCCAGTGCACTCTCACTGTGCTCTCACACGGTAGCAGGGGCTAGGGATTTCTCTGGGGCCTTTTTATAAGGCACTGACCCCATTGACTAATGACTTCTGCATTTCCCGAAGCCCCCACCGAAAAGGGGCTTCATCTTTGAAGGTTAGGATTTCAAAGTATGAATTAGTGGGAGGGGACACATTTAGACCATAGCAAGCCACAGCAACCTAGGCATCCCAGGTTGGTGCTAGTGGTAAAGAACCCAGCTGCCAATGCAGGAAACATAAGAGATGTTGTAGGTTCTCCATCCCTGGGTTAGGAAGACCCCCCTGAAGGAGGGCATAGCAACTCACTCCAGTATTCTTGCCTGGAGAATCCCATGGACAGAAGAGCCTGGTGGGCTACAGTCCATAGAGCCATAAAGAGTCAGACATGACCAAAGCAACTGAATATGCTTTCAAGCCACAGCAACATGTAGCCACAGTTCTACATGCTTCAGGGAAGCCCAAAGGATCATTTATCACACTGAACATCTCTGCACATATTGTACAGAAGAAAATTAGAGCCTTAGAGAGAACAAAAAAACAAACAGGGATTTATCTGCAAACACCTTTCTCTTTTTTCCCATTGGACAAAGTTCACCCCCTGGGGGGTTATCTTGATTGCTCTTCAGGGTTGCATCATCTGAACCCTTCAAGAATCACTGTGGAAGCCAGATCCTTCAACTTGAAGTTGCTGCACCTAACCTGGATGGTGTGGGAAGCCAGGGATTTCAGGATTCAGTTGATCTGCCTGCTGCCATGGAATTGCACAGGGCCACCTGGAGCCTGTTGCTCTGGCAGAGGCAGGCAGCTAAGTGTTTGGGAGATCACAAAGCTGAGGAATACTGAGGTGGCACAGAAGCCATGCCTGGCACCGATGGGAGAAATGGGTAGGATAGAAGGTGTATCAGGAGAAAGCCCAAGCATCTTCATTCAATAAATGTCTTCCAAGAAACTTGTATCAGTTCAGTTCAGTTCCTCAGTCATGTCTGACTCTTTGCGACTCCATGAACTGCAGCACACCAGGCCTCCCTATCCATCACCAACTCCCAGAGTTTACTCAAATTCATGTCCACTGAGTCAGTGATGCCATCCAACTATCTCATCCTCTGTCATCCCCTTCTCCTCCCACCTTCAATCTTTCACAGCATCAGGGTCTTTTCCAATAAGTCAGTTCTTCCCATCAGGTGGCCAAAGTATTGGAGTTTCAGCTTCAGCATCAGTCCTTCCAATGAATATTCAGGACTGATCTTCATTTAGGATGGACTGGTTGAATCTCCTTGCAATCCAAGGGACTCTCAAGAGTCTTCTCCAACACTACAGTTCAAAAGCATCAATTCTTCAGTGCTCAGCTTTCTTTATAGTCCAACTCTCATAGCCATACCTACAAGAAACTTGTATAGAGAGGTGGAAAAACCTTCCATCAAGGGACACACCCTACTGGACAGGTAGACTTAGAAACAGGCTTCCATGGAAGTAGTAGACCATCACAATGCTTACACTTACCATCCCCACTGTACTTACTGAAAAATAAAACCTAGACTTGGATGTATGTGACAGAAAACAGACCTAAAACCCCCACCTGTTCATTGTCAAGTCAATGCTTAATTTACTTCCCCCTCCAAAAAGTGCAGAAGGGGCTTAGGGTGGGCTATGTTCTGAAACAAGAGTAGATTTTAAAGGTTCAGAGGCATCAGGTCCCAGCTGAGTCACATTGCTCAACTCTACACAAATTCACCTGCAGAACAGAAAGACATATTGGGGGCTAGGATGGGGGTGGAGGTGGTGCAGAGAGAGGCTGTCAGAGAACTCTTTGTGAAGACATCCTATTTATTAAAAGGAGCCAAGAGGGATCAGTTTAATTGAAGTTAAAGATATTTTAAGGAAGGTAAGAGCCTAACTGGAAGTTCAGCCAAGAGGGTTTTGTTCTGCCTTTGAAAATGAGAAGAGTTGAACAGGATCTGTATGGATGAACTGATAAAAAGTTCTTTGAAGTGGACAGGGATCTTTTTTATAACTTCTAAATAACTTAGCCTGGGGTGAGGGAATAAAGCTCTCATTTACAAGCGTGGAAGATGGTGAGTTGTCCCCCTCCAATTGGATTTCTTCTGGCTTGGCCATGAAGAGAGAAAGATTGGCCTAGTGTCCTTATCGAGCTGAAAGAAGATAAATCTGGCTGTCCTTTGCACAAGACAGCAGAGATGAAAGGCCCAGGGAAAAGCCCTAGAAAGCTAGCTAACAGATATTCGAAAGAAGCATAGAGCATAAAATCATAGCCCCCCACATACGACCCCTAATTCACAACCCATCCACCCCACATGATGGATCATGGATTAATCCTTAAAAAGAAGAAACCAATAGCAATATCAAGAAACAATAGCAATAAAAATTGTTGTTGTGAATTATTTGCTATGCTGTGCATGCCATATTCATTTGTTCCTCTTAACAACCTAGGAGGTAGGTATTATTTTTACTTCCATTGCATATTTGAGAAAGTTGAGGCTTCTCTGTGTATGAGCAAGTTTAAGCAATTTGTTCAAATTTAGTGCCTCCCAGGCCAGAACGTAGATAAATAATACTGGTAGGTAAATGTCAAGGTAACATGAGGTTACCTTTGGTTACATATGTCGTGGAGTAAAACTCCACTGTGTGTTATCAGGACTCAGTTCTCTTGGCTAAACAGCTGACCACCTTGGTCTAATCTCCAAATCACGAAATAATTCAGAATTCTAGCCATGGGAGCACTTTGCCAAAGACGGAAAATTCAGCTTTCCCAAGATTTCTGTGTCCTGTTTGTCCTGCATTGGAAGAAAAAGAGGAAGCTTGGGGAAAAGAACCATTGTGATTAACATGTCCTGGGGTTATAAACTAACCAAAATGTTGTTGACAACCACTTTTCATTCCCATTAAGGATGGAACTAGAGACTGGGGACCCAAATTACAGTAGGATTTAACTTAACCTGAAATTGAAATACTTTTACAAGATCATAGGCTATGTAACTCTCAAACCTGACCCATGTTCCTATAAAAACAGTGAAATTTTAATATCTGAAGCTATACAATCGGAAAGGCAAAAAAGTCAGGAGACTTCTTGGGTTTAATCTCAGTTCCACCAAAACTCATCTAATCATGTTTCAAAGTGACTGTATCTTCTCTCTGGACCTCAATTTTCCCATCTGTAAAATGGGATAATTTGTCAAAACTATGGTTTTTCCAGTAGTTATGTATAGATGTGAGAGTTGGACCATAAAGAAGGCTGAGTGCCAAAGGATTGATGCTTTCCAAGTGTAGTGCTGAAGAAGACTCAAGAGTTCCTTGGACAGCAAGGAAATCAAACCAATCAATCCTAAAGGAAATCAACCCTGAATATTCATTGGAAGGACTAATGCTGAAGTTGAAGCTCCAATACTTTGGCCACCTAATGCAAAGAGCCAATTCATTGGAAAAGACCCTGATGCTGGGAAAGATTTAAAACAGGAGGAGAAGATGTCAGAGAATGAGATGGTTGGATGGCATCACTGACTCAGTGAACATGAATTTGAGCAAACTGAGACAGTGAAGGACAGGGAAGCCTGGCGTGCTGCTGTTCATGGGGTCACAAAGAGTTGGACACAATCCAAGCGACTGAACAACGAAAACAACAATCTCTAAGGAGTCCTCCTTTACTCTCATTCTAGGTCTTGGATGATGATGACTTTTGCCTTACACACATCACAGAAGCTGCAATGAAAATCAAAGTTGGTAAAGGGAGGAAGAAAAGAATGGGCTCTTAAAAAGAAAATCAATAAGGTTTTGTATTTACAAGTACAAAGAACATTGTGTCTTCAGTCAGCCATGCAGCATTCCTACCATCCTTGAGACTTCATAAAGACAGATGAAACACTCTGTGAAATTCCATGATAAAAAAAAAAAAAAAACCTCTTCCATCTTCTTTTTGGATGGATATTGGACTCTTGAGACCTACACGGGTTTCCTCCTATCTGCCGGAGGGGCAGAAGTTCAAAATATACTAGACTTCCAAGATTCTGCCTGCAGAGTCTCCACCTCTGATCCCTGTCTCCTGACCCCTCCTCTACTACAGAAACACAAACAAAGGGCATTCGAAGGACAAGCCCTGGTAATGGACTTTCAGGACACACTGGAGCTAAAGAGATTAGAGATCTTTTTAAAGTTCTAGGCATAGGGCATGTGCTTATTGGCCTGGCTTTAGCTACAAAATAAATCGCTGTCATCATTATTTTATTCTCTGAAGGAGACAACCTCAGGTTAGTATTTCAAAAAAGAATGAGTCACTGGAAAGGTTTTAAAGTACCTGCTAATTATTTCTTTAAAGAAAACCTTAACTCTAGGAGAAAGGAGTTAGACACAGCATCAGCTGCCCATTAAAATGAAAGGGCCGAATTACCTGGGCTGCTCCAGGAGGCCCAGGAATAACAAGCATGCCCCTTTTCTTTGCAGAGCAGAGTTCCCTGAAGAGGCTCTTCTGCAGACATTATCTCACTGACCCTGAATTCCTGCTGGCTTCATCATCCCTTTATTTCTGCCTTGCTGTGATGCAAGGAGGCTGAGGGAAGATTTGTCAGGGGCAAGAAGGGACAGGGGTCTCCCAGTTGTCCATGAAGTTGGCATATGGACAGCTGCTTTGAACCCTAAGCTGCCCCAGTTAGGAGCAATCTGGCTGCCTTCTCCAGTGACTTCCAAACATGTTTGGATTTTCTTTGACTAGAATTCTATGAAGAATCACAATAGTTAAAACAGAAGATCGGTTATGCATTTTGTTTAGATTTTTTAACATTGATTCAATATCAAGTCCATCAGTGAGAATGATGAAGTTCATTTGATGAGTGCAAAAATATTCAGTCAGTCATCTGGAGCTCAGTAGCCACAAAGATGAGTATTATTATGGAGGGCACTCAACATCTTTGAAGGAACTGCCAAAGTCCCTTTGAGCCAATGCTTGCTAGAACCTTGAGTGGGGAAAATGGAATTCATGGGTTCAAGGCCTTAGTTTAGTTAGTGTTATTGTCTAGGTCAACTGAAACATTTCCAGACTGTTTGTCCAAGAGAGGGGTGGGGTAGAGGCTGCTGTCCAGGGGAAGAAGACAGTGGCCCAGTTTCAGAGAGGAAGGAGTTGGAGTCTCATAATGGAAAGATAAGGGAATGACAAGTTCCAGGAGAGTGTGAAGGAAGCTGTGCCTTTCTTCAAAGACTACATCCTGAATGAAACTGTTGGGGCTCCTGCACAGTTAGCTACTGACTAAGCATTGGAAATTGACACCTAGGAGCTGGTGCAAGGTCCTATGGCTGAACTGGCAGCCAGAAATCTGAATTTAAGTGGCTGTGGAGGCCTGTCCAATGGGCATCTTCAGAATAAATCCTGAAAGATTACTGACCAGAGGCTTATTCATTATTTCCTGGCATAAGATAAAATACCAAAAAAAAAAAAAAAAGTAAGGGAGGCACAAAAATGGATTTTTTTTTTTACTCTTCCTGCAAGTTGGGGCTTAGACATGGATTTTCTTGGACATACAAGAATGTTATTACTAGAGTTAACTTATTATAAGGAAAGGCAATTCCCATTTGCTATGGTGTGAATGTTTGTGTCACCCCCAAAATTCATTCATTGAAAACTTAATGCCCAAGGTAAAGGTATTAGAAGGTAGGGCCTTTGGGAGGTGATCAGGTCATGAATGAGATAAGTGTCCTTATAAAAGAGACCCCAGAGAGCTCCCTAACCTCCTTCATCAGGTAAAAATAAGTGAGAAGCCTGTGACCTAGAAAAGTTGTTCAGTTGTGTCTGACTCTTTGTGACCCCATGGACTGCAGCACATCAGGCTTCCCTGTCCTTCACTATATCCTAGAGTTTGCTCAAACTCATGTCCATTGAGTTGGTGATGCCATCCAACCATCTTATCCTCTGTCATCCCCTTCTCCTCCTGCCCTCAGCCTTTCCTAGCATCAGGGTATTTTCTAATGAGTACAGTCTTTGCATTAGATGGCCAAAATACTGGAGCTTCAGCTTCAGCATCAGTCCTTCCAATGAATATTCAGGATTGATTTCCTTTAAGATTGACTGGTTTGATCACCTTGTCATCCAATTGACTCTCAAGAGCCTTCTCCAGCACCACAGTTTGAAAGCATTAATTCTTCAGCACTTAGCCTTCTTTATGGTCCAACACTCACATCCATATATAACGAAGGTCCTCACTTAGTCATATGGATACCCTGATCTTGGACTTCCAGCCTTCAGAATTGGGAAAAAAGAAATTTCTGTTGTTGATAACCTACTCAGCCTGTGGTATTTGGGCTTGTATTAATATTTTGTCAATGATTTCATGGATATTCTTACATTATTTTATTGGAATGTAGCTGCTTTACAATGTTGTGTTAGTTTCTACTGTGCAGCAAAGTGAGTCAGTTATACCTGTACATATATCCCCTCTCTTTGGGGCTACTTTCCCATTTAAGTCAATCCTGTCATCTTTTGCTATAGAGCTTGAAGGGTCTCAGATACAATTCCATCCCCTGAGTAGTGTAGAGCCCTTCGCATCTGTTGCACCAGCTGTCTCTGGCACCCTGTCCACCCCAAGTTCATTCCCTTTTCCTTTGGGCTGAGCCTTCCTCCCATCAGGCATCCATCCCTTTTCTTCCCATCTCTTCTCTTCTCATCCATCCCTTCTTACTTTCTCCCCCAAATGTTTTGCTTCCTGACAAAGCACACCACTCTATAGAGAGGAGATTCATCAAAGGCAGTGATTGGCATGAGGGCAGATAGATTCTTTTCAAGGGAAGCTTGGCCCCCAAAGGCTACCTCATCCTCTTAGGAGTACATCTTTGAGACAACTGGCTCTTCAACTAGTTGTTAATGCTGGCTTGTATACTTTAACCACTTTATGGTTTCCATCTCCCAAACAAAATAATGAGTTATCTCAGCGTAGATGGTGTACCTTTTATGCTTGATCTACCCACTGCAGCATCTTAGGTGGGGCATGCCAGCTGACCCACACAGGAAATGGCCCTGGATAAGTGAGCAGAACCCAAGAGAGAGCCCATTTTTCTCCTGGGCTCTCTTTCTTCCAGAAGCTCCCATCATATGTAGGCACTGACCACACATGTGTCAGCAAATCCATGAGTGGTGTTGGAACTTCTGGATTGGAACCTCTGATTTCAATCTTCTGGGAAAGGAATAAAAGCACCAAAAGTTCCACCCCATGTTTGGTTCTCTTACATTTACTTCCTATCATTTCATCCCTTTCTCCTTGTTCTTCTGGCAGGGGGTTTGGGGGTGGGAGCAAAAAAAAGCACCATGCTGGGGTCAGAATGTCCAAGTCCTGCTTCTTGTGTGATCTTCTGAGTTCCTCCCCATGTACAACCAGGACTCACACAGCATCAGTACTCACAGGCCCTGGAGGAGGGAAAGGAGAAGCTGAAGGAAACAGGAGCTTCAGGCAGGAATATGCTGTTGGTTTACCCAGGCTGAGGAGAGAAATTATTTCAGAGAACTAAGGCAATGCTGAGACAGGGTACCTGTTCCAAGAGAGCTCTGAGGAATGGGGGAGAGGCTCAAGGAAGGAAGAGATCCCCCGTTCAGGTTTGGCTCCACAACCTGGCCCAATAGGAGCTGGGAACAGATAGGGATGAAGTGCTTCCACTTCAGAGAAGCTGACCAAGAGAGCAAGCCACTCAGACCTCCTCTTAGTAGAAGAGGGAATGAATGGAGGATGGGGCAAGGGAACAAGGGGACTTTTGGAGTGAGTCCTGAGATGCCTGGAAGCTGAGGCTACTACCCACCCTTCTGGCTCCCACATCTAGAAAAGCCTTAGAGTGATCAAGGTCCAGGTAGAAATAGTAAGCAACCCTCAAACTTTTCATTGTCTCTCCCTCCCTCTCTTTCTCACACGCATACATGCACCCCACCACTACCACCAAATACAATGACAACAATTGTAGAGATCATTCAGCTCCCTCCTGCCTGCACACTCAGTGGGGAATCCTGGAGTAGAAAGCAAGAAAACAGATGAGACAGTCTAGCTGAGTGTCTTATGAGTAAATAGATTCCACATGGCAACAGAGAGGTCAAAGAGAAAGCAATTTATATAGGACCAAAGAGAAGGGAATAGGTTTGGAGAGTCTTCCATCTGATCAGAGGGGACAGCCACTCTAAGATGCAGCCTGCTGGGTCTGAAAAGGAGCTCGGTGCCTGGCCCTGAGAGTGAGAACCTGTGTCATGTCTACAAACCCAGAGCCCTGCACACAGAGCAAGAGGCCAAGTCCTGGTATCACCAGGTGGCAGGCACACTGTGGGACTTCAAGCCTGTCTTTGAGTCTGAATCTCAGCATTATTTACCTATAAAATGGAAATAAGAATCCTTTGACTCAGCTCACCTTAGTGGAGTTAAAACTCAAGAAATGATATAACTGAGTGGATTTTGTGGATCTGGGAAATCAGGAATTGTGTCTGGACCAGGGTCAGAGGTGTGGGAGTCCTTAGCCAACAGATGCAAACTCAAGCCATGGGATGCAGAAGAGCTTGACAAGTGAGTCCCGGGAACACCAATGTTTGAGTGGTAGGCAGAGGATGAGGGCCACAAGGGAGAACCAAGAAGGAAATACTGAGAAGGAACAGAGCTATAAAAGCTAAACAGAGTTAGTCTGACAAAATCATCATCTGTATCAAGCAGATTTCTTAAGAATTTAGGTTTCATTCTTCTTGAAAGAAAGTGAAAGTGTTAGTCCCTCAGTCATGTTCAATTCTTTGTGACCCCATGGACTGTAGCCCACAAGGCTCCTCTGTCCACGGAATTCTCCAGGCACGAATACTGGCATGGGTAGCCATTCCCTTCTCCAGGGAATCTTCCTGACCCGAGGATAAAACTGGGTCTCCTGTATTGCAGGCATTTCTTTACCATCTGAGCCACCAGGGGTTTCATTCTTACCTCTTATGTATTCCCCAAAGCACAGCAGGGGTCAAGCAGAGCAGAAAAAAATGATATCAGAGAAGAGGATATTTGTGATCTGGAAACATACATAACATTAGTTATAAGCTCAGAGAGAACTGTAGAGCTAGTCCATACCTCCCTGGTAGATTGCTGTGTGACTCTGGGCATTTCACACAACTTCTCTGTTTTGGCTATTAGCTAGTATTTATCTAGATCCCTTAGTAGCTTGGGTTCAGAGAGTATGGGAGGCACATCCAGTTACTCCTAGGCAAATGACCCCAAAGGGAAATGTGAGCCTGGAGAGGGAGTGAAGCACACCATAATCAAACAGATTCAGGGTCTTCTCTCCTCAAAGCCTTTAAGATCTTCTACCTTAAAACAGGATGAGGATCTTAGAGTTCTTTCTCAAAGGAAACACACTGGCCATTTGAAAATATCTTAATCCAATAACACCCAAAATAAATTCACTCCAACAGCAAACATTTGTGAAGAATCTTCATGTGCAAATCATTGAGCTGTTTTGGAAGAAATAGAAGACAGGACTCAAAGATGACAAATGCACTGTGACATCTCGCCCTGCTCTCCACCTAGTGGGGAAGACGGACTCTTAGAAGGGAGCCACTGGAGACTGTGCTAAATGTCATCACAAAATTACAAACAAAATGCAACAAGAACCCAAGTGATAGTCATTAATTCTGCATCAAAGGGATCCAAGAAGGCTTTACAGATAAAGTGCCATCTGAATTAGTGTCCTCACACTAAGATGAATTTTAGCATTCAGGGAAGGAACATTCAGCTTTAATGAGTGAACATCATGAACAAAGCTTTGGCAACAGAGAAGTGGCATTTTGTTCGAGGAATAAGTTGTTGGTTTGGGACTTCATTCTGTATTCAGTGTAGAGTCAAAAAAGTGTTTTTGAACAAGGGTGCAATAGAACTGGTTCTTTTCTTTAAACAGAGCTTTGGGGCCAAGATAAGTGGCAAAGCTGGAGAGGGTAGAAGAGAAAGTAGAGGAGACTTCTTAGAACATTCTTATCAGAGTCCAGAAGAGAAATCAACAGCATCCTAAAAAGTAAAGAAGCAGTGAAATTAAAAAGATCAAAGATTATTTTAAGGCTTTCCAGAATGTGCCAATAAAGAACACAGAAGGCATAAAACTGGGAGAGTGAAATGGAGACAAAACTATTTTTACACAAGTGGAATCTGCAGTTTGATGTAAGGGTCTAGAGGCCAGGAAAAGTTACTCATCAAGAGGCAAGGCAGAAATCTGTGTTGGGGAGCAGTGCAATGCCACTTATCTGGGGGTCAGATTCTGAGGTTAGCACTTAAGGTCAATGTTGAACAGAGACAAAACGCCCCAGTCCCCTAGGAGGACTGAGATCCACTTGTGCCATAAGTCTAGTAGGGCCAGTGATTCTTACAGAGATAAGTGCCATCAGGGCACCAAAAGAAGTAGTAGATGTGTGCTTGGGGATCTGTTAGAAGGGAAACACTAGACGCCCATTTCCCTTTACCTGTAGATGGAGTGGAATGGTGACCAGAACCATCCGCATGAACTATATTATGTTTCCTGTTCAACATGCAATTGATGCTATACAGAGCTAGACGCCATGGGCCCCTCTGTGTAGTGAAATGACCTCAAGCCCTTGGTGTGAAATGCTTATGGAGAGACAAGTGGTCAAGAAGTGCTGAGGGCTGGGAAGTGCCAGAAGCAAACTAAAGGAATTTGATCAAAGGAGGAGGAGCCAAAGAAGAATCAAAGAAGGAGAATTAAGAGATGGTTAAGGCATTGTGTAGAACATGGAATGACAAGGAAGTGAAGAACATCAAGAAAGAGAGGACCTTCAACAATGTCAAACTCTATAAAGAGAAAGAGACCTCAAAGTCATCTTTTGAATCTGAAACTGGAACATTATTAAACATGTTAAAACATGAAACCTCCAAGAATGATAAAAAGGTAAACCAAGTTATGAAAGTGCAGATTTGGGCATTAAGAAAGTAGAGACAAAAAAGGAGAAGTTACACCAGATGACACAGAAATACAAAGGGTCATGAGACTACTATGAGCAACTATATGCTGATAACATGGACAACTTGGAAGAAATGGACAAATTCTTAGAAAAGTATAACCTTCTAAACCTAAGTGAAGTGAAAATCACTCAGTCATGTCCAACTCTTTGTGACCCCATGCACTGTAGGCTGCCAGGCTCCTCTGTCCATGGAATTCTCCAGGCCAGAATATTGGTGTGGGTGGCCATTTCCTCCTCCAGGGGATCTTCCCAACCCAAACATTGAGCCCAGGTCTCCTGCATTGCAAGCAGATCTTATCATCAGAGCCACCAGGAAAGCCCAAACCAGGAAGAAATAGAATATCTGAACAGACCAATCACAACTACAGAAATTGAAACTGTAATCAAAAATCTTCCAACAAACAAAACCCCAGGACCAGATGGCTTCACAGGTGAATTCTACCAAAAGTTTGGAGAAGAGTTAATACTTATCCTGCTCAAACTCTTCCAGAAAAATTGCACAGGAAGGAAAACTTCCAAACTCATTCTATGAGGCCACTATCACCCTGATACCAAAAACAGGTGTGATAAAGATGCCACACACACTCACAATTACAGGCCAGTATCACTGTTGAACATAGATGCAAAAATCTCCAAAAAAAATTCTAGAGAACAGAATCCAACAACACATTACAAAGATTATACATCATGATCAAGTGGGCTTTATTACAGGGATGTGAGGATTCTTCAATATATACAAATCAACCAGTGTGATACACCATATTAACAAATTGAAAGATAAAAACAATATGATCATCTCAATAGATGGAGAGAAAGCCTTTGACAAAATTCAACACTCATTTATGGTAGAAAAAAAAAAATCTCCAGAAAGTAGGACTAGAAGGAACACACCTCAACATAATAAAGGCCATATGCAACAAACTCATAGCAAAGATTATCCTCAATGGTGAAAAACTGAAAGCATTTCCTTTAAAATCAGGAACAAGACAAGGGTGCCCATCTCACCACTATTATTCAAAATAGTTTTGGAAGTCCTAGCCACAACAATCAGAGAGGATAAAGAAATAAAAGGAATTCAGATTGGAAAAGAAAAAGTGAAATTCTCATTGCAATGACATGATTCTCTACATATAAAACCCTAAAGATCCCATCAGAAATTACTAGAACTAATTGATGAATATTAGCTAATCAATGAAAAACAAAAACAAGATGAAGAGCTGACTGTGGCTCAGATCATGAACTCCTTATTGCAAAATACAGACTTAAATTGAACTAGGAAAAACCACTAGACCATTCAGGTATGACCTAAGTCAAATCCCTTATGATTATACAATGGAAGTGACAAATAGATTCAAGGGATTAGATCTGATAGACAGAGTCCCTGAAGAACTACGGAGGGAGGCTCGTGACATTGTACAGGAGGCAGTTATCAAGACCATGCCCAAGAAAAAGAAATGCAAAAAGGCAAAATGGTTGTCTGAGGAGGCCTTACAAATAGCTGAGAAGAGAAGCTAAGGCAAAAGGAGAAAAGGAAAGATATACCCATTTGAATACAGAATTCCAAAGAAGAGCAAGGAGAGATAACAAAGCCTTCCTTAGTGATCAATGCAAAGACATAGAGGAAAACAATAGGATGGGAAAGACTAAAGGTCTCTTCAAGAAAATTAGAGATACCAAGGGAACATTTCAAACAAAAACGGTCACAATAAAGGACAGAAATGGTATGGACCTAACAAAAGCAGAAGATATTAAGAAGAGGTGGCAAGAATACACAGAAGAACTATACAAAAAGATCTTCATGACCCAGATAACAATGATGGTGTGATCGCCCACCTAAAGCCAGACATCCTGGAATGAGAAGTTAAGTGGATCAACAAAATAAGAAATTAAAATGGATAAATCACACCAGACAACATAGAAATACAAAGGATCATAAGAGACTACTATCAGCAACTATATGCCAATAAAATGGACAACCTGAAAGAAATAGACAAATTCTTAGAAAAGTACAACTTTACAAAACTGAACAAGGAAGAAATATAAAATCTTAGCAGGCCCATCACAAGCACAGAAATTGAAACTGTAATCAGAAATCTTTCAGCAAACAAAAGCCCAGGTCCAGACGGCTTCACAGCTGAATTCTACAAAAAAATTAGAGAAGAGTTAACATCTATCCTACTGAAACTCTTCCAGAAAATTGCAGAGGAAGGTAAACTTCCAAACTCATTCTATGAGACCACCATCACCCTAATACCAAAACCAGACAAAGACGCCACACACACACACACACACAAAAAAAAAAAACTACAGGCCAATATCACTGATGAACATAGATGCAAAAATCCTTAACAAAATTCTAGCAAACAGAATCCAACAACATATTAAAAAGATCATATATCATGACCAAGTGGCCTTTATCCCAGGGATGCAAGGATTCTTCAATATCCACAAATCAATCAATGTAATACACCACACTAACAAATTGAAAGATAAAAACCATATGATTATCTCAATAGATGCAGAGAAAGCCTTTATCAAGATTCAACATCTATTTATGATAAAAACCCTCCAGAAAGCAGGAATAGAAGGAACATACCTCAACATAATAAAAGCTATATATGACAGACCCACAGCAAACATTATCCTCAATGGTGAAAAATTGAAAGCATTTTCCCCAAAGTCAGGAACAAGATAAGAGTGCCCACTCTTACCACTACTATTCAAAATAGTTTTGGAAGTTTTTGCCATAGCAATCAGAGCAGAAAAAGAAAAAAAGGAATCCATATTGGAAAAGAAATAAAATGCTCATTCTTTGCAGAAGACATGATCCTCTACATAGAAAACCCTAAAGACTCCACCAGAAAATTACTAGAGCTAATCAATGAATACAGTAACGTTGCAGGATATAAAATTAACACACAGAAATCCCTTGCATTCCTATACACTAACAGTGAGAAAACAGAAAGAGAAATTAAGGAAACAATTCCATTCACCATTGCAATGAAAAGAATTAAATACTTAAGAGTATATCTACCTAAAGAAACAAAAGACCTATATATAGAAAACTATAACATACTGATGAAAGAAATCAAAGAGGACATAAATAGATGGAGAAATATACCATGTTCATGGATTGGAAGAATCAATATAGTGAAAATGAGTATACTACCCAAAGCAACCTATAAATTCAATGCAATCCCTATCAAGCTACCAATGGTATTTTTCACAGAACTAGAACAAAAAATTTCACAATTTGTATGGAAATACAAAAAACCTTGAATAGCTAAAGCAATCTTGAGAAAGAAGAATGGAACTGGAGGAATCAACCTGCCTGACTTCAGGCTCTACTACAAAGCTACAGTCATCAAGACAGTATGGTACTTGCATAAAGATAGAAATATAGAACAATGGAACAAAATAGAAAGCTCAGAGATAAACCCACGTATCTATGGACACCTTATCTTTGGCAAAGGAGGCAAGAATATACAATGGAGAAAAGACAATCTCTTTAACAAGTGGTGAGGGAAAACTGGTCAGATCAGATCAAATCAGTCACTCAGTCATGTCCGACTCTTTGTGACCCCATGAATCAGCACGCCAGGCCTCCCTGTCCATCACCATCTCCTGGAGTTCACTCAAACTAACGTCCATTGAGCCGATGATGCCATCCAGCCATCTCATCCTCTGTCGTCCACTTTTCCTCCTGCCCACAATCCCTCCCAGCATCGGAGTCTTTTCCAATGAGTCAACTCTTTGCATGAGGTGGCCAAAGTACTGGAGCTTCAGCTTTAGCATCAATCCTTCCAAAGAACACCCAGGGCTGATCTCCTTTAGAATGGACTGGTTGGATCTCCCTGCAGTCCAAGGGACTCTCAAGAGTCTTCTCCAACACCACAGTTCAAAAACATCAATTCTTCGGCGCTCAGCCTTCTTCACAGTCCAATTCTCGCATCCATACATGACCACTGGGAAAACCATAGCCTTGACTAGATGGACCTTTGTTGGCAAAGTAATGTCTCTGCTTTTCAATATGCTATCTAAGTTGGTCATAACTTTTCTTCCAAGGAGTAAGCGTCTTTTAATTTCATGGCTGCAGTCACCATCTGCAGTGATTTTGGAGCCCCCCAACAATAAAGTCTGGTACTGTTTCCACTGTTTCCCCATCTATTTCCCATGAAATGATGGGACCAGATGCCATGATCCTTGTTTTCTGAATGTTGAGATTTAAGCCAACTTTTTCACTCTCCTCTTTCACTCTCCTTTTTCACTCTCCTCAAGAATGAAACTAGAACATTTTCTAACACCATACACAAAAATAAACTCAAAATGGATTAAAGATCTAAATGTAAGACCAGAAACTATAAAATTTCTAGAGGAAAACATAGGCAAAACACTCTCCGACATAAATCACAGCAGGATCCTCTATGACTCACCTCATAGAATATTGGGAATAAAAGCAAAAATAAACAAATGGGACCTAATTAAACTTAAAAGCTTTTGCACAACAAAGGAAACTATAAACAAGGTGAAAAGACAGCCTTCTGAATGGGAGAAAATAATAGCAAATGAAGAAACTAACAAATAATTAATCTCAAAAATATACAAGCAACTCCTGCAGCTCAATTCCAGAAAAATAAACCACCCAATCAAAAAAAAAAAAAGGGCAAAAAACTAAATAGACATTTCTCCAAAAAAGACATACAGATGGCTAACAAACACATGAAAAGATGCTCAACATCACTCATTATCAGAGAAATGCGAATCAAAACCATTTCACACCAGTCAGAATGGCTGCTATTCAAAAGTCTACAAGCAATAAATGCTGGAGAGGGTGTGGAGAAAAGGGAACCCTCTTACACTGTTGGTTGGAATGCAAACTAGTACAGCCACTAGGGAGAATAGTGTGGTGATTCCTTAAAAAACTGGAAAGAGAACTGCCATATGACCCAGCAAACCCACTGCTGGGCTATACAGAGTGAAGTAAGCCAGAAAGAAAAACACCAATACGGTATACTAACACATATATATGGAATTTAGAAAGATGGGAATGATAACCCTGTATGCGAGACAGCAAAAGAGACACAGATGTATAAACAGACTTTTGGACTCTGTGTGAGAGGGTGAAGGTGGGATGATTTGGGAGAATGGCATTGAAACATGTATATTATCATATGTGAAATGGATCACCAGTCCAGGTTCTATGTATGAGACAGGGTGCTCAGGGCTGGTGCAGTGGGATGACCCAGAGGGATGGGATGGAGAGGGAGGTGGGAGGCGGGTTCAGGATGGGGAACACATAAATACTCATGGCAGATTCATGTTGATGTATGGCAAAATCACTACAAAATTGTAAAATAATTAGCCTCCAATTAAAATAAATAAATTTATATTAAAAAACAAAAAATATATAAAAGAAATTCTAACCAATACAAAAAAAGAGAGAGACAGAAGTCAAGTGGGCCTTAGGAAGCATCACTACCGACAAAGCTAGTGGAGGTGATGGAGTTCCAATTGAGCTATTTCAAATCCTAAAAGATGATGCTGTGAAAGTGCTGCACTCAATATGCCAGCACATTTGGAAAACTCAGCAGTGGCCACAGAACTGTAAAAGGTCAGTTTTCATTCCAATCCCAAAGAAAGGCAATGCCAAAGAATGCTCAAACTACCACACAATTACACTCATCTCACACACTAGCAAAGTAATGCTCAAAATTCTACGGTACTTGAACTGTGAACTTCCAGATGTTGAAGCTGGTTTTAGAAAAGGCAGAGGAACATCTGCAGCATTATAGAAAAAGCAAGGGAGTTCCAAGGAAACAACTGCTTCTGCTTTATTGACTACACCAAAGCCTTTGACTGTGTGAATCACAACAAACTGTGAAAAATTCTTAAAGAGATGGGAGTAGCAGACCACCTGACCTGCCTCTTGAGAAACCTGTATGCAGGTCACAAAGCAACTGTTAGAACTGAACATGGAACAACAGACTGGTTCCAAATTGGGAAAGGAGTACATCAAGGCTGTATATCGTCACCCAGCTTATTTAACTTATATGTAGAGTACATCATGCAAAATGGCTGGCTGGATGAACCACAGCTGGACTCAAGATAGCTGGGAGAAATCAATAACCTCAGATATGCAGATAACACCATCCTTATGGCAGAAAATGAAAAAGAACTAAAGAGTCTCTTGATGAAAGTGAAAGAGAAGAATGAAAAAGTTGGCTTAAAACTCAATATTCAGAAAACGAAGATCATGGAATCTGGTCCCATCACTTCATGGAAAATTGATGGGGAAACAATGAGAGACTTTATTTTGGAGGGCTCCAAAATCACTGCAGATGGTGACTGCAGCCATGAGATTAAAAGACACTTGCTCCTGGGAATAAAAGCTATGATCAAACTAGACAACATATTAAAAAGCAGAGACATTACTTTGCCAACAAAGGTCCATCTAGTCAAGCTATGGTTATTCCAGTCATCATGTATGGATGTGAGAGTTGGACTATAAAGAAAGCTGAGCACCAAAGAATTTGTGCTTTTGAACTGTGGTGTTGGAGAAGACTCGAGAAGCCCTTGGACTACAAGGAGATCCAACCCGTCAATCCTAAAGGAAATCAGTCCTGAATATTCATTGGAAGAACTGATGCTGAAGCTGAAACTCCAATACTTTGGCCACCTGATGTGAAGAACTGACTCATTGGAAAAAGACCCTAATGCTGGGGAAGATTGAAGGCAGGAGGAGAAGGAAACAACAAAGGATGAGATGGTTGAATGGCATCACTGGCTTTAGGGTCATGAGTTTGAGTAAGCCCCGGGAGTTGGTGATAGACATAGAAGACTGGCATGCTGCAGTCCATGGGGTCGCAAAGAGTCATACACTACTGAGCACCTGAACTGAACTGAACTGAATCAATGAATTTAGTAAAGCCCCAGGATATAAAATTAATACACAGAAATCCCTTGCATTCCTATACACTAACAATGAAAAATCAGAAACAGAAATTAAGGAAACAATCTCATTCACCATTGCAACAAAAAGAATAAAATGCTTAGGAAAAAATTTACCTAAAGAGAAAGAAGCCCTGTATGCAGAAACCTGTAAGACATTGATGAAAAAATTGAAAGATGACACAAAAAGATGGAGAGATAAAGCATGTTCTTGGATTGGAAGAATCAATATAGTGAAAATGACTATACTATCCAAAGCAATCTATAGATTCAATGCAATCCCTATCAAACTACCAACAATATTTGTCACAGAACTAGAACAAATAATTTCACAATTTGTATGGAAACACAAAAGACCCCAAATAGCCAAAGAAGTCTTGAGAAAGAAGAATGAAACTAGAGGAATCAATCTTCTTGACTTCACGAAGTCCTATACTACAAAGCTATAGTCATGAAGACAGTATGGTCCTGGCACAAAAACAGATATATAGACTAAGGGAACAAGATAGAAAGCCTGGAGATAAATCCATACCCTAATGGTCACCTTATCTATATGACAATAATATACAATGGAGAAAAGACAGTCTCTTCAACAAGTGGTGTTGGGAAAACTGGTCAAATACATGTAAAAGAATGAAATCAGAATACCTCTGAACACCATACACAAAAGCAAACTCAAAATGGATTAAAGACCTAAACGTAAGACCAGAAACTATAGAACTCTGAGAAGAAAACAAGCAGAACACTCTCTGACATAAATCACAGCAAGATTCTCTATGACTCACCTCCTAGAGTAATGGAAATAAAAGCAAAAGTAAACAAATGAGACTTAATTAAACTTAAAAGCCTTTGCACAAAAAAAGGAAACTATAAGCAAGGTGAAAACACAATCCTCAGAATGGGAGGAAATAACAGCAAATGAAACATCTGACAAAGAATTAGTCTCCAAAATATACAAACAGTTCATGCAACTCAATACCAAAAAAGCAAACAACTCAATAAAAAAATAGGAAGAAGACCTAAACAAATATTTCTCCAAAGAAGACATATAGATGGCTAATTAACACATGAAAAGATGTTCAATATCACTCATTACTAGAGAAATGCACATCAAAACTACAATAAGGTATCATCTTACATTGAGGTATGTTTTTTGAAATATTTGGCCATGGAGGAAAGGAGAAAAATTGAGGGATGATCAGAGTTATAAGAAAGGATAACAAAATACTTTTAAGGACACAGGCTCATTTGCAAAGTAAGAAATGGCCCCAGTTACTCAGTAATAGTGATAATAGTTTGCAGTTACTGAGCATTTCCTATGTGCACTAACAGAGTTAAGCTTAGTTAACCCCTTGCGATAAATATAACTATCATCCATCAGAAGAAACTGAGGGTTAACTAGGTCAAGAAAATATCCCCTAATCCCACAGCTGCTAAGTGGCAGAGAAAGGATTGGAAAATCATAAATTTGACTGTGGGGCCCACTCACTCTCCTGCTGAGAGTAGAGGAAGGTTCCAGATGTCACATCTCAGAGAAGAGGGAAAGCACTGGGCTTGGCTCATAACCTTTCAATAGTCTGTCCCATTCGTTTCCAGGATTTAAAACACTGCTTTCACTCATTTCTGGGATGTCATACATTACATCTATGTAGAATTATAGTGATAACCCACCTGATTTACTCACCAGTCAACATCTCTCAAATCCTTCTGCTCAGACACCACTGAGAATTTTTTAGGATGCCCAAGTTACTATATTCTTACGTCTCTCTACTACACTGAATCCTAGGAACTATATGGAAACTCAGCCCCCAGACATCTGAACCTACAGCAGAAAGAAGGCCAAAATAGGCAGAAAGAGGAAGGGGGAGATGAGCTGAGGTACTGGAAGAGACAAGAGGAGTTAGCTAGGATACCTACCTGAAGAATGTCCACTGTCTACAAAATGGTGTGGAATTACCAATCAGAGCTGAGAAACAGAGATGACATTGGATAAAGAACCTGTACCCTGAAGTCTGGTAGAAGAGCCTTATAGGAATGGTATTGCAACCCAGTCAATATACTTTTTTATTGAACAAGTGCTATAGATCTCACACTGCTCTGGGAAGCTAGACCATACAGTTTTGATGGTGAGACTATGCTAAGACATGTGAACAGCAGCAAATAACAGTGTGGTGTAAGGGTTGTTTTCAGAGGGGAGAGACTCATTGAGAGCTGAAATGGTCAGGGTATGGTCAAAGTGGGGCATGGCTCTGAAACAAGCTGTTCTGGGGGAAAACAAAGGGCACAGGGCATTCTGGGGGGTGGGCAGTGGTGCAGGAAAATCTGAATGAAGTTGGTAAGAGGCATATGAGCAAATTTGGGGAAGAAGTAACTAATAGGCTAAAATTAAGAAGGAGATTAAGTTGAAAGCATATTTTTAGAGAGGGAGATTGTTATAAAGATTATGGAAAGGGAAGAGCACGAGAGTGCTTTGTGCCACAAGGAGTGAATGAAGACCACTCAGTGTAATTGCACAGGAAAGAGAAGGACCAGGGGCAAGCACAGAGCACGTTAGAGAAAGTGGATTGATACTATCTAATCCAGTCTACCCAATTTCATTTTGCATCAATATTTTGAACTCCATTTTTTTTTTTAAAGAAAGAGAATATCAAAGACTTTCCCAAGATCTTTGTGCCAAACGAAGGGCCAACCTGTCTTCTGACCCTGAGTTCTCTCCTAAGAGTCCTACGGTGGCTATCTCGACCTTTGACGGGTGAGAACACACAAGTTTGTCCCCAGTTGCCCTAACATCGTCTCATCTGTGAAGGGTTAGCTCTTTAGATTACAGCTTTTTCTTTACCTGCCCAACACTCAACACATGAAGTAGCCTATAAAAGATAGTTCATTGATTCATACGGGCAAAAATGAAGTTCTCTTACTTCAAGGTTTGGATTGTGCAGGTGATAATGATTTGGCCTAAAATTACCCAGATGGTTGCATGGGTCTCTATGTGCTTTCCCAGTGGACATAAGCTCTTACCACAAGACTTCCCAGGACCTGGTGACCACACCCTCCCCTGGCTGACTCAAACATGAGATAGGGTCTAGCCAGAGCACTTAATTATACAGGCCAGTTCAGGCTCTGGAATCAAAGCCCCACCCAGTGCCAGGCTGCTGCCCTCCAAGGGGTCAGAGCAGACAGCCACGAGGAAGGGGCTGGTTACCCACTTTGGAACCTCGTTCAGCAGTCTTTGGTCCAAGGCAAGCCTACTCTACAGACTGGGAAATGTAATAAAGGTTTTAATGCGGGTTTTATTATGGACTGGGAGGTGACACTTGGTTATCCGATTGGCAAACTGCTCTGAGAAACATGCTGTTCTCTTTCATGTGGCAACTCTGACATGCTTAAATCATGCCGAAGGTGGGGGAGGCAGAGTTCTGAATGTTTTGCAACTCAGCACAACCTTTGTGGGAGATGCCCAGGCAGCTCAAAACTGCATCAGCCAAGTCAGGACTGCAGGAGAGCTGGACTGGTGGTGAGCCAGTCTTGGTTGAGGTCCTCCTGGCATCCTGTGGAGAAGGCCACACCCTTCATCATCATTCAGCAGGACAAATGACACTGCTGACAGGTCCCACAGGACCCCTGCATCTGCCATGAGGCTGGAAATGCAGCTGGAGGCTGGGATCTCAGGGGAGATTCAGGAAAAGAAAAAGTCCATTAATACAGTGGCTGCCAGTCACCTGGGAAACTTGTTAAAAACACAGATTATTGACTTGTACTATAAAGATCTTGATTTCAATTATCAGCCTAGGTTTGGAAATGAATTCATTGGGCTTCCTAGAGGAAAAAGAAGCAGTGTTTTTTGTTGGGTAAAATATACATAACATAAAAATGACTTTTTAAACTCATTTTTAAGTGAATGATTCAGTAGCATTGAGTACATTCACAATATTTTCAAGAAGGAGCCTTTAGATGCCTACCATTGATTGGAAAAATTCTTTGAAAAATAATCTGACATTAAAATATGTATGAGAGAACTAGAAACTACCATGGTGGTTCAATGGTTAAGACTCCACCTTCTTATACTGTGTTCCACTCCTGGTCAGGGAACTAAGATCCTACATGGCATGGAGCAACTAAGCTCACGTGCTTCAACTAGAGAGCCTACATTCTAGAGTCCACACTGCAATGAAGACCCAGCACAGCCAAAAAAATTTTTTTAATAAATTTTTTTTTAATTTAAAAAAGAGAACTATACATAAGCCCTGGACTATACCGTGGTTGGTAAAGTTGTTCATGGTGGTACGAATTAACAGTTCTGAAATCACCATATGTGTGTACCAGATTGAACAAATAAAATGTATTTCAGATAGTAGGAGCCAAATTTTTCACTGTTGGAGTGAGAGGTTAAATATAAGGAAGGGAGTAAATCTAGAATGAACCAAGTAGTACTAGACTAGTCAGAGACACCAGTATGAACTCATGTTTGACTTAATATAGATACTAAAGGGTATATTTATGTGTGTGCATGTGTATATATCTATATATGGCTTCCCTGGTAGCTCAGATAGTAAAGAATCTGCCTGCAATGCAGGAGACCCCAGTTCGATTCCTGAGTCAGGAAGCTCCCCTGGAGAAGAGATAGGCTACCCACTCCAGTATTCTTGGGCTTCCTTGGTGGCACAGATGGTAAAGAATATCTGCCCACAATGTGGGAGACCTGGGTTCAGTCCCTGAGTTGGGAAGATTCCCTGGAGAAGGGAACAGCTACCCACTTCAGTATTCTTGCCTGGGAAATCCATGGACAGAGGAGCCTGGCAGGCTACTGTCCGTGAGGTCACAAAGAGTCTGACGTGACTGAGCTACTTTTGCTCGATATATATATATATATGCTGCTGCTGCTAAGTCGCTTCAGTCGTGTCCGACTCTGTGCGACCCCAGAGACGGCAGCCCGCCAGGCTGTGCGACCCCAGAGACGGCAGCCCGCCAGGCTCCCCCATCCCTGGGATTCTCCAGGCAAGAACACTGGAGTGGGTTGCCATTTCCTTCTCCAATGTGTGAAAGTGAAAAGTGAAAGTAAAGTCGCTCAGTCGTGTCTGACTCTTAGTGACCCCCTGGACTACATACAGCCTACCAGGCTCCTCCATTCATGGGATTTTCCAGGCAAGAGTACTGGAGTGGGTAGCTGTTCCCTTCTCCAGGGTATCTTCCCAACTCAGGGATCGAACCCAGGTCTCCTGCATTGCAGGCGGATTCTTTACCAGCTGAGCCACCAGGGAAGCCCAAGAATACTGGAGCGGGTAGCCTATCCCTTCTCCAGTGGATCTTCCTGACCCAGGAATCAAACCAGGGTCTCCTGCTTTGTAGGTGGATTCTTGACCAGCTAAGATACCAGGGAAGCCTATATACATATGTATATATGCGTAGATAAATTTCTCATACAAAGGAATACTAAATAATTTATGTAAATACTACCCTCTCAAGGAGTGGAATGAATTCCCTGCCCCTTAAGTATGGGGTATACTTAGTGGCTAGCTTAGAAAGATTATAGTATGGAAAGGGGAAAATAAAAAAGTAGTTTTACAGTGGAAAAGCCTGGCTAACACTTCTTAAGCCAGATGGTCAAGGTCAACAACATCAGCAATAAGCTGATGGCATGTTCTCTTGATATGATGTGTTGAGACTGATACTTCACTATCATAATCTTCCCCTCAAAAACCCATAACCCCATTCCAACTATGACAAGTGTGGAAGCCAAACTCAAATTGAGGGTCATTCTACAAAATTTCTGACTAGCATGCTTCAACATTATTAAGTTCACCAAAAACAAGGAAAGTCTGAGAAACTGTTACAGCCAAGGAGACATAATGACTATAGATCTAGACTAGATCTATAAACAGATGTAGATCTAAAGAGTATTCCCTTATTCTACAGATAAATACTTCTAAGCTCCTGAAAGGGGGTGTCATTCCAAAATCACCAGCTACTTGGTGACAGGTTAAGACTATAATCTGGGGCTTTTGACCTTCAATATGGCTTAAAGCTCAACATTCAGAAAACGAAGATCATAGCATCTGGTCCCATCACTTCATGGGAAATAGATAGGGAAACAGTGGAAACAGTGTCAGACTTTATTTTGGGGGGCTCCAAAATCACTGCAGATGGTGACTGCAGCCATGAAATTAAAAGACACTTACTCCTTGGAAGAAAAGTTATGACCAACCTAGATAGCATATTGAAAAGCAGAGACATTACTTTGCCAGCAAAGTCCGTCTAGTCAAGGCTATGGTTTTCCCAGTGGTCATGCATGGATGCGAGAGTTGGACTGGGAAGAAAGCTGAGTGCCGAAGAATTGATGCTTCTGAACTGTGGTGTTGGAGAAGACTCTTGAGAGTCCCTTGGACTTCACGGAGATCCAACCAGTCCATTCTGAAGGAGATCAGCCCTGGGATTTCTTTGGAAGGAATGATGGTAAAGCTGAAACTCCAGTACTTTGGCCACCTCATGTAAAGAGTTGACTCATTAGAAAAGACTCTGATGCTGGGAGGGATTGGGGGCAGGAGGAGAAGGGGACGACAGAGGATGAGATGGCTGGATGGCATCACTGATTCGATGGACATGAGTTTGAGTGAACTCCAGGAGATGGGGATGGACAGGGAGGCCTGGCGTGCTGTGATTCATGGGGTTGCAAAGAGTTGGACACGACTGAGCGACTGAACTGAACTGATACTTTTCATTCCTCCAATGAAAAGTGCCTCTTTTCCTGCATCACATCACTGCTATTCAGGAAGGAATTAATCTAGCCTGGTTTCCTTGCTGTTGTCATTTCAGCTCATAGACAGATATTTGTAAAGAAAAAAGAATCATGCCATATCTTGGGACACAGCAGATTATGATCCAGTCATGTGGTACAGAGCTGGTCAGAGGGCCAAGATCTGGAAACTAGATCCTTCCATGGATAGGAAGATAGCTAGCCAAAGATGTATAAGTGGTATCCAAAATGGCAAGAAGAATTTGGTTTGCAGAGGAACCAGCTTTGAGAGAGGTGGTAGTTCAGGGAAGTATGAGGGAAGCAAGTTGAGGGACAATTGGCAGGCTGGGTAATAGGAACCAGAAATTTAGAAGCAGGGCAGATTAAGACCTATAGACCAGCAGGCAGCCTGACAAGGGGCGTGTGCGGTCTCTGCATCCCTCAAGGCTGGGATCAGAATTGGGACTCTAAACTGGCACAGAAAAGCATGAATACAGCCCTAGAGGCAATTGGACACAAAGAAAATGACTAAAGCTGTGACCAGGTGCTAGAAATCTACTTATCAAGAATGGTAGACAAAGCAAGTACCAGCTTGGACTCAACACACAGACTGATTATCAGAACCAGGACACAGAGTCCAAGCAAAGTGAGCAGAATAAGGGACAGTCTTCCAAATACCAGGATTCTGGCTCAGATCTCTTGACATCGTTTCTGTTTTAAGGAAAAACGGGTTCAAAAGCCTGGGCTAGGACTGATCCTTTGTGTGGAGTTAGAGAGTCCCAGATATAATACCAGAAGGAAACACAAAGATTTTCTGACCCCAGCAAAACCTTTCTTCCTGAGAGAATGAATGTTTGTATGATCTGCAGACACTGCTTTGACAACCACACCAAAAAACACACATGACAGACTATTGTAAGGCAGCAGTTTGTTTTCAGTCTATCACTGCATCATAAGCACATCATAGAGCCTCAATAAATATGTGTTGAATGTATACACCTCCATTTGTTTAAAATTGGCAGGTAGGCATTTTTTTTCTTAGATGATTATTTCCATGTGAGTCTCTGCTCACATGAAAAATTTCTTTAAAAGTGATTAAAATACAGAGAAATCAAAAAGTTACATACTATATGATTCTATTTATATGGCATCTTAAAAAAATCAAAACGGTGAAGATACAGGACAGATCAGAAGTTAGAGACCAGAAGTTAGAGAAGGCAAGGGAGGGTGTGACTTTCAAGGGACATGACTAGCATGAGAGAATTGCTTCATGGTGACAGGAGTTCTGTATCTTGACAATATGCACTGTTAGTAGGATAAAATGTTATAGTGAAAGTGAAAGTTGCTCAATCGTGTCTGACTCTTTGTGACCCTATGAACTATATAGTCCATGGAATTCTCCAGGCCAGAATATTGGAATGGGTAGCCTTTCCCTTCTCCATGGGACCTTCCCAACCCAGGGAACAAACTCAGGTCTCCCGCATTGCAGGTGGATTCTTTACCAGCTGAGCCACCAGGGAAGCCCAAGAATACTGGAGTGGGTAGCCTATCCCTTCTCCAGCGCATCTTCCCGACCCAGGAATTGAACTGGAGTCTCCTGCATTGCAGGCAGATTCTTTACCAACTGAGATATCAGGGAAGCCCTAAAATGTCATAGAATTACCCATAAAGAACTACAAGAAAAGTGAGTGTATACAAAAGCCAGTAAAAATTTGACATCTAGTTAATTATCTTGTGTTGATATAAATTTCTTGATTAAACAATGAAGATGAACTTGTAAAATTAAAAATTTGAACATTGGTCATATATTTGATGACATTAAGGTCTTAATTTTAATTTTTATTTAATAATGATACTGAGAGTCTTTTAAGAGTCCTTATCCATGCCTGACTCTTTGCAACCCCACAGACTGTAGCCCACCAGGCTCCTCTGTCCATGAAATTCTCCAAGCAAGAATACTGGCATGGGTAGCCTATCCCTTCTCCAGCGCATCTTCCCGACCCAAGAATTGAACTGGAGTCTCCTGCATTGCAGGCAGATTCTCTACCATCTGAGCTACCAGGGAAGCCCCTATTTAGATACATGCAAAGTATTTAAAGTTATGTGTCTAAAATTGTTTCACATAAAATAGAGAGGGAGGCAAAGTGACACTGAAGAAACCAGAAAGGCCATGAATTGATCATTGTTGGAAGTAGTATATGAAGGCTGTTTGTACTATTCCTTCCACTTTTGCATGTGTTTGAAAAATTCCAAAGAATTTTAAAATAATAAAATTTCAATCTAAAAAAACAAATACAGAGACCCCCCTACTTGAGAACTCTTATCAGCTTCTCCATTTGTTACTTACTAACAGCTTCCTAACATGGAAATATGTTAGGAATAAATATGCATGTGGGTGTGCAACCCACGGGACTTCCCAGTTGGTTCAGTGGTAAAGAATCCACCTGCCAAACAGGAGACACACGTTCGCTTACTGGGTCAGGAAGATCCCTAGAAGGAGAAAATGACAACCCACTCTCGTGTTTTTGCCTGGAGAATCCCATGAACAGAGGAAACTGACAGGCTACATTCCATGTGGTCACGAAGAGTCGGACACGACTGAGCAACTAAACAATAATTCATCCTGTATTACATTTGGCAAATCCAGGCAGCTCCCATTCCAAAGGCTGTCTTTTCACCTTGCTTATAGTTTCCTTTGTTGTGCAGAAGCTTTTAATTTTAATTAGATCCCATTTGTTTATTTTTGCTTTTATTTCCAGTATTTCTGGGAGGTGGGTCATAGAGGATCCTGGTGTGATTTATGTCGGAGAAAATAATAGCAAATGAAGCAACTGACAAACAACTAATCTCAAAAATATACAAGCAACTTATACAGCTCAATTCCAGAAAAATAAACGACCCGATCAAAAAATGGGCCAAAGAACTAAATAGACATTTCTCCAAAGAAGACATATGGATGGCTAACAAACACATGAAAAAATGCTCAACATCACTCATTATCAGAGAAATGCGAATCAAGACCACAATGAGGTACCACTTCACACCAGTCAGAATGGCTGCGATCCAAAAGTCTACAAGCAATAAATGCAGGAGAGGGTGTGGAGAAAAGGGAACCCTCTTACACTGTTGGTGGGAATGCAAACTAGTACAGCCACTATGGAGAACAGTGTGGAGATTCCTTTAAAAATTGCAAATAGAACTGCCTTATGACCCAGCAGTCCCACTGCTGGGCATACACACCAAGGAAACCAGAATTGAAAGAGACACATGTACCCCAATGTTCATCGCAGCAATGTTTACAATAGTCAGGACATAGAAGCAACCTAGATATCCATCAGCAGACGAATGGATAAGAAAGCTGTGGTACATATACACAATGGAGTATTACTCAGCCATTAAAAAGAATACATTTGAATCAGTTCTAATGAGGTGGATGAAACTGGAGCCAATTATACAGAGTGAAGTAAGCCAGAAAGAAAAACACCAATACAGTATACTAACACATATATATGGAATTTAGAAAGATGGGAATGATAACCCTGTATGCGAGACAGCAGAAGAGACACAGATGTATAGAACGGACTTTTAGACTCTGTGGGAGAGGGAGAGGGTGGGATGATTTGGGAGAATGGCATTGAAACATGTATAATATCATGTAAGAAACGAATCGCCAGTCTATGTTCGATACAGGATACAGGATGCTTGGGGCTGGTGCATGGGGATGATCCAGAGAGATGATATGGGGTGGGAGGTGGGAGGGGGGTTCAGGATTGGGAACTCGTGTACACCCGTGGTGGATTCATGTCAATGTATGGCAAAACCAATACAGCATTGTAAAGTAAAATAAAGTTAAAATAAATATTTTAAATAAAAAAATTAAAAAAATATTATGGCAAAACCCAAACTAACTTTTTGGCCAACTCAAGACAAAGGCATAAAGGCACAAATTTGACATAGAGATTCTTTCTTGATCGGAGTGAGTGGGGAGCTGTAAATGCCACAGCTAACTTGCTTATCACTCTTCCCCCCTCCACAGCAGTGAGTTTGGTGTCTGATTTTTTTCTAATATATCTTCCCTTATCAGCCTTTCCGGTCATTATTATTCCCTTTCACTTTAGCCTTGACCTCTAATTCACTGTTTTGGAAAAGAAAAAAATTAAAATTCAGGCATGTTTATTCCAAGAATCTTGCTTATTTCCTTCCTAATATTTTCCCATGTCCTCCTCCCTAGAGAGATCTTGACATGGGACCTGGTGACTATGTATTCTTATTTTGTAAATTCTGGTTGAGGACCCTCTCTTTCCATTTTCTCTTTATTCCCAACAGCCATCCAGTGTGGTAATAATATTGACCCCATTTTACAATAAGCAATCTGAAATTTAAAGATTTCCACTGAGAACTGCAAACCTTATACTGGATAATGTTGAAAGACAAATTTTTTCTTCAAGAATAAACTGACTCAGCACTCACTTTTCTTCATTGGATAGCTCTAAAATTCATTTTGAGAGCCCTAAAACATCATTTAAGAGAAAGAAAATGAAGTCACTCAGTTGTTTCCGACTCTTTGTGACCCCATGGACTATAGCCCACCAGGATCCTCTGTCCATGGGGTTCTCCAGGCAAGATACTGGAGTGGGTTACCATTTCCTCCTCAAGGGGAGAAGGTTGCCATTTCCTTCCCAACCCAGGGATCAACCCAGGGACCCATGACTGAATGTGGGATTTCTATTTTTCTTCTTTTGTCTCTCTTTAATAAATGATAAAAATATGTTACAACAATATTAGGCCATATGGCTGCTGCTGCTGCTGCTGCTGCTGCTAAGTCGCTTCAGTCATGTCCGGCTCTGTGTGACCCCATAGACTGCAGCCCACCAGGCTCCTCTATCCCTGGGATTCTCCAGGCAAGAACACTGGAGTGGGTTGCCATTTCCTTCTCCAGGCCAGATGGAGTGCTATGCAAAAGATTTTTCTTTTGTAAAGTAAATTAATTATAGCCCATCTATTTTTAATTTTTTTAACTTTTTATTCTGTATTGAGGTATAGACTATTAACAGGCTTCCCTGGTGGCTCAATGGTAAAGAATCCAAAAAATCCACCTGCCGATTCAGGAGAATCAAGTTGGATCCCTGGGTCAGGAAGGTCCCCTAGAGAATGGACACTCACTCCAGTATTCTTGCCTGGGAAATCCCATGGACAGAGGAACCAGGCAGGCTCCAGTCCATGGGGTCACAAACAGTTGGACACAACTTACCCACTAAACAATAGCCTATTAACAATGTTGTGACAGTTTCAGATGAACAGCAAAGGGACTCAGCCATACGTGTACATCCATCCATTCTCCTGCAAACTCCCCTCCCATCCAGGCTGCCACATAACACTGAGTAGAGTTCCATGTTATTTCCTTTAATTTTATTTTTTTATTGAAGTATAGTTGATTTACTATACCATGCCAATCTCTACCGTACAGCAAAGTGATTCAGTTATACACAAACAGATGTTCTTTTTTATATTTTTTCCCATCATGCGTTATCACAGGGTATTGAATATAGTTCCCTGTGCTATACAGCAGGACCTTTTGTTTATTCATCCTATATATAATAGTTTACATCTGCTGATCCCAAACTCCCAATCCTCCCCTCTCCTACCCCTTCCCCCTTGGCAACAACAAATCTGTTTCTGATGTCATGAGTTTGTTTCAGTTTTGTAGATAAGTTCATTTGTGCCACATTTTAGATCCCACATACAAGTGATGTCATATGGTGTACGTCTTTCTCTTTCTGACTTACTCCACTTAGTATGATCATCTCTAATTGCATCTATGCTGCAAATGGCATTATCCCATTCTTTTATGGCTGAGTAATATTCCATTGCGGAGAAGGCAATGGCACCCCACTCCAGTACTCTTGCCTGGAAAATCCCATGGATGGAGGAGCCTGGTAGGCTGCAGTCCATGGGGTTGCGAAGAGTCGGACATGACTGACCGTCTTCACTTTCACTTTTCACTTTCCGGCATTGGAGAAGGAAATGGCAACCCACTCCAGTGTTCTTGCCTGCAGAATCCCAGGGACGGGGGAGCCTGGTGGGCTGCCATCTCTGGAGTCGCACAGAGTCGGACACGACTGAAGCGACTTAGCAGCAGCAGCAGCATTCCATTGTATACATGTACCACGTCTTATTTAGCCTTTCCTCTGTCAATAGACAGTTAGGTTGTTTCCATGTTTTGGCTATTGTGAATAGTGCTGCTATGAATATAGTGGTGCATGCATTGTCTTGAATTGCAATTTTGTTCAGGTATATGCTTAGGCATGGGATTTCTGGCTCATATGGTAATTCCATTTTTAGATTTCTAAAGAACCTCTATGCTGTTTTCCACTGTGGCTAAATCAACTTACGTTCTGAATGTGGGATTTCTTATAGGTGGACCAACAGCATCTTACATTCCTATACCTCTGATTCCTCTTGTAGTAAGTTGCAAACATAAATGAAGAGTACATCTTTCCACTCATTCTTAACACATCCACTAGTCCAACATCCCTGGCTTTCCTAGTGGCTCAGATGGTAAAGAATCTGCCTGCAATGCAGGAGACTCTGGTTCGATCCTTGGATCAGGAAGATCCCCTGGAGAAGGGAATGGCTACCCACTCCAGTATTCTTGCCTAGAGAATTCCATGGTCAGAGGAGCCTGGCAGGCTACATTCCATGAGATTGCAAAGAGTCAGACATGACTGAGCTCACAAATTAGAAAAGGGATAGTAGTCTCCATGCGTATTACTGTGTTGAGTGCCGAACTTCTTACACAGGACCCAAATTTCCCAATGAGCTATCCATGATAACCGTGACTCACTTTCCCTTACCAGAAGGCTATGATTTGCTTGCTTGCTTGAGGCAGAAGCCTTGGAGAGTGTGTTGTATTCCATATTTGCTTTTCCTGCCCTCTCTCCTTTTCTGTTGTAGCTTCGGTCCCTCCCCTACAACCCAAGAGAGCAAACCTGATGAGCCACTGGAACTTCCTTCCCCCCATGACAAATTCAGCCTGCTAGGCACCAGACCAAGAGCAAGGGGAGAATGCCTGAGGTCTGCAGGAGATGCTGGCATTCCCAGGGTGAGCTCCGGAGTCAGAGGATGCTGGGAGACCTGCCAGAGTGACTCTCCAGATGGCCCAAGCATCAGCTGCACCAGAAAGTTTCTCCTTAATCTGCAGCACCACCTTTGGAGGAGAAGCTACATTTGGAGCAAGTGTTGGGTGAGACCTTGGTTGGGAATTGGTGCCACTAGCTTTCTGGGTGAATGGGGACTTCTACATGGCATCCCTCCTGTGTGCTTCTGGCTGGGAGCAGAACCGCCTATTATTTCTAAACTCTCATTATTTTTAAAAGCTCCTGTCCTCATGATCAAGCTTGTCTAAATTTGAGAACCAATCCTAGGCTGTCTCTTGAACTGAATGGAATGATATTCTTCTCCAAGAGCTTTAGTCAGAAAAGCAACCTGGGCAGAAGAAAAACTGTCAAATTCTTAAGTGAGAAAATAAGAACTGAAATGCAGGAATAGAGATGCAGACATAGAGAACAGACCTGTGGGCATGTGGTGGGGGGAAGGGGAGGGTGAGATGAATTGGAAGAGTAGAGTGACATGTGTAAAATAGATAGCCAGTGGGAAGCTGCTGTATAGCACAGGGAGCTCAGCTTGGTGCTCTGTGATGACCTAGAGGGGTGGGATTGGGGAGGTAGGATAGGAGGGAGGTTCAAGAGGCAGTGGATGTATGTATACAGAAAGCTGATTCATCTTGTTGTACAACAGGAACTAACACAACATTGTAGAGCAGTTATCTTCCAATTTTAAAAAAAGGAACAGAATAATAAATTAATTTAAAATGCATACCAGAACTTAATGTTCTACTTATTGTACAGAGCCAACTGGGACAGGAAACTGTTTTGTAGACCATAGAGATGGTCAGCTCACCACTGCAAAACAGGCCAATCAGCGTCCCCTGCAGAGACCACATGCCCAGATGGTTCAGTTCAGTTCAGTCGCTCAGTCGTGTCCGACTCTTTGCAACCCCATGAATCGCAGCATGCCAGGCCTCCCTGTTCATCACCAACTCTCAGAGTTCACTCAGACTCACGTCCATCGAGTCAGCGATGCCATCCAGCCATCTCATCCTCTGTCATCCCCTTCTTCTCCTGCCCCCAATCCCTCCCAACATCAGAGTCTTTTCCAATGAGTCAACTCTTCGCATGAGATGGCCAAAGTACTGGAGTTTCAGCTTTAGCATCAGTCCTTCAAAAGAAATCCCAGGGCTGATCTCCTTTAGAATGGACTGGTTGGATCTCCTTGCAGTCCAACGGACTCTCAAGTCTTCTCCAACACCACAGTTCAAAAGCATCAATTCTTCGGTGCTCAGCCTCCTTCACAGTCCAACTCTCACATCCATACATGACTACTGGAAAAACCATAGCCTTGACTAGACGGACCTTAGTCGGCAAAATAATATCTCTGCTTTTGAATATGCTGTTTAGGTTGCTCATAACTTTTCTTCCAAGGAGTAAGCGTCTTTTAATTTCATGGCTGCAGTCACCATCTGCAGTGATTTTGGAGCCCCCCAAAATAAAGTCTGACACTGTTTCCACTGTTTCCCCATCTATTTCCTGTGAAGTGATGGGACCAGATGCCGTGATCTTCGTTTTGTGAATGTTGAGCTTTAAGCCAACTTTTTCACTCTCGTCTTTCACTTTCATCAAGAGGCTTTTTAGTTCCAAGGAAACACCAAAGAAGACTTGCTTTCAGCAGTATGGTCTGGTTTGGCAGCTTCACTGGATGCCTCTGAGCTAAAAGTTACTTGTTCTTATTCTCTTACCTTGTAGCCACTCTTTTTGTCGTTCTCAGTGTTAGACAATCTCTGCCCCACCCCTGTCCGTACCCAGAGCTATCCTCTGTCTTTCTGCCCTGCTCTGGGCCCTCGGAGGCTGGACCCTAAAGACAGCATTTATACTGGGTGTGTGGCTGGGTTTAGCCACACTGAGGACACTGGTAGGAGATCAAAAGATCAAGAATATTCTTGTCCTCCCACCTCCCTGCTTCAGCCTGCTTCTGGGGACCTGACTGCAACCATATCCTCCCACAGCTCTTGCCAAGAAGCCTTATTTCCCCACCCAATTCCTACAGGGCTCCAAGGACCCCAGGCCCCATACCTTGTCCTCAGCTCTGGGGGTGGAAGCAGCTGCCCCACAGATGATCCTCTGTTGGTAGCTCAACATTCCTTGTCCTTCCCTTTAAGGAAGGGAATCCTGTCCTCACGTTCTGAAGCAGCACCTTCAATAGCATCTCTGCACTGAGCCATCTAAGATGAGTTCTGTTCCCTTCTTGGGCCCTGCCTGCTCCAGGCACACTCAGCTCCTGGCTGTGACTCAGATACTCTAAGCGGGACCCTGTCTCAGGGTCCTTCCATCTCCTTTTCCATTTCCCTGGAATGCTCATCTCCCAGATTGCTCAGCTCACCTCCTTGCCTCCTTCAGGTCTCTTTTCAAATGTTACCCAATCAGAGATGCACTTCCTGACTACCCCATAAAATGGCACTTGTCACTCTTCATTTCTCTTTCCCTGTTCTGATTGTCTTCATAATCCATTTTATCATTTGACATACCATATAGTTATTGATGGACCTTCCCAGGTGGTGCTAGTGGTAAAGAATCCACCTGCCAATGCAGGAGACGTAAGAGATGCCACGGGTTCAATCCCTAGGTTGGGAAGATGCCCTGGAGGAGGGAAGGATTCTTTCTTGGAGAATCCCATGGACAGAGGAGTCTAGTGGGCTATAGTCCATAGGGTCACAAACTGTCAGACATGACTGAAATGACTTAGCAGGCATGCACACATAGTTATTGATTTGGTTTTTTTTGTCTCTCTTCCCAAGCCAGAATGGAACCTCCTTTATAGTTCACTGTTAAACTTAAACAGTACCAGAAAGGTGATAGGTATCCCATAAACATTTCTTGAAAGAATAAATGCATTATGTAGGTACTGCTTCTCTTTCCTTCATAACTTCAGGCTTTAAACTCTGTGTGCAGATTTTTTCCAGAAACCCCTCTACACCAACTTAGAGAATAATTACTGAGTATTTCACAAGTGCTTGCATCTGTACTCAGAGATTCTGGATGCAGCATTAAGAGAAATCAAAGCATAGAGAAAAATAATTCCCAAATTCCAACAGCTACCAGGATTTAGAATCTAGAGATAAGCCTCCAAAACTGGGAGGAAGGTACAGGAGTGGTCTATACAGCCAAAGAAGGAGTAGATGCCTTTAAGAGACAGATCAGGGATGGGTGGGACTGGGCCAGAAAGAAGGAGGAAAGGGTAAGTGCTTAAGGGAATAAGCCGTGTGGTATGGCCAAAGACTTTTGTCCCTGCAGAAGAAAGGACATTTCTTCTCATATTGAGCATCCTTTTTTAAGAGAAATTCCAACCTCCCTCGTGTTGCTTAGACAACACCTTACCACAAGCCTTTCATCTTCTGAATAAGGAGCCTTGGGAACTTGTACCTCCTCCTTCACAAGAGTCTAGGGAACTTCTAAGAGGAGAAAGTGATCATTTCAAAATGAAGCCCTGTTTGTCCTGAGGGAAATATAAGATTTCATTTCATTCATTCATTCTGACCCTTCTCTAGCAAACACTGAGAAGTAACTTAGAGGTTGTAAGACTTGGAATCTTGGGCTCACCATAACCTGACCACACACACACCATAAAACTCTACAGACTCCCTGCCCCTTCCCACCTAGAGCCATGCTGGACCCCTGACCATCCTTAGTCTTTACTAATTTTAGCCATTCTATAGGAGTGCAGGGATATCTCGTTATGAGTTTGCATTTCTCTAACAACTAATGGTGGTGGTTAGTGGTTTAGTCGCTAAGTCGTGTCCGACTCTTGTGACCCCATTGACTACAGCCCACCAGGTTCCTCTGTCCATGAGATTCTCCAAGCAAGATCACTGGTGTGGGTTGCCATTTCAGCATATTTTCACAAGCTTATTTTTCATCTATGTGAATTGTCCAAGTTAATTGCCCATTTTTAATTTCATTATTATTAAGTTTTGAGATCTTTATATTCTATATACAAGTCCTTTATCAGAGACGTGATTTGCAAATATTTTCTCCCAGTCTGTAGCTTAAATTTTTATTTTCTGAATAGTGTCTTTCAAAGAGCCAAGGTTTTACATTTTGATGAAGTATAACTTATCAGTTTGTTCTTTTATGGGCCATGCTTTGCTATCATATCTAAGAAACCATCATTGAACCCAAAGTCACAAAAGTTTTCCTTTTCCTCCTGTGTTTTGGAAATTTTTCTGTTATCTAGTTAATTCCATTGTGATCAGAGGACATACTCTGTATGATTTCAGTTCTTTTAAATCCATTAAGATTTGTTTTATCATCCAGGATGTGGTCTATCTTGATGAATGTTCCAAGCGTTCTTGAAAAGAATGTGTATTCTGTTCTTACTAGGTGGAGTGTGTGTAAATGGCAATTATGTCCAGTTGGTTGATGATGTTGTTCAGTTCTTCTATATACCTGCTGATTTTCTGTCTACTAGCTCCATCAATTATGGAGAAAGGACTTGTGAAGTCTCAAGCTATATATGTACAGCTGTCTATTTCTCTTTTCAGTTCTGTCAGTTTGTTCCTTCATATATTTTTGAGCTCTGTTGTTAGAGGCAAAACACTTGGGATTGGTATGCCTTCTTTATGAATTGATCCTTTTTTTATTATTATTATGTGATAATGAATGTAAGGTGCCTCTTTATCCCCAGCAATTAATTTTTCTATGAGACCTACTTTGTCTCAAATAGCTGCCCCATGCATGTTTTTTTTAAGAATTTCTTAATTTTATTTATTTTTTAAATTAAAATGTATTTATTTTTAGTTGGAGGATAATTGCTTTACAATATTGTGTTGGTTTCTGCAATATATCAGCATGAATCAGCCTTAGGTATACATATTGTCCAGGCTTTGCATTCAATGGGAGACACAAACTAGAGTGTGCTTACTCCATCTTACCCAAAACAAGAACATTCTTATGTAATGTTTTCAAAAGGGGAAAAAAAATATTTTAATTTTTCCCATATTTTTCTAACCACAAATAATAAGACAAAGCAGCCAAAACATTTACCTAACCTAGATTTGTCCTTCAGAAAAATGAGATCGTTTTTCTGTATATCTCCATGTGGCATGACTCAAGATTATTTGATAAGGACTCTAAATAAATTCTAAGGAATACTTCATGGAACTAACAAAGAATGCAGTCACTTTTGGGCTGTCTGAGTTATTTATTGGTTGATTAAAGCATGGTAGTTATTCATCTGGGTTCCTATCTCCAAGAGTCAAGTACATCCTGCCCTTGGAACAGCAAAACCAACCTTAACTGGATATGAATGGTGCCACTGCACCTGAGTGGTTGGGTAGGACTGACATTCCCTCTTCCCCAAAAGAACTGTAACAATGGTTGAGTACTTCTGTGTACAAGCACTTTACCAGATACTCTTCACACATTATTTAATCTAGGGTCCTCACCACAACCAGAAGGTTGGTATTCCTTGCACCATTTACAGTTGAGAAATCTGAGTAAGTGTAAGGCACTTCCCAAGTTCCCAGAGCTACTAAGTAGTAAGACCCAACCTGAGTCTGGCTCCAGTGTCTTTACTCCTCTCACACATTATGCTGCCCCTTGGGGGAAGTATTTACATCTGATTACTCTTTGTAAAGCTAAGATTTTACACCCAGTAGATGCCATAAATGGATTCATTACTTTAATAATGAACACTAGCCTATATCTTGTTGGGGTTTTTTCTCCTTTTCTTCCTGTCATTTTCCTTTCTCCCCAATGTGTCCTCCAAAGGGACCCTGAATTTCTCAGAAATCTGACATCCAACATCTGGTCAGTTAGCAACATTGGAATGATTGACTAGATTTTTCAGTTTCCGTCCAGATGCTGAGTATGGTAGAGACACTACAAACCCTGTCTAATCCTTCCCCTGTGCCTTTCCACCACAGCCAGTGCTGGGATCTGCATACAACCAGCATCTCATAAATACTGCCAGCTGGTCCAGGACTTGGCCAGTCCATGCTTCCTGTTTCTCTGCTCCTGGGCACCTGTTCTTTTATCTCACTTTCCCCACACCATTAGAGACTCTACAGTAACTCTCTGAGTTTCTATAAAGGGGATTCTTATATCTGATGAGATACTGGATGTTGTGACCTTTGAGGCTGTTTCAAATGCTTCTATGCCCTGTGATTCTAGGAAAGTAGCATCAGCTGATAGCCACCTATTGGGAAGAACAAAGAGACATGTGACCAAGCTTCTGCTTTGTGAATGAGGAAACATCAAGCAATGTGCTTTCTTTGACCTATGAGCCACTGACGATACGAAGAAGTAATTCTCAAACTTTAAGGTGATAAGAATTATGCGTGTGCTTGACAAAATGCTGATTCCCTGGCTTAGCTAACAGATGCTGAATCAATAGCTGTGCTAGGGCACAAGATTCTGCAGGGTTTGTTTTCTTTTTCCCCTGGGGCTATTTATTTATTTATTTTTAATTGGAGGACAATTGTTTTACAATACTGTGCTGGTTTCTGCCATACATCAACATGACTCAGCCATAGGTATACATATGTCACCTCCTTCTTGAACCCGCTTCCCACTTCTCACCACATCCCACTCCTCTAGGTAGTCACAGAGCACCGGGTTTGAGCTCCCTGTGTCATACAGCAAGTTCCCACCGCCTATCTACTTTATATATAATAATGTATATGTCTCAGTCCTACTCTCTCTAGTCATCCTGTCAGGATTCTGCAGTTTTAACAAGTGCCCACAGGTAATTCTGATACAGGTGGATCATAACACACCTTAAGAAATCTTGACCTAAAGGAAAAGTGTTAGTAGGTTTGCCTTGTTTTACACAACACTTAGATCAGCAGATGCAGTTTCGATCCCTGGTGTAGGAAGATCCCCTGGAGGAGGAAACGGCAACCAGCTCCAATTCTTGCTGGGAAAATCCTGTGGACAGAGGAGCCTGGCAGACAATTGTCCATGGAGTCGCAAAGAGTCAAACACAGCTGAGCACAGCACCACTGTTAGCTCAACAAGCTCTCAGCATAAGTGGGCTGAGGGTGGTTCATTCTAGACATAAGTGTTTTTGCCTAAATTAAGAAACAGAATATCAGTAATAGTAATAGTAACAATAGCTATGGCTTGCCTGAGGATTAACAATGCTAGCACACATTATCTGTTTAATTCTCAAACCTTGTCTGGACAGATACTACTGTCCACATTTTAAAGAAGACAAAATGGAAACTTATGGGCAAATTTACATCACAGGTGGTACTTGGCTATGCCTAGATATGAGCACAGGCTTATGTGACTCCAAAGACGGTACTCACTCCATGCTTCCTCTCCTCCCAGTAATGACTTTGGGGAAAAAGAAGACTCATTATTACATATAAGCTCTGCTTGGTATTAACCTACCTCCCTTAAAATTAGAAAGAAATATGTTTGCTCATAAAGAAAAACCCCTGACAATGAGCCCAGGGAAAGTCATGGAGTCTTCCATTAAATGTCTTTAAAGCATAAAGAACTCAATTAAGCTTCATCCTTCCTGAAGGCAGAGAAACAGAAAAGATGACCCCTCCAAGTCTTTTCGGGGGGCCAAGAATTCCATTAAATGTTGCCCTCTAGTAAATATCTGTCTCCGAGCTCAGGGACTTGCTGCAGTCAGCTTTGCAGCCTGTAGGTGCAAACATCTGGAAGGCAGCTGTTTGATTTTGTAGGTGCCAGAGGACACACAGCTGAGCTGCACAGCTGAGGGGACAGGGGAGGAAATGTCTTACATTGATGTAGCACCTTCTGATGCTCCCCAAGCCCCCTTCAACGGGGAAGTGATGGGGGGGCAGGAGGTGACTGGAGGGCCACCAGCTGTGGAACAGCTGCACAGGGGAGCATTTAAGACCGGGACAGGAAGTGAAATGCAGAAGGGCAGTCAGTCTCAGGGAGAGGTTGGAGGGAAGTGGAGGCGAACGGGGCTAAATCTTCCTGCCTGAGGCTGCTCTGCAAAGGGCCTGGTTAAACTCAGACACCGAGGACTCTCACTTCCAGCTCTCCTAGGGGAGGTATAAGGAGGAAGAGGAAAGAACATTTTTCTTTCATTAAAAACCAAGGGTCATACAGACCATATCAGCGTGCACCACCATTTCATATTCTGACCTGAAAATGGCTGTGGGTTCAAAGAGCCCACCAACTCTCACATGGGCAAGAAGTAGCCTCAGTTTTCTTTTTTTTTTTTTTTTAATCTATTTGTATCATATTCCAAGTCTCTAACCTACCAGGTGGGGGGAAAAAATCAGCTTCCATTCTCATAAGGGTTTTCTCCCCAGAATTGCACCAACTTTGAAGAGGCCCATATGACTGTAGATAATGGATTCAGCTGATACCTGCTGGGATGGCCCTTGTTCCAGCCTGGATAGTCCCTACAGATCCAAAGTGCACTGTGCCCCAACTCCAGCCTCCCTAGGTCCCCACATCACCATTCCCTCCAAGACAGCCTCTTCTCAGAACACCACCAGCACCCAGGAGGGATCCCAGCTTACCTGTGGATGTCTACACTCTGCCTGCCACTGTCTAAGACATTTGCCTCCCTCCTTTTCCCCTCTCACTTCCACTGAAAAAATCTCCTGGTAGCTTTATCCATTTACAAAAGATAGAGACTTTGATTTCCATGTGACTACTATGATCTATTCTGCAAGGAAAGGAATTAATAAAACATAAAACTTAACATAGACTTTTTATGTGCTAACCACTGTTTTAAGCACATCATATATGTTCACTCATTTAATTCTCACAAAATAACATGAAGTGAGTCCTAGGGTCATCCCATTTTACAGACAAGGAAAGTGAGGCACAAAGAGGCTAACTTTTTTAAAATTAATTTTTATTGGAGTATAGTTGCTTTAAATGGCAACCCACTCCAGTATTCTTGCCTGGAGAATCCCCTGGACGGAGGAGCCTGGTGGGCTACAGTCCACAGGGTCGCAAAGAGTCGGACAGGACTCAGCGACTTCACCTCACCTCACCTCATAGTTGCTTTACAATGTTATGCTTGTTTCTACTGTACAGAAAACTAAATCATATTTATTTTATACATATAAAATACAAACATATAACTCTTTATTCAAAGGCACACAGGTAGGCAGTGGCAGAACTGGGGTTTGAAACCCAGTCTGTTTCTATAGTCTGTGATCCATGTTATAAACTCTACTTCACAAAATTTACCTCTTTGAAACTAGAAAAGGTAGAAATACAGATTAAAACACATACAAATTAACATTTCAAAATTATTTTCCCTTACTAGGAGGTAAGTGAATAAGTTTCCTAGACATGGCTTATATACTCACCCAGTACCTCTGAGATACTAAATAAGCTTGTGTGCATTCATGTTAAGTCCAACTTTGTAACTCTATGGATTGTAGCCCACCAGGCTCCTGTCCATGGGATTCTCTGGGCAAGAACACTGGAGTGGTTTGCCATGCCCTCCTCCAGGGGATCTGCCTGACCCAGGGATCGAACCTGCATCTCCTGCATTGCAGGCAGATTCTTTACAGCTGAGCCACTGGGGATGCCCAGTATAGACGCTTGAAAAACGAAAGTAAAAGTGAAAATGAAAGTCGCTAAGTCGTGTCCGACCCTTGCAACCCCTATAGTCCATGGAATTCTCCAGGCCAGAACACTGGAGTGAGTAGCCTTTCTCTTCTCCAGGGGATCTTCCCAACCCAGGGATCAAACCCAGGTCTCCTGCATTGCAGGCAGATTCTTTACCAGCTGAGCCACCAGGGAAGCCCTTATAAGCGTACCTATGCTCAAATGCCACCAGCAAAGAAATGGGCAAGGGAACATTTTTTTTTTTAATAATGGAAAAACAAATTCTGCCTCAAAAAGATTAACCTGGAATAGACCAAATATTAAACCAGAAGTAACTATTTTGCATTGAGGAGAATGGTAAAAAGTTTCAACAACAGAAAAATGGTGACTGAGTTCGATTTCAAAAGAATAAATAAATAAAGTTACATTTCTAAAAATCTGAGCTGAGTGATGTTTTTACCTGGTGCGTATGTTCCCTATCAGCTAGTAAAGCAGGAGTGGTTTTTGCTTTCAGGAACTTCTACAGTTGAGGATAAGGAGAGAGGACCCAAAAATTTCAAACAGAACTATCAGATGGCAACATACTTTCCATCATAAAAAGTAAATCATGTTTCCACATCACCATCCTTGATCTCTCTTCTGTTCTCTGTTCAAAGTTCTTGGTCATTTGAAGGCAACATGGCACAACCCCACAACCCCAGTCTTTATTCTTCTCCCAAAACTACCTCCTCTACTATATCCTCCACCTGAGTGTAAGCATTACTGTCTTTTCAGTCTCCCAAGCCTGAAACCCAAGAGTCAGACTGTATTTTTCTTTCTCTCTCCATCATTGCTCAGTGGTGCCCAACTCTTTGTGACCCCATGGACTGTAGCCCACCAAGCTCCTCTGACCATGGGGATTCTCCAGGAAGGAATACTGGAGTGGGTTGACATGCCCTGCTCCAGGGGATCTTCTCAACCCAGGGATCAAACCCAGGTCTCCCACATTACAGGTGGATTTTTTCTTTTAATTTTTATTTTACTTTACAATACTGTATTGGTTTTGCCTTACATCAACATGAATCCACCACGGTGTACATGAGTTCCCAATCCTGAACCCTCCTCCCACCTCCCTCCCCATACCATCTCTCTGGGTCATCCCAGTGCACCAGCCCCAAGCATCCTGTATCCTGCATCAAACCTAGACCAGCGATTCATTTCTTACATGATATTATACATGTTTCAATGCCATTCTCCCAAATCATCCACCCTCTCCCTCTCCCACAAAGTCCAAAATTCTTTACCATCTGAGCCACTAGAAAAGCCCCTCAGCCTCTAGTACCAATTGTTTTTTGAAAACTACTGACCCTTCTTCCCAGATATCTTTCAATTTCATTTCTTTTCCATCCCCACTTCTACTGTAGTGAGTTCAGGTCCCCATTACTCTTACCTAGGTGTTTCTCTACCAACTCAGGCTAGTCTCCCAGACTCCCTTCTCTTCTTCCTCTAATCCCAACTCTTTTTCACTGCTACCATCATCTTATGACTATGCTCTCTCTCCCATGGTTTCCAAAAACCTATGGTAGAAGCTCAGGTGTCCTCACTGGTTTTCAAGGTTGGCACAATTTGGTCCCAAGCCCATCTTACTAACTTCACTTCCTTCTTCTGAACACCACAGACCCTCTGTTGCAACCCACCAGACAGCCACAGTTCATGCAAAATATCCCTTTTTTTTCCTCCTGTTCTGTTGTGGGTTTTTGCATGTGCCATTTCCTCCCCTGGCTTCATTCCTCCCTTTCCTCTGCCCAAAGCACTTCTACATGGCTTTCAAGAATCAAGGAAACATGTATACTAACACATGTAAAATAGATAGCCATTGGGAATTTGCTGTATAACTCAGAAAACTCAAACCAGGAACCTAGAGGGGTGGGATGAGGTGGGAGATGGAAGGGAGGCTTAAGAGGGAGGGGTATATGTATACCTATGGCTGATCCATGTTCATATATGGCAGAAACCAACACAATATTGCAATTATCCTTCAACTAAAAATAAATAAAATTTTTAAAAAGAATCACTTGCCATGACACCTCCCCCACTTGCCTAAGCAACTTTAGCATCTTGTATATAATCCCAAAAGTTGCGTTTAAACACAAAGAAATAAATACAATCAAGTTGAATGTATTCTGACGCCAGGGTATGAGTTCATCCCTAGTAATATAAATTTGCCTAGCACACAGAGGAAATTCCAACTTTCTTCAGTGAATAGTGGGTGTAATAGTACAAAGTATTTTTATTAAACACAGTCTCATTTTATCACATTAGAAGTCAGCATAGACTATGCTCAAGAGGGCAGAACATCTAGCACTGAATCTCAGCTCTACTTGCCTTCTTTCTTACCTTGAGCAATTTACTTAAACTCTCTATGCCTCAGCTTCCTCATCTGCAAAATGGGATACTCTTAGCTCAGACACCTAGGGGTTGTACAGAGCATTAAATGAGTTCTATGTGTGGAAGGCACTTAAAATAATGTCCAGCAAATAGGACTCAAAGCTATGATTCCTATTCTCAAAATATGATTACTTTATTACTTTATAAAGATTATAATTTAACTCAGATGACCATTATATCTACTACTGTGGGTAGGAATCCCTTAGAAGAAATTGAGTAGCCATCATGGTCAAAAAAAAGAGTCTGAAACGCAGTACTTGGATGCAATCTCAAAAACGACAGAATGATCTCTCTTCATTTCATAGGCAAACCATTCAATATCATGGTAATCCAAGCCTACACCCCAACCAGTAACACTAAAGAAGCTGAAGTTGAACGGTTCTATGAAGACCTACAAGACCTTTTAGAACTAACACCCAAAAAAGATGTCCTTTTCATTATAGGGGGCTGGAATGCAAAAGTAGGAAGTCAAGAAACACCTGGAGTAACAGGCAAATTTGGCCTTGGAGTACAGAATGAAGCAGGGCAAAGGCTAATAGACTTTTGCCAAGAGAACACACTGGTCATAGCAAACACCCTCTTCCAATAACACAAAAGAAGACTCTACACATGGACATCACCAGATGGTCAACACTGAAATCAGATTGATTATATTCTTTGCAGCCAAAGATGGAGAAGCTCTATACAGTCAGCAAAAACAAGACCAGGAGCTGACTGTGGCTCAGGTCATGAACTCCTTATTGCCAAATTTAGACTTAAATTTGAAGAAAGTAGGGAAAACCACTAGACCATTCAGGTATGGCCTAAATCAAATCCCTTATGATTATACAATGGAAGTGAGAAATAGATTTAAAGGACTAGATCTGATAGATAGAGTGCCTGATGAACTATGGAATGAGGTTCATGACATTGTACAGGAGACAGGGATCAAGACCATCCCCATGGAAAAGAAATGTGAAAAAGCAAAATGGCTGTCTGGGGAGGCCTTACAAATAGCTGTGAAAAGAAGGAAAGTGAAAAGCAAAGGAGAAAAGGGAAGATATACCCATTTGAATGCAGAGTTCCAAAGAATAGCAAAGAGAGATAAGAAAACCTTCTTCAGTGATCAGTGAAAAGAAATAGAGGAAAACAACAGAATGGGAAAGACTAGAGATCTCTTCAAGAAAATTAGAGATACCAAGGGAACATTTCATGCAAAGATGGGCTCGATAAAGGACAGAAATGGTATGGACCTAACAGAAGCAGAAGATATTAAGAAGAAGTGGCAAGAATACACAGAAGAACTGTACAAAAAAGAGCTTCACCACCCAGATAATCATGATGGTGTGATCACTCACCTAGAGCCAGACATCCTGGAATGTGAAGTCAAGTGGGCCTTAGGAAGCATCACTATGAACAAAGCTAGTGGAGGTGATGAAATTCCAGCTGAGCTATTTCAAATCCTGAAAGATGATGCTTTGAAAGTGCTGTGCTCAGTATGTCAGCAAATTTGGAAAACTCAGCAGTGGCCACAGGACTGGAAAAGGTCAGATTTCATTCCAATTCCAAAGAAAGGCAATGCAAAAGAATGCTCAAACTACCACACAATTGCACTCATCTCACACACTAGCAAAGTAATGCTCAAAATCCTCCAAGCCAGGCTTCAGCAATACGTGAATCGCGAACTTCCAGATGTTCAAGCTGGTTTTAGAAAAGGCAGAGGAACCAGAGATCAAATTACCAACATCTGCTGGATAATGGAAAAAGCAAGAGAGTTCCAGAAAAACTTCTATTTCTGCTTTATTGACTATGCCAAAGCCTTTGACTGTGTGCTGCTGCTCCTGCTAAGTCGCTTCAGTCGTGTCCGACTCTGTGCAACCCCATAAACAGCAGCCCACCAGGCTCCCCCGTTCCTGGGATTCCCCAGGCAAGAACACTGGAGTGGGTTGCCATTTCCTTCTCCAATACATGAAAGTGAAAAGTGAAAGGAGAGTCGCTCAGTCGTGTCCAAGTCTTCGAGACCCCATGGACTACAGCCTACCAGACTCCTCTGTCCATGGGATTTTCCAGGCAAGAGTACTGGAGTGGGGTGCCATCGCCTTCTCCATTTGACTGTGTGGATCACAATAAACTGTGGAAAATTCTGAAAGAGATGGGAATACCAGACCACCTGACCTGACTATTGAGAAAACTATATGCAGGTCAGGAAGCAACAGTTAGAACTGGAGATAGAACAGACTGGTTCCAAATAGGAAAAAGAGTATGTCAAGACTATATATTGTCACCCTGTTTGTTTAACTTCTATGCAGAGTACATCATGAGAAACGCTGGGCTGGAAGAAGCACACGCTGGAATCAAGATTGCTGGGAGAAATATCAATAACCTCAGATATGCAGATAACACCACCCTTATGGCAAAAAGTGAAGAGGAACTAAAAAGCCTCTTGATGAAAGTGAAAGAGGAGAGTGAAAAAGTTGGCTTAAAGCTCAACACTCAGAAAATGAAGATCATGGCATCTGGTCCCATCACTTCATGGGAAACAGATGGGGAAACAGTGGTAACAGTGTCAGACTTAATTTTGGGGGGCTCCAAAATCACTGTAGATGGTGATTGCAGCCATGAAATTAAAAGACACTTACTCCTTGGAAGGAAAGTTATGACCAACCTAGATGGCATATTAAAAAGCAGAGATATTACTTTACCAACAAGGGTCTTGTCAAGGCTATGGTTTTTCCAGTGGTCATGTATGGATGCAAGAGTTGAACTGTGAAGAAAGCTGAGTGCCAAAGAATTGATGCTTTTGAACTGTGGTGTTGGAGAAGACTCTTGAGAGTCCCTTGGACTGCAAGGAGATCCAACCAGTCCATCCTAAAGGAGACCAGTCCTGGGTGTTCATTGGAAGGACTGATGCTAAAGTTGAAACTCCAGTACTTTGGCCACCTCATGTGACGAGTTGACTCATTGGAAAAGACTCTGATGCTGGGAGGGATTGGGGGCAGGAGGAGAAGGGGACAACAGAGGATGAGATGGCTGAATGGCATCACCAACTCGTTGGACATGAGTTTCTGTGAACTCCAGGAGTTGGTGATGGACAGGGAGGCCTGGCGTGCTGTGATTCATGAGGTCACAAAGAGTCGGACACGACTGAGCGACTGAACTGAAATGAACTGAACTGAACAAGATATCATTACTGAGACCTCTCTCACATGTAGCCCTTTGCTTTAAATGGTTTGGAATCTAAAACTGGGGAAATCAAGCACACAGCTTTCTCATTTATAATATATTCCATTTGTCAGTGTTTTAAAACAAAGGTTAAAAGGACTTCTTCATAAGACCTTTACTGCTAGTTTCTCTGTGTGACTTGCTGACAGTTCCAGGAGACAGATACTATGTTTATACCCTGCCTGTTTACTCAGTGTCCTTTCCACTCTATTGGTTTCTCATAGCAAGACTTCTCCATGGACCTAAGAACCTCCTGGGGAACATGTTAAACAACAGAGCCCCAAGGTACACTCAGATTCTGACTCAGTAGATGTGGAATAGAGCCCCAGCATCTATTTTTACAGCTTCAAAACTGATTGTGTTATAAATGGCACATGCTCTTCCTCCTGGGAAATACTGCCCTGCTAACAACCCCTATCCAAAACCAAGCAGGGGAATGAGCAGTCTTTCAGAATCTTCCAGAACAAAAGCAGGAGGTGGGAGCAGTCCCAACAGCTGGAAGGCACGTATTGCAGCATCTCTTTATCAGCAGTGTTGCTAAGCCTTCTGTCAGCACTCCATAAATAATCACCAAGATAGCAATAGCTGGAATAAGTGGACTGAAATTAAACACAGCAGAAGCAGAGCCACAGTTGGAATGTGAGGTGGTATAATGACCTGGGGGAGGGAAGTCCTGACTCTCCTTTAGGAGAGTCTCCTTTAGGAGAGACCTCTACAGAGGCCTCAACCCCCCACCAACCACAGGACTGAGAGCAAACTGTCCTCTTGATGGTGATGGGGAGGCAGCAGGAGCCGTATAGCACCACCCCCATGTGACACTCGTGACTCCTTGGGTGACCTCACTGGACTCGGACAGGACTGGTTCTCCCAGGACTACTTCACACCCACTCCCTTATTCAGGCATCGAAGACCACGGACAACCCAGAAGTCGCTACTTCTCTCCAACAGCTCCCCTTACTCCCATTCAGTCAGCTACTATTTAAGTTTCCGATATGTGCAAGGTACTAGGCTAGAAAGAGAAAGATCATAGCATGAGACAAAGCTGTATCTTCTGTAGACTTAAAATCTCTTCGTGGAATGTAAAGACATGATTCCTGAAATCAAGCAAAGGAAAAGAAGAAATGGTGTCTATCCTGGCTTCTTTTCTTCTAGTTCCCTAGATCCAGTCTCCACCTGTACCCTGCTCTATACTCTAGAGGATGATGTCTCAAGATTGCAAGAACCCCAGTCCCTCTGGCTTCCTTGAGTTCAACTATTGGAAGTTGACAGTAGGAGATTGGAGGGCAGGCAGTGCAAGCCTAGATATTTGTCCCCCAGGTCTCCCTTCCTGTCCAGGGGGTTGGCAGTGGCTGCATTTTCCTACCTAGAGACAGAGCTGCCCTTTGGAGGCCTTCTCTCACAGCCACCATCTCACCAGGTCCCAGCAATTACCCTCTTCCAGTACAGGCAGACCTCATCGCTTTATGCTTCACTTCCTTGCTCTTTGAAGATAATCACAGTTTTTACAAATTGAAGGTTTGTAGCAACCCTGCATCAAGCAAGTCTAGTAGGGCCATTTTTGCAACAGCATTTTCTTAATTTACATATCAAATTTTGATAATTTTATCAATATTTCAAACTATCTTTGTCATTATTATATTCGTTATGGTGGTCATCAATCTCTGATGTAACTGTAATTACTGACAGCCCCCATCTAAAACAGAAAACTTAACTGATAAATGCTCTGTGTCCCGATTGCTCCACCAACTAACATTCTCCCATCTTCCTCCCTCTCTATCCCCTGAGACTGAACACTATTGAAATTAGGCCAATTAATAACCCTATCATGTCCTGTAAGCGTTTAAGTGAAAGGAAAGAATCATACATGTGGCAGCAGCAGGAGCATGCCTGCTCAGTTATGTCCACCGACTCTATTCAGCCACATGGACTGTTGCCTGCCAGGCTTCTCTGTCCATAGAATTTTCCTGGCAAAAATACTGAAGCGGGTTGCCATTCCCTACTCTAGGAGATCTTCCCAAACCAGGGATCAAACCCATGTCTCTTGCGTCTCTAACATTGGCAGGTGTATAATTTACCACCGCACCACCTGGGAAGTCATTAGAGTCATACGTCTCTCACTGTAAATCAAAAGCTAGAAATTATTAAGCTTAGTGAGGAAAGTATGTCAAAAGCCAAGACAGACCAAAAGTGAGGCCCATTGCACCAAACAACTAGCCAAGTTGTGAAGACAAAGAAAAAAATTCCTAAAGGAAATTAAAACTGCTTCTCCAGTGAACACATGAGTAACAAGAAAGCGAAACACCTCCTTATTGATGATATAGAGAAAATTTTAGTGTGTATATAGAAGAAAAAGCCAGCCACAACATTCCCTTAAGCCAAAGCCTAATCTGGAGCGAGTTTCTAGCTCTCTTCAATTCTACAAAAGGTGAGAGGTGAGGAAGCTGTAAAAGAATAGCTTGAAGATAGCAGAGTTTGGCTCATGAGGTTTCAGGAAAGAAACTATCTCTATAACATAAAAGCACAAGGTGAAGCAGCAGGAAGGGATACAGAAGCTGCAGCAAGTTATCCAGAAGATAATTAATGAAAGTGGCCACACTAAACCACAGATTTCAGTGTAGATGAAACAGCCTTATATTACTGGAAGATGCCACCTAGGACTTTCACAGCTAGAAAGGAGAAGTCAGCGACTGGTTTCAAAGCTTCAAAGGACAGACTGACTCTCTTGTTAAAGGCTAATGTACTGGCAATTGTAATTTGAATCCAGTGCAAATTTACTGTTCGCAAAATCTTAGGGCCCTTAAGAATTATGTTAAATCTATTCTATCTGTACTCTATCAATGGGACAACAAAGCCAGGATAACAGCACATCTGTTTACAACATGGTTTACGAAATATTTTAAGCCCACTGTTGAAAGCTACTGCTTGGAAAAAAATTCCTTTTAAAATACTACAGTTCATTGACAATGCACTTGGTCACCCAAGAGCTTTGGTGGAGATGTGCCACTCTTCATGCCTGTTAACACAATATCCCTTATGTAGCCCATGGATCAAGGAGCAATCTTGACTTTCAAGTCTTAGCCTTTAGGAAATATATTTCAAGGAATTCCCTGGCTGTCCAGTGGTTAAGACTTGATGGTTTCACTATCAGGGCCTGGGTTTGACCCTTGGTCAGGGAACTAAGAGCCTGTGAGCCACATGGCACAGTTTAAAAAATGAAATATTAATATACAAAGCTATAGCTGCCATAGATAGTGATTCCTCTGGTGGAGCTGAGCAAAGTAAATTGAAAGGAAAGGATTCACCACTAAAGGCCATTAAGAACTCTCATGATTCATGAAGTGAAGTACTGGAGTGGGGTGCCATCGCCTTCTCCGGAAGTGAAATAAAGTGAATGTCAACTCTTTGCAACCCAATGAACTATACAGTCCATGGAATTCTCCAGGCCAGAATATTGGAGTGGGCAGCCTTTCCCTTCTCCAAGGAATCTTCCCAACCCAGGGATCAAACCCAGGTTTCCCACATTGTAGGTGGGTTCTTTACCAACTGAGCCACAAGGGAAGCCCCCATGGTTCATGGGAAGGGGTAAAAATATCAATATTAATAGGAATTTGGAATAAGTTGATTTCAACCCTCACTGATGACCTTGAGGGATTCAAGACTGAGGTGGAGGAAGTAACTTAGTTAATAAAGCAGTGGTAGGGTTTGTGAGGGTTTCCTTGGTGGCCCAGATAGTAAAGAATCTACCTGCAGTGTGGGAGACCTGGGTTTAATCCCTGGGTTGGGAAGATTCCTTGGAGGGGGGCATGGAAACCCACTTGTGTTCTTGCCTGGAGAATCCCATGGACAGAGGATCCTGGAGGGCTATAATCTATGGAGCCACAAAAAGTCAGACATGACTGAGCAACTAAGCTTAGCATAGCATAGCATAGAGTTTGTGAGGGTTAACTCCAATTATGAAAAAGTTTCTACTGTGCATAAAATGCTATCAAACAGCATTGCATGCTACAAAGAAATCATTCATAAAAGGAAGAGTCAGTGGATATGGCAAACTTCACTGTTGTCTTATTTTAAGAAATTGCCACAGCCACTCCAACTTCCAGCAACCACCATCCTGATCAATGAGCAGCCATCAATATCAAGGCAAGAACTACCACAGCAGCAAGTACCTTACAACTCACTGAAGGCTCAAATGATAGCATTTTTTACCAACAGAGTAATTTTTAATTAAACTTGAACATTGGTTTTCTTACTGCACACTTAATAGACTACAGCATAGTGTAATCATAACTTTTATATGCACGAGGAACTCAAAAATTCATGTGACTCTATAGTGATATTTGCCTTAACTTTCAGTCTGGAACTGAACCCACAATATCTCCAAGGTAGGCCTTACCTGTGGATCAGCCACTTCTTACACTGTAGTGCCAGTGCTTCAGCATCCCTTACTGGTTTCACTTAACCTATCTGCAGCAATGTCAATAGACTTGTCATTAAACTCACTCGGGCTCCACTTTTTGAATATATCATCTGTAGCAGATACTGCTGGCTTTCTGCTCACATATACTCAGTTCAGTTCAGTCACTCAGTCATGTCCGACTCTTTGGGATCCCATGAATTGCAGCGTGCCAGGCCTCCCTGTCCATCACCAACTCCCGGAGTTCACAGAAACTCATGTCCATCGAGTCAGTAATGCCATCCAACCATCTCACCCTCTGTTGTCCCCTTCTCCTCCCGCCTTCAATCTTTCCCAGCATTAGGGTCTATTCCAATGAGTCAGCTTTTCACGTGAGGTGGCCAAAGTATTGGAGTTTCAGCTTTAGCATCAGTCCTTCCAATGAACACCCAGGACTGGTCTCCTTTAGGATGGACTGGTTGGATCTCCTTGCAGTTCAAGGGACTCTCAAGAGTCTTCTCCAACACCACAGTTCAAAAGCATCAATTCTTTGGCACTCAGCTTTCTTCACAGTTCAACTCTTGCATCCATACATGACCACTGGAAAAACCATAGCCTTGACTAGATGGACCTTTGTTGGCAATGTAATGCCTCTGCTTTTCAATATGCCATCTAGGTTGGTCATAACTTTCCTTCCAAGGAGTAAGCCTCTTTTAATTTCATGGCTGCAGTCACCATCTGCAGTGATTTGGGAGCCCAAAAAAATAAAGTCTGACACTGTTTCCACTGTTTCCCCATCTATTTCCCATAAAGTGATAGGACCAGATGCCATGATCTTAGTTTTCTGAATGCTGAGCTTTAAGCCAACTTTTTCACTCTCCTCTTTCACTTTCATCAAGAGGCTTTTTAGTTCCTCTCCACTTTCTGCCATGAGGGTGGTGTCATCTGCATATCTGAGGTGATTGAGATTTCTCCCAGCAATCTTGATTCCAGCTTGTGCTTCTTCCAGCCCAGCGTTTCTCATGATGTACTCTGCATGGAAGTTAAATAAGCAGGGTGACAATATATAGCCTTGACGTACTCCTTTTCCTATTTGGAACTAGTCTGTTGTTCCATGTCCAGTTCTAACTGTTGCTTCCTGACCTGCATATAGGTTTCTCAGTAGTCAGGTCAGGTGGTCTGGTATTCCCATCTCTTTCAGAATTTTCCACAGTTTATTGTGATCCACACAGTCAAAGTCTTTGGCATAGTCAATAAAGCAGAAATAGATGTTTTTCTGGAACTCTCTTGCTTTTTCCATGATCCAGCAGATGTTGGCAATTTGATCTCTGTTTCCTCCTTTTCTAAACCCAGCTTGAACATCTGGAAGTTTGCAGTTCACGTGTTGCTGAAGCCTGGATTGGAGAATTTTGAGCATTACTTTACTAGCGTGTGAGATGACATATACTAGAACACACTATTCCCACTGGTGTCTTCTTGCAGCAAAGTCTATATGCTCTCTCTGCCACAAGACTATGCTTGGCCTGCACAATGGTTCATATCCCCCAAGAGCAGTCTTCAATAAATGATAAATGACTGTTGGTTAATAAGCAAATGGCCCAGCTTCCTAGACCTTCAAGACAACTCTGAAATGTGTTCTACACCACACCCCAGACGTTCCCAGTAGGGTTGAACTCCACTTCCCATAATGATAATCTGCTCATCAACACACTCAATATTGGCTTCCTCCCCTTCCCTATCTCATTTTCCCCAGATGATCTCACCTGGGATCACCTTCCCCCTCACAAAAAAATAAATAAATAAAACTACTTTCACTCAAAACCTGGCTTCTGGATTAGTTGCTAGAAGGGCCTAACCTAACATACCACATTTTTCTTTCTGGGAGTATGACTGATACAAGATCAAATTTTATTAAGTAAACTACTACAGGATAGGATTATGTTGATCACTCTACATGTTTTCTTAACTAATCTTCATGAAAATAATATTTGAAAGACACTTTTGGTAACTATATCTTGTAAGTAATAAAACTGAATCTCCAAGAGGTTAAGTTGCCCAAAATCACTCAACTAGCAATTAGGTGGCAGAGGTGGGATAGGAGGCCAGCATTAGCAATTAAGTGCAGGAAGAGACACCTGATATCCTTCTTCCATCAGAGTCTAATTCAACAGAAGAGTTGAATGCAAAATGAAATGAGGTCTAGGAAACATGGTGGTCATAGAAGCTTATAGGAAGGGATGTGCAATCCCAATAGTCCTTATTAAAACTTTTAGATCCTGACTTATTGCCATCATGCTACCTTGCTCAGATTATGATGGTCCTTCCCATAAAATCCTCCACACAACTCATTTGGCCACTATATACATAACCTTCTTTCTCCACAAGTAGGTGCTAAACTTGCAATTTTCTGAAAATATCCCTGTAAGAGACAGAACAAATGGGATGAGAGAAGGGCAGGCAGAAGACCCACTTCACTCAGGTCCTCTTAACTCCCTCTGCTTCTCTCTTCTTTTGCTACCATTGCTGCTTTGTCAGACTTCTAAGACCACAGATTGGACTCCCATGTGGAAGCTGCTGGAAACATTGCTGGGGACAGGGATTTTGGCAGACTTTGCCCTCCAGTAAGTACAGATGTGTCTCCATGGAGTACAGCTGTGTGAGAACAGGAAAGGAACGCCTCCTCCTTCTCTCTTCCATTCAGTCACCATATAAATTAACAGAAGAAGCAGCAGTCTGGAACTGACAAGCCAGATTAAAAAGGGAATGGTGAACACATGCTCTCAAAGGACCAAAGGTTCCAAAGGCTGCGAGACTCTGGAGGTCATCTTGTGCAAACCCTGCCTGCATGCTGCATCTAAAGTCACTGCTGGTAAACAGCTTCCCTTTTCATTAAGGAGACACTACGGCACAAGCAAATGCCTATCTGAGTCTCTGATGGTGAGGCACTCCATGCATGTATCTAACCTAGCTTTCCCCCCACAGCCCTCAGAAAGATTAAGGCATCTGTGAAATTTTGTGGGTGAGGGAGGCCTCTCTAAGTCCACTGCAAAGAGGCAAGGAAACAACTGTAGATCCATACAGTGCCTTCAGGAAGATAACTACTCTTTTGCCAAGGAAGAGTTGAGATTTTCCTTAGATGTTCTCTGATGGCCATCCAATGAACCTTCCGTTTTTCAACTTGTACCCGTCAGGGAGTCTCCCATACTACCTGGCACCTAATGAATATTCAACAAATAATGATTTTAATAAAACTGAATTTAAATCCTCTAATCATATGAGTTGTCCATCTCTGTAAGGAGTAGAAATGAACTTCCAACACAAAGACATTCCCTAAGGACAAGCCTCAGGGAAACTGGTTACTAATGCACCTCCTTGTAAATGGGCAGACGTGAATGGCTGAAAGTGAAGAACTAAAGAATTCTTGATGAAAATGAAAGAAGAGAGTGGAAAAAGTTGGCTTAAAGCTCAACATTCAGAAAACTAAGATCATGGCATCCAGTCCCATCACTTCATGGCAGATAGATGGGAAAACAGTGGAAACAGTGGCTGACTTTATTTTTGGGGGCTCCAAAATCACTGCAGATGGTGACTGCAGCCATGAAATTAAAGACGCTTACTCCTTGGAAGGAAAGTTATGACCAACCTAGATGGCATATTGAAAAGCAGAGACATTACTTTGCCAACAAAGGTCCATCTAGTCAAGGCTATGGTTTTTCCAGTGGTCATGTATGGATGTGAGAGTTGGACTATAAAGAAAGCTGAACACTGAAGAATTGATGCTTTTGAACTGTGGTGTCAGAGAAGACCCTTGAGAGTCCCTTGAACTGCAAAGAGGCCCAACAAGTCCATCCTAAAGGAGATCAGTCCTGGGTGTTCATTGGAAGGACTGATGTTGAGGCTGAAACTCCAATACTTTGGCCACCTCATGCAAAGAGTTGACTCATTGGAAAAGACCCTGATGCTGGGCAAGATTGAAGGTGGGAGGAGAAGGGGACGACAGAGGATGAGATGGTTGGATGGCATCATCGACTCAATGGACGTGGGTTTGGATGGACTCTGGGAGTTGGTGATAGACAGGGAGGCCTGGAGTGCTGCGATTCATGGGGTGGCAAAGAGTCGGACATAACTGAGTGACTGAACTGAACTGAACTGAACTGAAGGTCTCCTTGGTCATTGGAATGAAAACTGGTGCAGTTTTATTCCCCTATTGTCTTCTTTGCACTATGTCAAATAGACAAAATTATGGACTTCCCAGGTGAAGTAAATTCCCCAAGGTCACCCATTTTTGGCTGGAGATCTCTACTTCCCCCATGAAGAAACATGGGTTCAATCAGGCCAGAAGATTGGGCTGTGAAGACAGGGTGTGGGAAACCTTGGTAACTCTTGTAGCAGAGATCACTTTTATTCTGCAAGGTGAGTGCAACATGTTGCCACATTTCACATTTTATTCCATCCCCATCACGTTTGGAGGAGCTCCCAAGATGGTGCTGAGGAAACAGGCTAAGGATGCAACCTCAGCTAACATTCATTCAAAGGCAGGACCCTGCATTCATAACAGGGACACAGGGGTCTTTTCCCAAGGCTCCCAAGGCTCAGCTTTAGTGTTCAGACCCTGGTGCCCCACGCTGCTCAGTAGAGGAACTCAGCTCTCAGTTCCTGCCTTGAAATTGGACACACACAGTTCTCCAGTCCTGCTGGCAGAGACCCCACACATGATCCCTGGGCCACTCTTGGCCCCATTGGCCCTCAGATCCATTCCCCACCATTCCCTATCTGAGTGGGTTACATAGGTTGATTTCGCAGGCTGTTTCCAAAGTTCTATGTTCACTAGCTTCCAGTGAACTTATCTCAATATGAAGCAGTTTGAGATTAGACAGAAGGTAGAAGTGAGACTCCAGGTCTTGCTCCTTCTTTCTCTGTCTGCTTCCTAGGGAAGCATCTCCGGCAGTTGCAGCATCCCCTCTATGGCCAATCTGCCTCATGTGAACATACCCTCATAGTCTCTGCCTCACAGAGTAGGTGTAAAGACCATGTAAGTTAATGCACATAAAGCATTTTGAACAGTACCTGCCACATAGTAAGTGCTCAGTAAATATCAATCAAGTCACCACTAGAATGAATACTCTAGGAGGACAGAAATCTCTAATTTGTTTTCCATCAAACTTCCAGTAAGTAGAACAGTCCCTGGAACACACTGGGCACCTGTTAGTATTTGTTGAATTAATAAATGGAATGTTCACTGTGTGGGAGTCACAGTATATCAGTCCAGTTCTCAATGGGAAACAAAAGGCACAATCAAACTGGGATCATTTGAGATGGGTTTATAAAAATTCTATTGATGAAGATGTGGGCTGAGTGTAAGCACCATTATTACCCCTAAATTTGAAGGGTCATTGGAAATTAGCAGTTATCAGACCCCACAGAGAATGTGTGGAAAGGACCATCTGACAGGAGCTGTGACCTTCAGAGTTGGCCCCTCATGGACCCTCAGAGAGAAAATTGAGGCAATAAATACCCAGTTCATTTTCCTTTCACTCTGATCTTCTGGTGGGAGTCCCCCTTAGCCAGGTCAATGGGAAACCAGAGGAAATGAGAACCCATTGTATGGTCCTTAGCCTCCAGATTGGAGAAGGAGAGCTCATGAATCTGGAGGTACAAAGAGATGTCGTTCAGCCCAACTTTATATGAACTATGTCATCTAATCTTCACAATAAATTTATAAAGTAGAAACTTGCATTATTCCCATTTTAGATGAAAAAACAATGGCTCAGAGAAATTAGGTAATTTGCTTAGGAATGCATAGCTACTGCATGAATGGGGCAGGGTTCAAGGCCAAGAAGTCTTACTTCAAAGTCTATATCTTTAACTACTACCCCATCTCTATTTTGCTTGATGAGCTCCCAGAAAGCAGCAGTTAACACCTTGAGCCCCAAACAGTGAACCACCACCCTCATTATCCTGTGTGTACGTGTGCTTAGTCATTCAGTTATGTCTGACTCTTTGCGACCCTTTAGACTGTAGCCTTTCAGCTTCCTCTGTCCATGAGATTTTTCAGGCAAAAATACTAGAGTGGGTTGCCATTTTCCTCCCGCAGGGGATCTTTCCAACCCAAAGATTGAACCCACATTCTGTGTCTCCTGCAGTTCAGGAGAAGTCTTTATCCACTGAGCCATCAGGGAAGCTCATCATTATCCTATCTGTCCCTGGTGGCTCAGAGGTTAAAGTGTCTGCCTGCAATGCAGGAGACCTGGGTTGGGAAGATCCCCTGGAGAAGGAAATGGCAACCCACTCCAGTATTCTTGCCTGGAGAATCCCATGGACGGAGGAGCCTGGTGGGCTACAGTCCATGGGGTCACAAAGAGTCGGACACGACTGAGCGACTTCACTTTCACCCAAATAGCCACTTTTATAAGTCACATAAGTTCATTTCTTATCTACCAAAAACCAGTATTCAATGAGCTCTTGCCAATATGTTTTCTCTCTTAATCATGCTAAATTTCTTCATATTTCCTCAACCATTCTAGAGGTAAATTTTCTGAAGGAGGAAAATAAGTTCAATTCCCATAATCAGAGTTCAGTAGGGAAACTTAGAGGCAAGGTCACCTGACCTATTCTGCCATCTAATGCTTACATACCTGGAGATGGTCTCTTGATCTCTGTAGCCATGTCGGTGATGAGGGATTCCCCACTCAATCTAGGCAACTCTGACAGTGAAAACATTCTCCCTCAGGACCTTAATGGCCTACATTTTTATTTTCACCTACTGATTCTCTGCCTGCCCTCAGGAACTATATAAAGCAAATCCCATCTTCTCTTTAGATGGGTCTTCACAGAGCATTCACATCTCTGATCCCCTCTCTAGTTGACTCTACTATTTGATTATTAATATGTATCTCTCAGAACTGAAACACTGCTTCTGGATTTATTCTTCTTATACACAGCCTTCTTAAAGATCTGGAAGGTTAGGTCCAAAGAAGTGAAGCAAGACTTCCTGAAAGTCCCATGGACAGACACACAACCCATGTCATCTCCTGAGGCCCACAGCTTGGACTGAGAGCAGCCATGGAATCCTCCAGGGTCCCACTTTCTCCTCTGCCCACCTGCAGCTTCTACATTTCATCTGCCTCCTGTGCGCATACACCACTGAGGGGATGGAGTGGGCAGAAGAGAGATTCTGTGGGCCCGCAGAAGGGGTGGCCATTCTGGGAGCCAGGAGAATTCTATTTCCAGCCACTTCATTTGCACAAGCGGGGGATCTGGACAGCCAGCTGGACTTGTCCAGGATGTGAAGCTCTGGAAGATGCCAGATTGTTATCATTGTCAGATACAATTTCCTCCCACTGCCTCTGCCCCTCCGCCAGGCCCGGGGTGTCCATCTGTTTATGGAAACAGCAAGGTCCCGGCTGGGTATTTTTAGACAGAGCCTTTGTTGGGCTCTGCTTGTCAGCACCATCCAGCTTCTCTTCTTCATGTATCTGTTGTAAAATCTCTAATAATATATAAAGCCACAAAGTCAGGGCTGAAGACTCCTCGGAATGTGGTGGGTGCTGACCTTTTTCCCTCACCTCCTCCAGCAAGGGTGGATTTTCCTGTTTTGATTTGCTTCTGTTTTTGTTTGTTTTTGTTGGAGGGTTGTTTTTTTTTTTTTTTTCTACTTCTGTCATTATTTTGAAAAGAGAATAACGTGCAGCTCCTCCCACCCTCACTGAAAAATAAGTTTTATTTGAGGACTTCCTGGGGAATGAGAAGTTGCATGGCATGCTTGTGACAGCCAAGTCAGGGAGGAGAGAAAACCAAATGAGCGGCAAGGGGAAATGATTTTACAGTGTTGACACTATCGGGTCAATAATGGGCTATCTGGTCAATTTGGCCATCAAATACAATTATTGTTTTACAGATGAAGAAACTGAAGCACAACAAAAGGAAAGGAGATGGTGGCAATTCCAGAGCATAAAGAACCCCCCAAAAGTAACTAAGGTATTATTTATCCTAGCTCTGCCATTTAGGGTGGAGGATGAGGAAGTGAGATTATTGGAGGTTCTGATAAGAATTTGAGATGGGTGATCTTAAGGAATAGGGGATGACTTCAGAATAAAAGGATCTATAAGTGGCAGCCTGGCAGAGTGTGCTTCAGAATGTGAGTGTCCTTGGACTGGGGAGGGAGGAGAGGACAAAGGCAAATGGGAGCAGCCTCTTTGGAGAGAAGAGCTTTAGAAAGGAGAGATGATGGGCAGGAGAATAAAAGGCTGGTAACACTTAACAGTAACACTTAACAACACCATGCTTAAGAAATCAGCTGTAATGGGGCTGAGACATTTTCATGATGGTTTAAGCAGAATCCCATCAGATGTTGAACTGTGTTATTAGCCAAACAGCTTTGGAAATTTCTCATGAAAACAAGCTATGGTGTGCACCTGGCTCCACACTTAAACTATTGGTATAAAGTTTAAAAACCTTAAATTTTAAAAGACTTGACTTCCATCAAATCTACATAAATAAGCATTCAGGGGAAATGGAATTGACATGGAACTGGCATTGGGAGGATGGATCCCAGCTCCAGGTCAGCCACTAACTCACCACAACAGCATATGGGGCTGTGATTTTGGCTCTTGCAGCCTCAGTTTCCTCATCTGGAAAGTACAGGACCAGCTCTTTAAAGTTTTTTCAAGTTCTTCTTCTTTTAAAACATATCCTTGTCTTATCTGAATTCCAACAGTAAGTTGGGGCTGTAGTTCAGGTCTCCCAACTAGCAATCAAATTGTATTTATTATTTTCTAAGACATAATGAAATAAAAATAGAACTGGGGCAGTGAACAGCAGATAAGTATGCAGGCCCTGGACTCAGAAAGCCTGGACTGGAAACCTGCCTCCATCACACACCTGCTCCACAGCCTTGGGAAAGTTTTAACCTCTCTGGGCATTGGTTTTCTCATCATAAACACAGATACTGGGAGTACTTACCTCAAGATGTAGTTGTGAGAACTTAAAAAGTTAATGCATCCAGAGCCCCTAGAGCCTGTCATATACTGAGCAATACCTGAGCAATACCATTTAACTATTAAAATATATGCTGCCATCCAAAATCACCTCATATACCACAAAACTTCTGAAAACAAATAAACTTAGGGTGAGTTTTAATCCATTAACAGAAGCAAACATGGAGAGTGAGGGGGGGTACATGGACATTACTCTGGCTGCACACTTAGGATTTGAGAATTGGGGGTGTCAACTCACACACTTCTTCAGTATTCAAGCCCACCATCTTCCCTGCACATCTTCAGAGAGACTTGGGCTGCTGGACACTGGACAGGCAGGCAACACTCATCAATGGGCTTCAAGAGAAGCGGGGAGTGAGGACTGACCTGGGAATCAGGATACTGGCTCCAGAAATACTAGTCATGTGACCACAAGCCATCAGTTCCACTCTCTAGCACCAGCTGTCCATTTGCCAGTCAGGAGAATGGGATGAAAAATCTCTCTGGTTTCTACTAGCTAATACAGTACATGTCTGGGACAGGGCCAATTTCTCACCAAGTTTGCTTACCTTTGTCTGAGGGATTACAGGGGCATTTCTGAGCAGGCTGCAGAAACTTGACCAAAGAAAGGAATTCATGAGCTCCCCCCACAGATCTCCAGATTTTCTTCTGATTTGATCCAGGTCCTTGCCCTATGATTGGAGCTAGGGAGAGGTCACTAGGCATTTTCTAGGGGTCAGCAGAGTCACCTGCTTGTTGACCTTTTTCCAGAGAACAAGAGGACAAATAGCATGCATTCCCCTGGGAATGCCACCAAATGGAACTTTACCCAACCTAATCATGACCTACAATCGCTGCATGTTCTTGCACAGTAGTAGTGCTTATTAAAATGCATATTCTTGGGCTCCCTTAGTGGTCTAGTGGTTAAGAATCCACCTGCCAAGGCAGGGGCATGGGTTCAATCTCTGGTCTAGAAAGAACCCACCTGCTGTGGAGCAGCTGAGCCCACGTGCTGCAACTATTGAAGTCTGCACACCTAGAGCCTGTGCTTCACAACAAGAGAAGCCACCACAACAGGGAGCCCGCACGCTGCGATGAAGACTAGCCCCAGCTTGTCACAACTAGAGAAATCCCACACATAGCAACGGAGACCCAGTAACAGCCAAAAATAAATAAATAAATAAATCTTTTTAAAAATGTAGATTCTTAGGCCTACTTTGAACTTACCAAATCAGAATTTTCGATAGAAAGAGCTGGGAATCTGTATTTTTAACAACTTCTCTTAGATAATTCTGATAAAGACTCCTATTTAAGAAGCTCCCTCCAAAGAATACTAAAGTATATGGTCATCCCTGTCTCAGTGGAAAGACAGAGACAGTTGGTTGAGTGGGGCTTGGCCACCAATGGATGGCCCAATATACATGCTTGGGCCGAGCAGAAACCAATATGGCCCACTCTTTTCTCAGGGGCATGCAGTGTGTGGATAAGAAATGAGAGACGAGGGAAGACAGGCCCTCAGACAAGTAAATAAAACAAAATGTAATAGTAGCTTCCCAGGTGGCACAGTAGTAAAGAACCTGCCAGCCAATTCTGGAGACACGAGACACGAGAGATGCAGGTTCAGGAAGACCCCATGTAGTAGAAAATGGCAACACACTCCAGTATTCTTGCCTGGAGAATCCCCGTGGACAGAGGAGCATGGGGTCACAAAGAGCCAGACACGCCTGAGAGACCTAACTAGCACACACGAGGAGAAATGGTTAAATAGGATGGACCATTAGGGAAAGCAGTATAGTGGGGAGAAAAAAAGCACGGCTTTTGGGAATACATAGGCTTAGGTTTTAATCCCCAGTCCACTACTTACCGACTGTGGATTCCTGTGGGCCTCAGTTTCCTGGTTTTATAATGTGGACTGAATACTTGAAGACTCATGAAAAGCAAATAAATGACTTTCCAGCACAGAGCCTGGCACAGAGCAGATCTTCAGTGACCTCAGCTCTTTCCTTCTTGCCCTGAAATTGCTAATGATACTCTGTCTGCCAGGATGCCACGGAGACAAAAATGTAATCTTATCAGGAGTTATCCTTAACTGCAGTTGTCAGGGATAATAACATATTCATCGAGTTGTCTGAGAAAAGAGGATTTTGTTTTATTTCCCATTGTTAGGCTGAAAATAAGACTCCATTCTCTGGGGATCTTTGGGCTATTTGTTTTGTGTCTTCAGAGAGTTCTGGACTCCTGGGAGTGGCATGTCCTGCAAACTGAATACCCTGCTTACCCTGCTTTCCCAGTGGGAGCAGGGTCCTCCAACCTGCTTCTTCCCAACATAGGAGTCCAGCACAGTCTGGGACAGAGGCCAGCATCTCCTCTCTAGGGGACACATCAGTCTGAGATGTGAAGACAAATGGTCAGGTTGGTTGTTTGCTTGCTGTTGGCCAAGTCTACACTGTTTACAAAGTGCTTTCCCACACATGACCAGTGGCTGGATGATATCAACATGAGGTTGGCGATGGCATCTGAATGACTCCCCCACATACCTCCCTAGTGTTTGCTCAAACATCACCTTCTCGGTGAAGCCTGTCCTGACCACCCTGTGAACACTATGATCTGTCCACATCCTTAGCACTCCTCTTCTTCCTTAAGCTGCCCCATTTTTTCACATTTTCTTTTCTCCTGTGCAGCAGCTATGAGAACGCCCCCTGAAGATATCCAGTTCTAGAGGAGCAGCTGGCCAAGAGCCTCAGGTGTCTGACTCAAAGTCCATCGTTGCATTAGTGCTAAGCCACACCTTCTACAGGTGGTCCCCAGCCAATGACCCAGTGTGTCAGGGAGGCAGCAGGACTCCTGATGTCTAGCTTTGGCTTGAGTCAAACCTGGTCAAACCAGGAGGCTTCACCCCTGGCTCCTACACTGGCACAGTGGTCCTGTGGTTCTGCCTCTCTACTTCCCCTTTCCCAGGCATTTCCTCTAAAAAACTCCTCGCAGGTTCAGTTCTGACTTTGGTGTTTGCTTCTAGAAGACACAGACTAACACCCTATAAACACTGATCTACTAATATGCCAAATCCTCTATTTACTTTATTTATTTTATTTTCCATCTCCACTCACAAGCAGGCAGGCTTTTTTTAATTATTCTGTTTTTTGATGTATCTGAGGCACCTAGAAGGTGACATGTAATTAAAATGAATTAAGTAAACAATGACCATTTTATAGTAAGAAAATGAGGCTCCAAGAGGTTAAGTGACTTTCCCAAGTGGCTCAGCCAGGAAGTGATGAAGCTGGAATTCTGGGCTTCTAACTCCAAAGCTCTAATCTTTCTTTGTTCTTCCTTCATTATCCCCTGTCTTCTTTTCCTCTCCTCTCACCTGCCTCTCTTTTATCCTCTATCTCTCTTTGTTTCTCTGCTTATGAGTCTTTCTCTTTGTCCATCTCTTCCTTGTGTTGATTAGCTCTCCAATGAGAGTGTTGGCGTGGGTGGGTGTAGGTGTGGGGGAGAGGGCCGTAGTGTGTGTGTGTGAGGGTATGTGGTGTGTGTGTGTGAGTGTGTGTCTACACTATGGCTGAGATGGACTGATGCATCAGTATTACTCAGCGACATGAAATTCAGGGAAGGGAGGGAGTTGGAACATGGCGGAAGACTAAAAAACACCGCAAAGGTGCAGGCCTGAGGAAAAGTTGAAAGGCTGCACAGGAAAGAGAGAAAAGAAAGACTCAGCAGCAAGTGTCATCAAAGGGGAGTTAAGAGTCTAGGACCCGACCTTGCTTTGTGACTTGGCTCTCTCATTTCGGTCCCTTAACCTCTGGGAACATCAGTTCCTTCACCGAATTGTCATCTCAACCTTAGGAATTCCTGCTCAGCGTCCATCACAGCAGTAAAGACCAAATGGGACAGTGGGTGGAGAAGCACTTGAAGTGGAAACGAATGGGACCATCCTGCAGGGAGGCCAACTAGACCCGGGTGGCAGGAGGCATGCTGCCAGGCCTGGGGTCTCTCCCGCTCTCCTTTCCCCTCAGTGCTGCTGCCCAATTGAGGGGTTAGACAGAGGAATCTCTTCAGCCTGTGGGATGTGAGCAGCAGCAAAGAATTTCCGGACAGGGAGGTGGGAGAGGAGAGGGAACAGGTGCCCAGGGAGGACCGGGGAGTCACCTTCCTGGAGGGTGGGATCAGTTTCCATATGTCAGGGTGATTTACGCGAGGTCTTGAGTGCACACCTGGGCAGAGGGTCCATTAGGCTCGTGAGGACGGCAGACAATGGATGGTGCCCAGGAGAGAGGGACAGTGGGCCCCAGTCACCTGCAAGAGGTGGTTAGGCATCAACACAGGGCACTGCGAGAGCCCAGCTATGCCAGACACCATGCCAGGGCCACGGGCAAGAGAGGAATTGACAACACTCCTGCCCAGACCCCTGAACACTTCCCAGGCCTGAGCCCTCAGGAGGGACATCTCTTGTGGAGACTGATGTCCCGATTGTCCTTCTACAATCCCATTCTGGCTGCCCAGGTGGCTCAGTGGTAAAGAACCCACCTGCCAATGCAGGAGACTCAAGAGACACAGATTCAATCCTTGGGTCAGGAAAATCCCCTGGAGTGGAAAATGGCAATGCACTCCTGTATTCTTGCTTGGAAAATTCCATGGACAGAGGAGGCTGGTGGGCTGCAGTGCACAGGGTCTCACAGACTGAGCAACTGAGCATGCACTCACAGTGACGAAATACAAAGTATGACAGCAGCGTCACCCTGTGCACTTCATCCCCACCTGATGCCTGTCAAAGGCCACAGCACACATCCTAAGGGGCCTGCAGCCACCTGGCAGCAGAAACCTCCTGACTCGGCAGAAAATGATCTTTCTGGGCTTCATCAGAAGCCCCAGGAATTTGCCATTGGTCTCATCTGGACAATAGCGGGAGGAACAGACCAATGGCAAATTGGTCTGTGTCCCTCAGGGTCTCCTGTCTACTCCATGGCTGGGAAGCTGATAGTCAGGGAGATGGGTAGAAAACTCTGCCAGTAACTTGCCGAGTAACACAGAAGATGAACAAATGACCACATTCTCTCCAAAAGGAGGCAAAAATGAGGCACCAGTACATCCGGCATGTTGACACCCAGGCTATGAGGAGGCGCTAGCCCTGTTCACCAGGTGAACCAACACACCCAGTGCCTGTACTCCGGGTGCAGGGGTCCTTTAAGCACAGAAGCCCTTACTCCCTGCTGTTGGAAGCCTTCATTCACTGGGAGAGCTGAGGGGAGAATGAAATGAGATCAAGGTTGTGAAAAACACTTAAATGAAAAGGAACTGGGCAAGGTTAGCTGTTGTAGCATTCTTTGAATTGGCTCTTCTAATCTTGTATAAGGGAGACAACTCAGGGGTAGGCCAGGTGACCCCAGCCTGCCTTAGACGCTGTAGTGAGTCACTTCCTGAGCATCTTATAAGCATTTGATTTCTCCATGTCTCAGTTTCCTCATCTGGACAATAGGGGGAGGAACAGATGATTTGGGGTGTCTCTTGCGGCTCAGACACATTGGATCCGGTTCACCCCCTCCAGGTGAGAGCTGGGGCGTCTTGCCAGCTTGTCATGGCAGAAGAAGCACAAGATGGCAGAAACTCGGAGGCCGGCCTGGGCACCGCCACCAGCCTGACAGGTCTCTCCAGACCTCAGTGCTCGTCTGTAACCAATCAGATCATGAGGTTCATGGCTCTCCAAGTACACTGCTGGCCCCAACAATGGAGCATTCAATGGCACCAGCTCCTCCTGGAGTGTGGGGTCAGCACAGCCCAGGTACAGCCCCAAGGAGTTCAGTTGCATGCAGTCTCTCTTGTCTAGTGGCCTTGTCTCCGTGTCCTTTCTCGGCTCTACTCTAGATTGGGGGTGAGATAGGCAGGCACAAGACAAGCCGAGAACCTGCCTGCCCCTCGCCACTCACTCTCATGTTCTCCCTGCCCAGTGTTCACTCCAATGGGGCAGAGGACAGAAAATAGATGGAAAATGTTCTTCTCTGCTTTACCACTTGAAAGCATGCACCTCCATTGGCAGGGTGTTCACAACACAGCTTGCTTCATCTGGATACTAAACATCCCTCCATGGACTGAACCAAACCTGCCCCCAAGGAGCCTGAGAAGTGCCCTCTGGAGTTTTATAGAATGAAATGTGTGCATGAGCACGACCTCCATCCCCCTTCAGCTCCATGGCGGGGCCATGACTTGTGACCTGGGACACCCCTTCTCTGTGACTCCACTCAGCAGGCCTGCTGGAGAAAATGCAACAAGCAGTGAAGGCAAGGGGAACCCTAAGGTGCCCCGGGCATCTGGCATTCTAACACTATGACAGTAAAGAAGCACAAAGGGATGAACACAGTTAGTCTAAAACATGGGCACAGCCTCATGCCCGTGTTGTTCAAGAGCCCCGTGCTCCTCTTCCCTCCTGCCCTTGTCTGGATTTTGTCCCGTCACTTCATTCAGGGAAAATCAAGGAGATGGAGTCACAGAGGGAAATAACCACCAAGACAGAATGAAGTTCTGAGTTCTTGTCACCTCCATCAGCCAAAAATAACAAATGAATTCAGTAACCATGTGACCTTCATAAAGTGAACGCCCCCCTTGGCACTGTGACTCATGCCCAGTGACCACCCATGGGTGTTGACTCAGGATCCCAGTGTTCGATAGATCTTCTTACCTTCTCATGGGGAGGAGGTAAGAGTCACAGAGTTTCTCCCCGGAAATTAAGGGCTGTCTGATTTTCACCATCCCATCTAGAAGAGGCCTAAGGGCCAGGGTGGTCTTGGACCTCTCTAAGAAGGTCTCTGTGTGTCCTCAGAGAAAAGCTGGATCTTAGGTGACATCCCAGGGTCCCTGCACTGGGAAAAGAGGGCAGGAACAGGCAGCCAGCTACCAGGAGGGCTCAGAAGAAGGACAGCCTCTATAGGATTCTTGGAGACCCGCTGGGGTGCATTATCAGCCTGCGTGGGTCAACATATGCTATGGTAAAGCGGACAGCAGGGATTGGCAAATCCGGAGCCCCGTGGTGACCCGGAGGCCAGCATGCCCATGGCACCATGCTCTCACATCAAAATGCCGCGAAAGCAAGTTTCACCGGATGGCGGCTTTATTTACAGATCCCGGCTCCTGCTGGGCCCTCCTCCACCTTCCTGAGATGGAAGTGCAAAAATGACTCAGACCAAGCCAGAGTTTTCATCTAAGCAGCCTAAACTCAACTCAACACAGATATCACCATCCTAGCAGAACTCCCCCGGCCTTCCAGCCACTCCTAACCTACCTTGCCATGTACACTGAGGGACCTTCACCTTTTCTGGGGCCCCTCCTTAGAAGGGGGACCAGCAAGCTGGTCTCACATGAGACCTAGGATTATGCACAAGTTCTGAAAGGCCTTCCTGGTAGGAATTGTCCTCCTCACTGGCTGTCACAGTGGGATAAAGAGTCCTCTCTCAATTTGTAAGGGCTTACCTTGTGGCTCAGATGATAAAGAATCTGCCTGCAGTACAGGAAACGCGGGTTCGATCCTTGGGTCGGGAATATCCCCTGGAGGAGGGAATGGCAATCCACTCCAGTATTCTTGCCTGGGAAATCCCATGGACAGAGGAGCCTGGGGGGGCTACAGTCCATGGGGTCGCAAACAGACATGACTGAGCGAATAACTCTTTCACTTTTTCAATCTGTAAAGGCCACTTGATGAATCATCCCTCCCTACATGCTTAGTCCTGTGTTTGGGACCTTTGCCCAACTCTGCTGTCCTCCTTACCTCCATGACTCTGACCTAGCCAATCAAAGTCTTGGTGATAGCACATGACCCAAAACAGGCCAAAGGGACTCAGGACAAGAGCTTCTGGGTGAAACTGTTGCAAAAAGACTGGGGTGCTCAGCTGCCATTACCCAAGCTAAGAACTTCATCCACTCCGTCACCATAGAGAGGAAACTCCCAGAGGATGAAGCCAGTGCAGAATAGAGCAAAATGACAGAGAGAGGCAGATTCTCAGTGTCATTGTTTGAGTGTCTGGATCCAGCCAGAGCTTAAGTGGTTTTTCCTCTGAGCTTTCCATCTCTGGGCTGGAAACAAAGAGGGCTGATACTGTTCCCAAGATCCTTTCCAGCTTCCCTGTGCGAAAAAAGTGAGCCCTTCCCGCTTCCTTCCCAAAGGCAATCACTAAATTATCTGAGTCACCAACACTAGCCCCCAGAAAGCTAGAGAAAAATCCTCCTAAAACACAGAAACTTTGGGAGGACATAGTGAATGGACTTAAAGAATGAAACAGCACGAATTTTGGAGTTTGGCGATTTTCTCTTGCTGTGAAACCAAGTTATATGCATGGGGAGGAGAGCTTTAGTTTAATATTAATAATACAGGTAATTCATAAATACATCATTATACAAATTTTAACTTAATACAAAAAAAGAATAAATCTCTAAAACCCCTTTAGTCATATGTTATCTTATTATCTCAACCCCATTTCCTTCCCTGAAGGTAACTGTCCTTCCAGACTTTTTCCTTTGTATTTATATAAATGCATGCACATACACATACATAGTTTTACTAATATTTTCTTTCTTATATAAACAGTGTAGCAGAAATTGTATCATAATATGTATTTACCACATCTTTACTTAATCCTGAGCCATACAGTGATAAAACAGTTTCCAGTTTCCCTTGCAAATCGGTTAGGAATATGATTGAATTACAGCCAGTGGGAATGTGAGCAAAAGTCACGTGTCACTTCTGGTCCAAGGCAGTTATGATTGGGATTGGTTTCTTCTTGTTGCTTGTTTTTCATCTCCATGGCTAAAAGTATTCTGAGATTATGGGATTATAGAATGGAGGCAGCATGGGTGCCAGGTCCCTGCTTAGAAGAGAGCCATACGGGAGAGTCAACTGACCCACACGGGGCTGTGACATGAGTAAGAAATAAAACTTGGTAATGCTAAATCTCAGATTTGATGTTTACATGTTACTAAAGAATGGCCCTGGACTATCCTGATGCAAATAAAATCATACTCTAGCTATTGTTTTGCTTTTTTTTTTTTCTTTTGTTGTTGTTCAGTTGCTAAACCTTGTCTGACTGTTTGCAACCCCATGGACTGCAGGCTCCCCGGTCCTTCACTATCTCCCAGAGTTTCCTCAAATTCATGTCCATTGAGTCAGTGATGCTATTTAACCATCTCCCTCTCTGCTGCCCCCTTCTCCTTTTGCCTTCAATCTTTCCCAGCATCAGTCTTTTCCAATGAGTTGGCTCTTCACATCAGGTGGCCAAAGTACTGGAGCTTCAGCTTCAGCATCAGTCCTTCCAATGAATATTCAGGGTTGATTTCCTTTAGGATTGACTGGTTTGATCTCCTTGCAATCCAAGGGACTCCCAAGAGTCTTTTCCAGAACCACAATTGGAAAGTATCAGTTCTTCATTGCTCAGTCTTCTTTATGGTACAACCCTGACATCCTTACATGACTACTGGAGAAACTATACCTTTGATATGCAAGTCATTTCTCTTCTCTTCATCAGGATATCATAGAGTTTTTGTGAAGGGAATTAACAGAGAGCACTGAATGTAAATTCTCTGGAATTCAAGTAATGTTTCCTCATCCTCTCCTGCACACCTTCCTTATAGCACCAAATAATATTCTGAAGGAAGCCTGAAACTTTGAGACTCTGTAATCCCTGTTGGGATACAAAATAGGATCTATGCTTTAAGATTCTCTAAGAAGACTTTCTTGTCCTTGTAATATCTCTTATTCTGGACTATCATAGGACCACAAATTCTCCCATTAGCTATATATTCCTTTAGGTCTGGAGGCTTTAAGATTTCCTACAAATATGCCAGGAAACATAACACTCTAAACCTCATCTAGTTAAGTGGGGATTAGCGGTCCATGCTGAGAGGTTGATGATAACAGAGTGTAAGGTAGTAAGCATGAACACCAAGATAAGAAGGAAATTGAAAGAAAACAAAGCTCTTTGATTTTTCACAGTTCTATTTCAACAACAAAAAAAGCACATTTTCCCAGGAGAACTCTAGTATTTGTTATAGTCTGTTGCTTTCTAATTCTTGGAAAAATTGTCACCCACATAGGGAATCCCTGACAACACTCCATTAGCCAGAATGTCCAAGTAACTAGGAGACCCCAGGGATGTTCAGTTGGGAAGTGTAATGATGATGAATCCTGTCCATATTTTTTATGATTTAACAACTGGCTTATTATGTAGGATGTTCTGGGTCTCTACTGGGAAACTATTTAAACAAATCATCTACAGTTAAATGATCTAATAGAACAAGTGTTGTCAGGTTTTTGGAAGAGAACCATGACCTAAAGCTATTCACAGATTCTTAGAATTGGAAGGTACTTTCAATATCATCTAATAAGGTCCCTTTATTATATAGTGAAAAAACTGAGGCCTAGAGAAGTTAAGGAACTTGCCAAAGGTCAAAATTTGCATTCTTCACATACCCTTGCTACCAAATGGTTAATGTCACTTCTATCACAATGACATCTCCCCAGTATTATGTAAAGAGCACTGGAGTATTAGCCACAAGATCTGTTGCTAATACAGGTTCTGACACTCAGCAGTGTATGACCTTGGTCAAGGGACTTAACCTTTTCAACCCAGGTCCATTGAACAGCTTTTTAGGAGCCAACCAGTCATATGACTCCCTTTGGAGGAAAATGGTTTCATGCAATCATTTCCTGCAAAAATTGCTATAGCTTATGCTTCAAGTGTAGATCAAAATCAACTCTACCACGTCTTCTGGCCAGAAAGAGGGGAGCAGTTAAAGGCAACCACCTATAAGCTCAGTGTAGGAATGATCTCAGAGGTGGAACAGCGTGAATCTACCCAGTAAGCACCCAGGTATTGGAAGCTCTCTTAGGCATAGTGAACTCTTCTAGACACTCGTCCAGCATCTCTCACTCCTTTCTCCTTCCTAGGAGACTCCAGTTTTGCTGAAGCATCCATCCTCCCTCACTTGTCCTACCTGCTTTCAGATGTGGGTTCTGAGTACACCAACCCAATCATGGCAATCACAATATTCGATTCAAGAACTCAAGTCAGTTTAAGCCAGTCAGCACATAGCATCACCCTAACAATAATGATTTGTTCAGAAATGGGCACATGACTTAAGTTGACCAATCAAATAAAAGGGAAAAACTTTTATTGCATTCTGAAGAAGGATTTTGTTCCATGCTTTCCCTGTCTGATTGCATGTGCAATAAGAAAACGTGTCACCCTGGAAGCCATCTTGAAACCATGAAGGAAGATGGCCTGCGTCAAGACCAACACTTAGAAGGGAAAGGAGCTGAGCAAATCACATAGAAATGGATCAAGATGAGCATATTTTATCTATAGTCCCTTCTACCTCTAGACTTTCTTTCTGTGAAATTTTAAATGTCTTTACCTCTTAAACAAGTATGAGACTTTCTGTTCCTTGCAGTTGAAAACATTCTCACCAATAGATGCAGGCAATTAAAACTCACATGTGAAAGTTGCTCAGTCATGTCTGACTCTTTGTGACCCCTTGGACTATTCAGTCCATGGAATTCTCCAGGGCAGAATACTAAAGTGTGTAGCCTTTCCTTTCTCCAGGGGATCTTCCCAACCCATGGATTGAAACCAGATCTCCCACATTGCAGGTGGATTCTTTACCAGCTGAGCCACCAGGGAAGCCCAAGAATACTGGAATGGGTAGCCTATTCCTTCTCCAGCAAATCTTCTTGACCCAGGAATTGAACCGGGGTCTCCTGAATTGCAGGCAGATCCTTTACCAACTGAGCTATCAGGGAAGAGAAAATGCATATAGAAGAAGGCAATCCTTGGAAATCATGGTATGTCCTAGATGAGGTTAAGAGGTGTTCCAGTACCATTCTTCATGGTCGTGGGAGCACAGGGCTCCACGCACCATGCTGCTGCAGAGACCATGCTCCATGTAACCCCACATTCCTTTTTATCTCTGAAACAAACCCCAGGAGCTGAAGTTTGACTTAGTGCATCACTTATTACAGTCTCTAGCCCTCAGTTTCCACCTGTAAAACAGGGTCGAAGATACTCATCAAATTGACCTTTAGAGTTCACCTGATACATCATGGGCCATTTCCAAAACTTCAACTATTTCTCTTCTACTCACCCTCTCTTTGTTCCCCTGATGATCTCAGCCAAGAGTAAGATCATATATGGAGGGAATCATATGTTTGGGATGGAAAGTTGTGGTGCTAGAACCATCAACTATCACCCTTCCACCTCAGCCCACTCCCTGGGGACACCCTTGCAGAATGGCCTTGGGCTCCAATCCTTAGTGCATGCCCTCTGTCAGTCCTTTTGGCCTTTGGAACTCCATACATTCCATCCCAAGATGGTGCTGGAACTCAGCAAGTCACTCCTAATACGTCCCTAAGAACTTCTGCCAGGTACAGACCAGGCCAGATTCTGAGAATAGGACCCCAAGTGGGAGAAGCACATCAGATTGCACTGATGCAACTCCTGCTTCCCTCCCCCATCTCTAAGCATCTCAGCTGGGCCTTTGGGCTAAGTGAACACAAAAGACAACCTTGTAAGGAGAGAGCCAACAAATGGCATGATGGAGACTGAACCGCTTATACAAACCTCCTCCTTCACCAAGGATGAGTGAAGCAATCTCTTTTCTTTGACCAACCTCACTCCCCAGGCAAGGATTCCATCCCCAAATATTTTTTCCATTCCCTTGGGACAAGATATGACAACATTGAGAGGCCTTATTTGAAAAACAAGGAGGTTGGAAAAGAGAATCATCGAAGTCACTTCAGACTACATATTCTTGGTTATAACATCTCATAGAAAGGAATTCATGAGAAGGAATTCATGAGACTCCTGGAATTTAAGATGTGAGCCAAGGAACTTCCTTCTGGCTTCAGTGTCCTCGGCTCTACCTGTGGAGCTCTACCTGTTTCCCAGGGCCTACCCAGAATCAGAAGAGATGAGCAAAAGGGAGAAATGAAGTATAATCATTTCTGACTCTTTTTCATATTTGAACACTATGGAAATGTTTCCTGATGTTTCTGTATGTGTGTGTGTCTCTGTCTCTGTCTCTCTCTCGCCCCCACCCCCCCACCTCCAGGGAGCATACAAAGTGGCTAACTTCCCACCCTGGTCATCCCTCCATGTTTTCTCTCCAGTGTCAGCATTCTCAGGAACTTCAGAAACTCTTTCCACAAGTCTCCCCAGCTGGGAAACACAATCCAGTCCTCCAGAAGTATTTCTCCTGCAAAGAGCAGCTTCTGCCAGCACTCTGGGTCTGGCCTTTTACACAGGCACTTCTCCCCCAGGCCTCCCACCCCTGGAGCATCTGTGCAGGTATTAAGAAAGGACCTTGGCAGTTCAGCTGAAGTTCATGGCAGGCCCCACACACACGCTGTGGGCTGTGTAGACTCTCCAGCAGGTCTTTCTGCTCCCTGTCAGGGATTAGGGTGAACACCAGCCAGCTTCCACCTGGCTCCTGAACGGCCTTGGAATGCATGGGCCAGAAGGGGACGATGGTCCATGAGGCTAAGAAAGTCTGCCCCTCTTCCCATTCTACACTTTTCCCTCTGTTCAGCTCAGCAGACTAAAGTTCAAGTCAGGGTCAGAGAAAGGGGGTTCACATGTGAGACATAGAGAAGTTGGGGGACTATTTCTGAGCCTCTGTTTAAAAGCATCCTTCTCACTTCCCCAGTCACCACATGCTGAGCACCTGCTACATGCCAGGCTCTGGGTCAAGGGTCAGGGGATACCAGGATGGGTTCCACAAAACCCAGAGTGAGGGGACAGACTTACCCAAGGTGACAAAACTACTAAAAGTGGTACATGGTAGGTGCAAAGGGCTGAGAGCTCTGAGAGCTGACAGCAGCTATGATACATCTCAGAGGCAACAGAAACTTGCAGCCATGTTTCTAAAATTGCTAGTATAAAAAGTAGGCAGTTGTCTCTGATTTTCTTCTAACCATACGATTTGTTTTTTGGTCACTCCATCATGTCCCACTCTTTGTTACCCCATGGACTGCAGCATGCCAGTCTTCCCTGTCCTTCACTATCTCTGAGCTTGCTCAAACTCTTGTCTGCTTACTCAATGATACCATCCAACCATCTCATCCTCTGTCATCTCCTTCTCCTCCTGCACTCAATCTTTTCCAGCAGCAAGGTCTTTTCCAATGAGTGACTCTTCTCATCAGCCAAAGTACTGGAGCTTCAATCTCAGCATTTCAGTCTTTCCAATGAATATACAGGGTTGATATCCTCTAGGATTGACTGGTTTAATCTCCTTGGCAGTGCAAGGGATTCTCAAGAGTCTTCTCTAGCACCACAGTTCAAATCATCAATTCTTTGGCATTCAGCCTTCTTTATGGTCCAACTCTCACATCCATCTATGACTATTGGAAAAACCAAAGAAGCAAAAATCCAGACACATGGTGAACATAGATAGGGAGAATAAGAAAGACCATTTCTCATTGGAATGTTCCTGAGGAACAAAAATACTAAGATATACAATCATAGTACACACCTAATTCTTTTCTTTCTTCCTGGATTCTCCCCCTACTCCTACACCTGGCCTAGCCAAAGGCCCATTTTCAGCAGCACTTGCCAAAAAATTAAAAATTTGGTGATTCATATACAGGTAAGGCCTTAAGGGATGATCTCACTAGAGGGTGTTTGTATCTGAGTAGTGGACTCTGAAATTTAACAATTCAGCCAACCTCTAAGGGAGATCCCAGCAATGAAGGTACCCTACCAGGTATCAGGAAATCAAAGGTAAGTAAGACATCTTTCCAAGGTTAAATTACACAAAAAAGCAAAGCTAACTGTTATAAGTCTAAGAAATCTACGGGAGAAAACCTGGGAATTTAGAGAAGGGAAACCTGGGAGAAGTCAGAAAGTTCTCATGGCACAAGTAGCATTGAGATATAACTTACTGTTGTTTGTGCAGACGTAGCTGGGTGTGGACAAGGCATTCTAAGTGGAGGAAAAGACATGAACATAGATAGAGAAACACATGCTGACATTTTCCTTTTTATCTGGAGCTCAGTGTAAGCACAGAGATCTAGACAGAATGTCAGTAATAATACCAATAGAGCATGCATGCATACTAAGTCACTCCAGTAGTGTCTGACTTCGCGACCCTATGAACTGCAGCCTGCCAGGCTCCTCTATCCATGGGATTCTCCAGGCAAGAGTACTGGAGGGGGCTGCCATGTCCTCCAAGGGATCTTCGTGATCCAGGGATCAAACCCACATCTTTCATGTCTCCTGCGTTGGCAGGCAGGGTCTTTACCACTAGAGCCACTTGGGAAGCTCAATACCAACAGTAGCTAACATTTATTGAGCTCTTATTATACAGCAGATATTCGATTTAATTCTCATGGCAGACTAAATAGGTAATGTTACTCCTCCCATTTTACAGATGGAAGAAACTGAGGGTAGGGAAGTTAAGTAACTTGCCCAAGATTGCATCTCTTTCAAGAGGTGAAACTAGGATTTACATTCAGGTCATCTAAACTGCCAGATCATATTGTGTATTGACTATTGTTTTAAGCTGTGTTTCTCAAACTGTGTTCCACGGAATGCTGGTCTTATTAAATGTTACCCCCTTCACCACCAGCACCCCCAAAAAATATGTGTTGGTCAAATGAGTTTAAGAAACCCTCTATAAAAAAAAAAAAAGAAACCCTCTATATTGTACAGTACAAGAAACATGTTTAACTTTGTCTAACCTGGTGTTTTCCAAATGCATTTAATCAGAAAACTCTGCATTCATGTAGCACTAATTTGACAACATAAGGTGTAGTCATCTGCTGAAAAGTCTTGGGAAATACTGCCTTGGGATATTATTCCTCTCGCTCCTTTGTGGTAGATGCAATTTCTAGGAGGAATAATAATAGCTTCTATTCATTTAACTCTAGGGTTTTTCCAAGTGCTTTAACAAATGCATTCTCACTTTATAATATTTGAAGCTTTCAAACTATCTTTCTCATTCCTTCTTTTTCCTTCTTTGAACAGACTCCCAAGAGATTTCAGCTCCGTAGGTGTATCTCAGAAAGCTAACACCCGTGTCTATCTTTTTTTCAGATCAAAATGGTGAAATATTCTACTACTTAAAAAAAGAGAGAGAAATCCTTTTCTTCAAACAGATTTTTATCAGTTTCTAGGAATTACTTAAAATGTGCTTATAATAGTAAATGTCAAAGATTAACGCTTTTCAATTCCCTTAAGAGGTGTCCTCCCAGACATTTATTCTGATAGAAACTACTTTCTGCTAAGGATTACTTTACAAGGGAACACAAATAATTTAAAGTAAAACATTTCAAAAGAAAATGAGAGTCTTTTTTTTTTTTTCTTTAATAGAGCATTTTAATGGCTAAATGACTTCTCCTCCCAGAAATATTTCCATTCAAAAACAGTTTTGCTTGGCTCAAAGGAATGGCTTTATAATGCAGTTTCAGGCTGTAAGGGGAATATTTAGGGAGGTAAGGGGTGTTAATTTTATTCCTCAAATCACTTAATATAGGCAATTGCCATCCCAACTAATGATCAGATTGGTTCTGGTCATTCCTACCCCTTCTGTCTCCTTCTGAATTCCTGGAATGCATGGACATTGAAATTTGAAGGATGTGAACCCTGGCTCCATCACTATCATTGGATACTGCTACTTTAATTACTTTTATCTCAGTTTCTTTATTGCTAATTATAAAATAACACTGTTTAATAACATTGTGGTTTTGCAAGGATAAAACTGGAACAGATGCAAAGAATCTAGCACCCCACCTGACACATAGCAGGGACCCAGGAAATGTAAGGGTGTGGATCAACATTTGCCTAGGCAAGTTGCAGGCAACAGAGGCGCCGAAGGTTGCCGCAGTGTCTCCAAGAGTGCGGTCTCTGAGATTTCGACTTAACACCGAAAAGTAGGTAAAGGTTTGTCTTCTCTCCCCATGGAAACCCAAGAAAGGACTCAACTAAGACCACTGGCTGACCACTCACCCCCACCTCTCCAGCACTGAATCCCATTATTCCACAATGACATCTGTTCTGCATCGTGTTCTCGGGGAGCTAGCCCTTGGACAGGGAGTCTCAGGGAGCACTCCCTATTTCTCCTCCTGCCTTTGCAGTTGTGACCACAAAACCACACAGGAGAAGGGGGCTCTGAGAGGGTAGACTGGGATGGGGCAGAGGGCCGGGAAGCCAGCATGTTCTCAATCAAGATGCCAAGTTCAGTAGCCAAAAGAAAAGCCCCTAAGGCCCAGAGGTCGCCATCTGGAAATGGAAAATCACCACCAGTGGGCTGCTGCACCACTGGATTTCAACAGAAGCTACACTACAAGAATTCAGGCTTCCGTTCTCCCTTTAGCGGCTCCCTCCTCTACTCCCTAAAAGGATAAAAGGCTTTCAGTCCCAAACTGGGACTGTGAATGCACTGGAAAGGGAACGGGTTGCTGTCAGGAGCATGGAGTTACCCCTCCTCAATAGTTTGGCCGTGAAGCCAGGAGTAAAAGTCCATCGTCACTACTTTTTGTTTTTCTCAGTTCCCCAGAGGCTGGCAGTTGTATGGGCAAAGCACACAAATCAATGAGAGCCTACATCTGCACAGACTCCTTCCTCCCCACCAGCCTCCACCCTGCGCCCCCCAGCCTAAGAAGGCAACCCCCCTCCTCTCTCTGTGCCCTTCCAGAATCTTCCGCAGGTCATCTCAGGTGTCACCTGCCACCGGAGCGCCTGTCTGGCCTGCAGGGCTAGGCATGATTGGTCCCTGAGCCCAGGCACCCCACGCCCCAGCCAGAAAGCTGAAAGCCCTGGTATTGCAGACATGAGGACAATAGGGCTGCCGGGCTGAAAGCATTCCAGTCTCCCACGTTCAGTAGGAAGGGGTGTGTGGTGGGGAGGAAAGGTCGTTAATACCGATGCTTTATGTTTTCCCAAGCCAGCATTCCTCGCAAACAGCTGTGTTTATACAAAACTCTCGAGGAGAGGGAGCGAGGGGAAGGACAGTGTCCTAGGGATGACATCATTCTGTCTTGTCTGCTTCAGACTCCCACCACTGCCGGCAGGAGGAGGGTGCGCGGGGAAAGTTGCAGGGGCTGGTGGACGGGACGTATATGGTGTCAAGACATGCAGAGTGTTTATGCGTGTGTGCATTTATTAGAGATATAATTTCCCTGTTCTCTGCTCCGCTCTCTCCCCACTCATTCCCGGAGCATCCTAACACATTTTGCAGAATATTGTTTTCCCCAGATCAGCACCCTCCAAGGAAGGCTGGATTGGGAGGCTCATGTTCACTCCTAATCACTTCAACAAACTACCACCCCCTCCCCCCACTGAAGAAAAGCCTGACAGGAGGCAGAGTCATTAAAGTGAATTAAAATGCATCCAAGGAGAGATTAGCCCCCACAGCCATCCCCATATCAGACAAAGGCCCCTTTCATGCAGACTCCAGCCGCTTGGAGTCCTGTAAGCAGAGATTAGGGAACAAATTCTCAGAACCTAGAAGCACTGGCTCCTTGGGAGACAGGCCAACACAAGCAGCAAGACCTTAAGAACTCAGCTTCTACTTAAGCTACATTCGGCTTCTTCAGATTCAGGCTCTAAGGGAGGGGGGCTCCCCAGGCACAAATATATCCCCCAACTTCACTGAGCTAGGACTGCCCCTAATATAATTCAGTGAACAAGGCCCTCACCTGTTCTTACACTTTTGCCAGAGAATGTAATATGATAATTCCCCAGCCTCCTGCCTCCATGTCTCAGGTAGAATGCCCTTCCAACATCAGTCTACACATAATCCCTACTGAACTCCATTAGCTCACCTGCAGCCATCTAACTGAGTATCTGTTTTGTGCCAGGCTGAGCATTACATGGCGTGGATGCAAAGAGATGGCCAGAATAGGATCCTTGCTTGCAAGGCACTTACAGTTTGTTTGAGAAAGACAGACATGTTAATAGCAAGTGCAATTCAGTATCGTGTGGACCTAATGGAAGGCATCTGTAAAGACACAGGAAGGGTATGAAAGATGGTCAACTCTACTTCTAGAAGGTGCAGGGAAATGTTATCGTAAAGGTGATGTATGAGCCAAGTCTTAAAAGAGGAGAACATGTCCACTAGGTAAACTGAGGCTGGGCTTGGAGAGCTAGGGAAGAAGGAGAACATTCCAGGCAGAGGGTGCCACGTAACTAAAGCCATCAGAGCATGACAGAACGTGTCACCCTGAGGGACCTCCAAGGGTTCTTCCCTAGAGGAGCAGAGCCTCTAAGCAACAATGTTTCAAGAGATGAAATGAAAGGTTGATGGAGGTCGGGTTATAAAGGGCTATGCCAATCTGAGGAGCTGGAAGAAATGAAGTCTTCAAACTTCAGAGCTGTTGAGGAATTTTAAGCGAGGGACATTCCATAGTCAGGCATGCACTGCAGAGAGATCCCTCTGGGAGATGTCCAAGGCTGGAGGCAGGGAGACCAGCTGGAAAATTATTTCAAGAATCCTGAGAAGAGTTGGTGATGATTTAATGGGCAGCAGTGACAACACAGAGGTCTAAAAAGAGGAATATGTATATGAGACATATAAAAGAGAGGGGAAAAAGTGAAAGAACTGGCTTTAAGCAGATGAGTGGTGAGCAAAATGGAGGACTCTAGAATTACTCCAAGGCTTGGCAGCTGGATAATGTAATGTCAGTTCTCAAAACAGGGGTGTCAGTGGGAAGAAAGCTGTTCGGGAGAAAGCAACCGTCACCTCTTGAGCAGGATCTCAGCCTCACCTCTGATGGAAGCCTAGTCTTCAGCTGCCAGTTCTGAGCAGATGTAACCTGAAGACACCCCACCCCCAGCCTGTGCCCCTTCAGTGGGGCTCCTTGCCTTGGACTTCTCTAGCCTGCAATGGCTTCCATGCCTAAGGCAACCTCTGGGGGCTCACATGACTTCATGAGAGAATGGACACCCAGTGGGCACCCAGTTAGAGGAAGGGAGACGATGAAAAATGCCTTCTCTTTTCAAGAGGTCCCAGAGGCTGGATCTCGGTAGCCACCTGGGTGAATTCCTCTCTGTACCAGATCTCCCTCCTTGTTTCATTCTCCTTTCCCTCACTCATCTTTGGGTCCATTTTCTCACATAAACTGTTCACACTTGTGACAGTTAATTTTACATATCAAAATTTGGCTGGGCTACAATGCCCAGATATACAGTCAAATATTTTTCTGGATGTATCTATAGGGATATTTTGGGATGCAATTAACATTAAATCAGTGGACTTTGTATAAAGATATCACCCTCCATCGTGTAGGTGGGCCTCATACAGTCAACTGAAGGACCATATGGAATAAAACAAAAGATTCCCCCCTCCCAAGCAAGAGGGAATTGTGCCAGCAGATGGCCCTCAGATTTGAACAGCAACATTAGCCCTTCCAGGGTTTGGCAGCCCACTCTGCCGATTTTGGACTTTTTAATCTGCATAATGGCATCAACTAATTCCTTAAAATAAATCTTTTTCTATCTCAATGAAGAACCGTAACACAACACATAAGTGTCTGTTTCAGGTTCTACTTTCTGCAGAACCCAGCCTAAGATGGAGGAATGATGTTGACCTTGAGATTACTATCGGACAAAGACGTGAAGATGGATACCCAACTGCGGGTACCAACAAAAGGATTTAAGAATCACCCACATGAAAATGGTACTTGAGGCCAGGAGGATGGGTAGAGGAAAGACAGATGACATAGATTCTTCAAAGACTCTAGACATTCTGTTAAATTTCTAGTCTTCACCCAGAATAAATGAACTCAGATTCTTTGTACAAATTTAAATATTTTGAGAGAAAACTTTTTTTAAAACAGAGAAAATCTCATTAAAATAAATAAAAATATCATTGTACCCATAATACATGGATACATATATGGTTCTCACCAGGGTCACAATTTCAACTTGAAATGTGTAAAACTAATTGCATTTTTTCACCCAGTCTTTACCTGCTAGCACATGAGCTGCAGCCACAAGGCTCCAGTGGTCAACGGAGCTACATCTTAGTCTCTACTCCTTTTCTGTAATCAGCCATGCAGAGATCGAACCCGCGTCTACTACGACTCTCACACTGGCAGGCAGATTCTCTACCACCGATCCATTTGTGAAGCCCTGCTCAACCCAATACACATCCCCTACACACATACCTCAGGGATTCCCTGGTGACTCAGCAGTAAAGAATTTGCCTGCAATGCAGACAATACAGGAGATGTGGGCTCGATTCCCAGGTTGGGAAGATCCCCTGGAAAAGGGCATGGCAACCCACTCCAGTATGCTTGCTGGGAAAATCCCATGGACAGAGGAGCCTGGCGGGCTACAGTCCATGGGGTTGCAAAGAGTCAGACATAATGGAAGTGACTAAGCATGCACGTACACATATACCACACACACACACACACCATAAACCCCTCACAAACACACACCCCCATATGCACACACTTCATCAGCACTTACCACACACACCTAACACATACACCATACATACTTCTGTGTTCACTATTCCATGATCTATATCCACTTCAGTCCCCATCCCTACATAGTCTTGCTTCCTCTGTCTTCATTTTTACCTGCATAGGAAGGTTCTGGAACGGGTTGCAAATGTGAAAACTCAGAAAGAAGGAAGAGGCCACAAGCATGCCAATGAATACTCAATAAAAATTTTTTCTCAACCCATCCCTTTAAAAAATGGAAAAACTATGTCTTTTATATTTTACTTAGCTACTTCAGCAGCCATCAGGGAAATCCCTTTTCTTCTTTAGTTCTTGGAGGAATCTTGACTCACTTTCATCTTTTAATTATCTTTACTTATTTTAACATCTGTGCACATTCTGCAGGCTTTGACGGAGAACCCATATCCCCACGCCAAGAATCTCATTGTAATGAGAAGGGGAGGAAGGGAAGGCAAGGAAGCTGTTTCTTCCAGGATCCTGATTCATGCATATGGCCAACATCGGAATGTGTCCAGGCTCAGGCCAATGAGCCCATTGGCCCCCCATCACCTCATCTGAAAAAGCTCACTTTCCCAGTTTCCATCTCATTCTGTTGTTTCCCTCCCTAAAGCATCAATTTTACACGTTTGTTCCACTAGGTATCATCTGGCCCCTCTGCTAGACCGCAAGCCTCTTATGGAAGGGTGTCTGTTGAACCACCACATCCTTGGCTCCCAGCACAATGTGTGGCATATAATAGATGTTCAATAAATGCTTCCCGAATGTTGATTCATGAAACAGCTGGACCAAATTTGCCAGACATTAAATCTTAATGACAGAATTAACAGCCCTCAAGTTTCAGCTATTCTCTCACTGGCAGACGAAGAAAATGAAAATGGGCTGAAAAACATCCAAGTTATGAGGGTCATGAGGCCCTGGAGCAAGTTGAAATAGAAGAAAAGGCACTGGTCTAGGAGCCAGGAAGTCTGAGTTCAAATACCAGCTGTTTCTTGATCAATGCATGACCTTGGGCAAGTATCCTATTCTCCCTGGCTCTCTATTTCCTATAAAATCAGGAAATTGCACCTGATTGGTATTTTTTTCAAGGTTTTTTAGCAGTAGAACTTCACATTGTGTAGAACAGACCAAAGTAGCATTTCATTTTTCATATTTCCTAATTCAAATGCATGTTTACTTGATATTTATACAAACCATAGACTGATGAGGATAGTTTGATGAGTACAAAAACATCATATCCAGAGGTATGACGAAAAACCTATGTTTAATTTCATTACACAGTCTCAAAATTCAGATACATACAGATAGACAGTTTAAAAATGGTTCCTCTTCATATAAACAGTTGTGATTTCCAGGATGTACCTAAAAGAGTGACCTGATAAGGCAGAGACTGCTAAGTTGGTAGACTGTATTTCCCAGAGTTCCTCACAGATGTGGCCACATGACAAATTTCCAGCCAATACCACGTGAGTGGAGGATGCACACAGACCCCCCCAGAATCTCTGACACCCAATCGTTCATGTTCTTTGCCCTTCTGCTGGTTCAATACAGAGGAACACAAAAACGTGGACATCCTGGGTAAAAGATGGAGGACCACAAGGTGGAAGGAACCTGGGTTCCAACATGTCTGCTGGAATGACAGCTCCCAGCATTCAGAAATACCAAGTTTAGGCTCTGTTCTTCTAATGTACTTGATCCATCCTGTAAACGTTTACAGCAGCTAAAATTACTCCAACAGCTGGCAACACAAATTGGCTTTTTGGAGTTCTTGACTGCATTAAAATGGGGTATATAATATCTATTGCTTTTATTAGAGCTTTCAGAAAGTTTTTTTTTTGCAGAATGAAATGTGAATCCAACGAACACTTGTGGTATCCCTGAAACTCCTTCATGAGGACCTAGGTCTTCATGAAACACAGCTGAAAATCACTGAAAAAGATCAGGCTAGCGATTGGTGCTTGGAGAGAGAGTCTAAAACGGCTCATGTCTACTCTCCATTGTACAAATGTGGCCTCTGCCAAGATGTAGGATGGTTGACAGTTTGGCTTTCTGACTTCTTAGACTGTTTTGTCCATCCTATATCATCATACCTGGATCCCAAGTTCTGATGCAGGAAAGAGTCAACATTTTATTGAAAAAAAATTTTTTTTCATTTTCCAAAGGGAAAATTTATATTTGACTTTGTAAAAGAAAAAATAAGGCCCCTCTACCTCTGAAATAAAACGATACCTTAAAAGAACCAGGGGACACACATGACCTTTCTAGCTTGTGTTGCATATTTAGGATGGTAAGGGCTTTCTTGTCCTTTTAGTACAAGGGCAGAAGGAAAAGAGGGTGTCAGAGGATGAGGTATCTGGATGGCATCACCGATGCAATGGACATGAACTTGGGCAAACTTCGGGAGATGATGAGGGACAGAGAGGCCTGCCGTGCTGTAGCCCAGGGGGTTGCAAAGAACTGGACATGACTGGGCAACTGAACAACAACAAGGGCCTTGTTTAGACTCTGGAAGGTCCTTCAAAGAGAAGTAGAAATGAAAGCCATTTTCTTCACATGTTCTACTTGTATCCAAACGCATTAATGGACAGCACTTTGATGAATCACACAATTACTAACCAGAACAAGAACAAGCAAGAACATTTTTTTCTCCTGCCATGGTCTTCCTTCAGGAACCATCATGCTCAGAAGCTGGGGCATGGCCTCAGTGACATCTGCAGTGCACAGTAACAGTAAATGGATGTCATGCCCACACGCAGATCAGTAGCTGCCCTAATCAGAGGCAGCACTACCCTAAGGATTGTCTTTATGTTGCTAGGAAGGTCAGTCTCTGTGGTAGACAAGGAGAAGATAGCCATGGGGAAAACCTTGACATTTCCCATATTCTAAGCATACCTTAACTTAGTAATAATGTTCATGCCTAGAAACAGGATTTGCTATCAATCTGCAAGAAATTTCAGATCTCAAAGAGCCTCCTCTCTGAGTTTAAGAATCTTGAAGAGAGGAAATTAGCCTACAGGATAAAAAAAAAAAAAAAGATTCAAAGAGACTGTGGATTTAGGCAAACTAAAGAGTCGGACACGACTGAGCAACTGAACTGAACTGAACTGAACTGAAATTTGAATCCAATGCTTTGCATGTTGCTGTGTGACTTTAGACTAGTTCCATAACCACCCTGAGCCATCCAGCAGCTTAAAATGTGGAAATGGCAATGGCAACTGGAGAGAAGCTCAGGATCCAACTTGTTGCAACCCTGAGACTTCATGGCCACGTGCAGGCCTCTGATCCTCACTCAGCTTTGCTTTGCCTCATGGTTCTAAAGTACTCCACTAAGTACTGAACCTTCTAGAAGGAGTGTCCTGTCCCTGCAGGTCAGAGACTCAGAGTCACTGAGTTCTGGCCCAAGTTATGTGGTAAAAGGGGAGGGATTGTTTTCCTTTCTTTCTCTCTCCTTTTGTTTTTCTTTTGCAAAACACTTGAGAAGCTTGGGGAAAACAAGTTTTGTGAGTCCCTGTGAAGATGTAACTCTAGATGGCCTCTCAGCTGGGGCAGGCCTGCCAAGTGTCAGACTGGAGACCACAAAGAGAAGGAGGGTTTCTGCACAAAGGAGGCATGGGCCTCTGGGAATAGATGATCCAAGGTTGAACCAAAATAAACTTGTCATAGTCTGAATGTTGGGACTGGAAAACCAACTCCTCTTACACAAGACTGCCCATCTCCTGGGCAGGACTAGAGGGCACTGCTTGGTGAGAGAATCTAAAATGACTCATGTCTACCCTCCATCATACAGATGTGGCCTCTGCCAAAATGCCAGATGTGGATGGTTGATAAGCTGACGTTCTGTACAGGTTGACAAGGCAGTACTACACTGTCTTGTCCATCTTACATCATCATGCCTGGGTCCCAAGGTCTGACATTGGAAAAAGCAATTTACTGTGTTCTTCCTCCAGAGGGATTATATCCATTTCTATTTCTCCATATGGGCTTCCGTGGTGACTCAGTGGTAAAAAATCTGCCTGCCAATGCAAGAGACATGGGTTCGATCCCTGGGTCAGGTAGATGCCCTGGAGGATGGCATGGCAACCCACACCAGTATTCTTGCCTGGAGAATTCCACAGACAGAGGAGTCTGGTGGGCTGCAGTCCATTTGGTGGCAAAAGAGTCAGACATGACTTAGCAACTAAAACACAACAATCAGATTCAGTTTACTTTCTCCCCAGATTTGTTTGGCTCCACCTGCCCCCAGACCTCTAGAATGTCTGTTCTGGGGTGACTGTGCTGGTGATGGTGGAGACTCAGCACCTCCAGCACCCAGGTCTGATGCAGCTGGATTCACAGAGGTGTTGCCTTTCCCAGCAGCTGTCTAAAGGAGTAAACTCTGAATGATGAGAGGTAAATGATGGAAAGGATCTAGCCAATAAACTCTTCCTTCCTCTCTGCTCTCCAGAGTCTCCAAAAGCTATTCCTTACATTCTCTCCAAAGACTTCCCATGTGCCCAGACAACCCCCTGCTTGTCATCTTGTAAGGCTGTGGCCAGCTCCTTATGCACCTCTTTGCATTTTCGTTCCCTTCTTCCCTGTGGAGGATCTTTATCCCTTACTCTCGCTGCCCTCGGATTGCACTCTCCAAAAAAATGATAGCATGCTTGCCTCGGGCTCTATATTACAAGGAAGCTAGCCTGGAACAGCCCTTATAGTTTCTCTCCCCTACAGCTGGAGGAATTAATTTAGGCAGTATGCCTCCCAAAGCCTAGCTGTTCTATTTCCTTCTTCTTCAAATTGTGAGGAAGGAATGGAAGTGGTGTAGTATACCTCTCCAGCTGTTACACCAGTGAATTATACTTTTTTCCTCCACTTCCTTTATTTTTGGTTTTATACCTTGAACTTGGAGTTTTAGGATGCCCTTGGTGGATTTCTCAAAAATAAGGTATAAATCCATGTACTTTTCTTTCCCAGGATCTAGAAAGAAATAAAATCCCATTCCCATAGACCCTGAACAAGGTGTGCATCTGTGCAGCAAAGAAGACCCAGACCAACAGTTTGCAATGGCAGAGTTCACCCTAGGGTAACATTTCCCAAAGTCTGATCCACTGAACACTAGTTGTGTGGGATATTGAAAACTAAATGATTTTGTTCTTAGATACACTTGGGTGCATAAAGATTAAGCATAATTAAGTAGTTCCCCTTACCCTGTAGGATTTCTGAGATTTTACAATAGAATTGTATAACAGTACTCTCCAAGAGAGGAGTTTGAAACTTTTTTGGAGTTTACTAGGACACACTCTTTCCCCTGGGCATCTCCCAGGATTGATGCTACATAAAATACTCAGTTTCTGTGCTTACTGATGTGGTGAAAGTCAAAGTCACTCGATCGTGTCCGACTCTTTGCAACCCCATGGACTGTAGCCCATCAGGCTCCTCCGTCCATGGGATTCTCCAGGCAAGAATACTGGAGTGGGTTGCCATTTCCTTCTCCAGGGGATCTTCCCAACCCAGGGATCGAACCCAGGTCTCCCGCATTGTGGGCAGTTGCTTTAACCTCTGAGCCACCAGTGCAAATTCTGATGTGGTAGAAATTCTAAGCATGTCAGCTTTGGGAAAGAAATTCTCCCTACTCTTCAGACTTCTTTAAATTACAGAATCTTTGGGTCCCTGTTAAAAATACCATCATTGCATATAATCATTCTTATTCTACTTCCCTAGGGAAAATATTAAAAGCCTACTATCTAGAGACCTATAGAACTAAGAAGGACTTTCCTGGTGGCTCAGAGGTAAAGAATTTGCCTGCCAATGCAGGAGACATGGGTTTGATACCTAGGTGGGGGGAGATCCCCTGGAGAAGGAAATGGCAACCCACTCCAGTATTCTTGCCTGGAGAATCCCATGGACAGAGGTGCCTAATGAGCTACAAAAGAGGGTCACAGAAGAGTCAGATGGGACTTAGTAACTAAACAACAAATACAGACAAAAACAAAATAGAACTGAGAAAGGCTGAGGTTAACCGCCAAGAACTAATTCAACTCCTTCCTTCTTACTGTTCTCTCCCATCCACAGAATTTTTATTCATGATCCATCCACTTCCTGTCCACATAATGTTATAGATACTTCCCCACTAATGCCCTGCTAATAACCACCTGACTATGCAAACCCCAGGTGGAAGAAGAAACTGAGGCACAATTCACCTTCCCAGCCTGCACATTTCCCCACATGCTCCCACCCTTACTCAACCCAGTTGAGATCAGCAGTTATTAAATGTTCAAGGTATTCTGTTCTCCTCCCCCAACCAGTGCTCCCTAAAGTCACTTTTCAGTTCTAGGATTAATAAAGTGCAACCAGAAATTTTGCTGCTGTTAGTCCTGGGGGTTAAAGCTGCCATCACTACATAAAATCTCGAGAGTGAAGGCTCAGTAAGCAAAGCAAGGCAAATGACTCTCGTCCCTCTGGTAATAAGCAGCGGAAATGAGCTGCTGGGGAAAGCCAGTGCTCCACATAAATCCACGTGTTAGCAAGCCTGTGTGCTGCGGGGCCAAGGCTGAAAGGCAGGGCCAGGAGAGAGCATGGAGCTGGAATTCACAAAGAGGAGGGTCTATAGAGACCACCTAAACCAGCTCCTTCATTTAGCACAGAGGAGACAGAGGTCCAAAGAAGCCCCCTTATTCACCCAAGACCACAGTGTGTACTTGTGACTGAGCGAGAGAACAACCCGGGGTTAATCATCACAGAGCAAAATCCAGGGCGGCTCAGGCAAGCTGTTTTGAATAAATTCCTCTTGTTGGGCTCTTAGACATTAAAGTGTGTCTCCCAAGTTTGGAGAGATGGCAATATCAGCAATAGAGTGAAAATTAGAGAGTAGGAGAGTTTTTTCATCTCCCTTTGGGTCCCACTTCTCTAGAGGCAGGGGGTGTGCAGTACCAAGATGGAAAAACGATACTAACGTCCTTAGGAGGAAGTTTGAAAGACAATCTGCATTCTAGATTCTCCTAGAATGCAGACAGATAACTAAATCTGATTTAACAGATTAATTTTCCCAGAGTAACTATTGGAACACAGAACCAAGAGGGGGGAGGAGAAATAAGAGGAACTTTGAGCTAAATTCTCTCTGGTCTAACTAAGCATAATATCCTACCTTTCAACACTCAAGGGCCTCTAGGTTCCAGTAGAAACCAGGCCAGACCCCACTCCTGGGCACCTAAGACTCAAATCCAAAGAGAGGGAAGGCCCTCTATTTTGTGGCCCTTGTATTTTAACAGGTAGGCACATGTGTGCTCACTCGTGTCCAGTTTTCCCAGTCTATTTGCAGCCCCATGGACTGCAGCCTGCCAGGCTTCTCTATCTATGAAGTTTTCCCAGCAAGAATACTGGAATGAGTAGCCATTTCCTCCTCCAGGGGATCTTCCCAACCCAGGGATCAAACCTGAGCCTCCTGCATTGGCAGGCTGAATCTTTACCACTGAGTCCCCTGAGGAGCCCCATATTCTAATATAGATTCTTGCTTAGTCACATTGGGCATGGAGAAGACAGACAGCACCATAAGGATGAGCCAAATCCCAGAGCAAGTAGTCCCTCATTCCTGCCATCTGGAAACCCCGTCCTGTCTTCTGACAGCTTCCCAAGCCCGGATGCACAGACTCAGCACAGCACGCGGTGTTCTGTGAGCAAGCAGAGCGTGGAGGGAGCTCCAGAGCCAGGTAAGTGATAGCGCTCAGCAAAAGGAGTGTTCCCAGAGGATCGGTCCCAAAGTCAGTTCTTATTTCCTGTCCTCTGGCAGGACTAGCATTCAAATGATCCTCTCATCTCCAGCTTTTGGAAAAATATAGCCAAAAACAAACAAACAAAAAAAAATGTTTCCTGCCAATGCAGCATGCTGTCAGCATAGTTCCCAGCCTCATGTGGAAGCTGAGCCTCCCTCAATGACACCTGGGAAAGCCCAAGGGCTCAGGGCCTCACACTCTCCACGTGTCTGACCAAGGGAGGACAAAATCATTTCTATCTAACCTGCCTTCTGGTTCTATGACTCGGAGACCCCACAATCTAAGGTTTAACAGCAAACAAGACAGGACTGACCAACATCTTGCAGAGAATTTCATCAGCTGAAACCTAGGTATACTCAAACATATCAAACAGGATATAATTTTTTAACCCAGCACATATGATTCTGCAAAGCTAATAGAAACATTCTTATGATGAATGGCCACCAATCATTGCAGACATTTTGCCCACCCCTTCCTATCCTGGGTCCAGGAAAAGTCTAAAAGAATAAGTCTCACCTTAACCACTCCAGTTCAGTTCAGTTCAGTCGCTCAGTCATGTCCGACTCTTTGCAACCCCATGGACAGCAGCATGATTGTCCGTCCATCACCGTCTTCTGGAGCTTGTTCAAACCCATGTCCATTGAATCAGTGATGCCATCCAACCATCTCATCCTCTGTCATCCCCTTCTCCTCCTGCCTTCAATCTTTCCCAGCATCAAGGTTTTTTCCAATGAATTGGCTCTTCTCATTAGGTGACCAAAGTATTAAAGCTTCAGCTTCAGCATCAGTCCTTCCAATGAATATTCAGGACTGATTTCCTTTAGGATTGCCTGGTTTGATCTCTTGCTATCCAGAGGACTCTCAAGAGTCTTCTCCAACACCACAGTTCAAAAGTGTCAATTCTTCAGTGCTCAGCTTTCTTTATGGTCCAGCTCTCAGATCCATACATGACTACTGGAAAAACCAGAGCTTTGACTATACGGACCTTTGTCGGCAAAGTAATGTTTCTGCTTTTTAATACACTGTCTAGATTTGTCATAGATTTTCTTCCAAGGAACAAACATCTTTTTTTCCATGGCTGCAGTCACTGTCCGAAGTGACTTTGGAGTCCAAGAAAATAAAATCTGTCTCTGTTTCCATTGTTTCCCATCTATTTGCCATGAAGTGATGGGACCACATGCCATGATCTTAGTTTTCTGAATGTTGAGTTTTAAGCCAGCTTTTTCACTCTCCTCTTTCACCTCTGCTCTAGCAAACGCTTGTTTGTCAAGATGGTACAAGAAAGAAAAGGATTAGGCAGGTGGGACAAATCGGGGGATGCTAGAGGGTCATCCACACAGGCATAGACTCTGAGCCTCATCTTTTCCTGGTAAGTAGGAACAGGTGACCTCAGTCTTCATCACTTTTCTCTAATGCCCCTCCAGTTCCCCTTGGCCCATCTGAGCTCTCCCAGGCTCTACTCTGCCCCCAAACCAGCAGGTCATCCTCTCCTAAACAAGCCCTGTGCAGTAAAAACACCTCTGCCCTGTTTGTTCTGTGGGGAAGGGAAGCTGTACAGAGCTGGAAGATGATGTGAAATCCAGGTCCCAAGCCTGCCCACAGGCCAGGACATTAAGTGGAGAACAACTCAGATGTGGGACTATGACGCAGGATCCCAGGATTAAGATGACTCTTCTTCATGGAGCATCCCACTCCACTTGCACCAGGCACACTGCAGTAATGCACGGAGAGAAAATTCAAAACTGCACAACAGTTTCTTGGCATACTTCCTGGAAGTTTCCTAGAAAATATTGTGAACTCCTCCTGGGTAATGTCACAGAAGCACAGAGGTCACACATCTGAGCCACGCTGTCCTGTATTGCACACACTTCAGGTGCAACTCATGGCTCCTTTACCCAAGAGACTACCCAGGACAGATCATTAATATCCTCAGAAGGCCTGGAGACTTCCAGCTAATTTCAAAAGAGACACCCGGCCCCAGAGCCTCTCCCAGGATGGAACAGGCTGACTCCTAAGAGGACAAGTCACAGGTCAGAGTTTCTTAGGGTTGGAGACAACTGAGAAAGTCCATAGACTCTTTCGTAGGGCCTCAAACCAGCACCATGCCTAAAAGATCCCTGGGAAGATAACTTATGGTTATCTTTAAATGCCTAAAAGATTGGTGATTGAGGCCCACTAGGGTTTGGGGAAAACTTTGCAAAATGTCTATGCTAAATCCCTAAAACTTCTACTGCCACCAAAACCTACTTTCTCAAAGCCTCTGAAGCCTTCCTTGACTTACCATTGCCCAAAGAATTCATTCTAAATCTGGCACTTCTTTGAAAGCCAGCCATGATCTGTACCCAATCTACAAACCTAAACTGAATTCCCATTAAGCATCTCCATGCACTTTGGGTCCCAATCACACCAGTCTGGTCCTTAGTCCCAAAGCACTTGGGTCCATGCTGATCTTCTCCTTGCCTGCTATACAACCACCACCACCACCACCGCTAGCCATCTTCCCTTCTCCTTTCTAAGGAATCAATTCAACGGCTATGTGTTCCATAACCGAGTCAACTCTTAAGTGAGTATTAACAACTCCTACCTTTGTATTACCATGAAAGGAAACACAAACTTAGAGAGCAAGACAGACAAAGGCTTATTCATTCATTTATTTGTAAACAGGCCCCCAGCACTTTGCTAAGAACTGTCAGTCCACAAAATTGAATAATACACACAGTTAGACCTTTGGGTTGCTCACAGCCCAACAGCACAGTTTGATAAAACAACAGAAACCACAGCGTAATATGACAGTTGCTCTGGTGGACATGCAAATATGGGGCAGAGGAGGCACTGGGACAGATGACGCATGGGCTCAACAAATAATTCAGACCACAAGTGCCACTGAATAAATATCAGTGACCACGAGAAAGGGTCTTGGGAATTGTGTGACTGATGTGTACAGAAAGAACCAGGCTTGTCAGAGATAAACCCAACGACAATGCTGACTCTCCTCCTCCAGAGAGGTCTTGGGGTACTCACAGCATCTCCATGAACAAAGTCTTCCCAGATGAAATCAGACTGGGGCCTTACTCAGGGTATAGGGGAAGATTGTAATGTAAATTAAGAGCCTACTTCCCCAAGTTCAACTGAACTCAGTTTAACAAATATTTCCAGGGCCCTACTGAGTGGCCCTTTGAAGTCATTCTCCTGCATGAACCCAAGTTCAGACCTTGAAGGTGGGGCTCCAGTTCCAGAAATCCATAGTCATTCCCAGGTGGCACTAGTGGTAAAGAACCCGCCTGCCAGTGCAGGAGATGTAAGAAACATGGGTCCAATCTCTGGGTCAGGAAGATCCCCTGGAGGAGGGCAAGGCACCCCACTCAAGTATTCTTGCCTGGAGAATCCCATGGACAGAGGAGCCTGGCAGGCTTTACTCCATAGGGTCGCACGACTGAAGAGACTTAGCACACACCCACGCATAGTTATTCCCAGACAGGTGAAGAACTCTGCTCCTAAAAAACTTTCTATGTAGCCCATGGCAAATGCCTTTCTGCATTCTCAGTTTCTCCTATAAGACTCTCAGTGTCAAGAAGGCAGGGACTGAATTGGCTTGGTTCATTGGATTTCAGATTTTGAGCCCTAGAACTCCTGACTTGGAGTACGATGTATACAAATGAGTAAAATAGAGCAAAACAATATTTGTTTTGTGAAGCCAAAGTCTGTGCTAGTGTACTAAATTGCTGCTGCAACAAATCCCCACACACATAGTAGCTTAAATCAACACAAATTTATTATCTTACAGCCCCAGAGATTAGAAGTCCAACACAGGCTTCCCGGACTGAAATCAAGGTGTCAACGGGTCTGTGTTGTTTTCTGGAGGCTCTAAGGGAGAATCGTTTTCCTTACCTTTTCCAGCTTCTAGAAACGATCCCATGTGGCTCCCTTTCCCTGTCTTCAAAGCCAACAACATTGCATCTCTTTAATTTTTCTTCCACAGGCGCAGCTTCCTCTCTCTCTCTTTCACTTTTTTAAAATTAATTTGTTTATTATTTATTTATGGCTGTGCTGGGTCTTTGTTGCTGCATGTGGGCTTTCTCTAGTTGCAGAGGGTGGGGTGGGGGGTGGCTACTCTCTAGTTGTGGTACAGGGATTTAGTTGGCCCATGCCTCCAGTATGTGAGATCTTTCCAGACTAAAGATCAAACTTGTGTCCTGGGCACTAGCAGGGAGATTCTTAATCACTGGACCACCAGGGAAGTCCCACCCTCTCTTCCACTTTTAAGGACCCTTGTGATTACATTGGACCCATTGGATAATCCAGATTAATTGCCCTATTTCGTGGTCATCTGATTAACAACCTTAATTCCTTCAGCAGCCTTAATTCCCTTTGTCATCTTTCACAAGACTGGGTCCAGGGGGGGGGGGGGGGGCGGATTTTTTTCACCCCACCACAGAGCCCAATCCACCAGGATCCCAGGGAGAAGGCACATTCCAGGAGGATGTCTTCCCTTCTGAGAGACCCTTACTCCAGGCTGTTTGAAGGCAGAATACGTACTGTATCCATTTCTGGGTTCCTTTCCTTTCCTTCATCTGGTCATAGGAGCATGCTTGTCTCTGGGCAGGTAGGCCAGAGACCTCGCAGAATTAACACCTTAAGGAGCAGCCTTCAACCATCAGCGGACAGGAGCCAATGGATAAACACTCCAGCTTCTTTGCCCCTCAGTGGGACATTTCTAAGGCAAGGTCTACACAGCCGTCCAGGTGATCCCGTGAAATGGACAGAGCCAAGTTGCCCTCAACAGTGACCCTACACTAAAACAACTAGGGCTGCCACTTGTTCCAGTTTTCCTGGGATTTTCTCAGCTTTGGCACTGGGAATCCCACATCCCTAGTGAGACTCAGTCTCCAGCACACTGGACAGCTGGTCATCCTAAACCTACCTAACTCACTACCACAGCTCTCTTCCCTCCCTTCCCCATCTCATTTACCCACTCCCCACACTGTTACTTCCTGGTATCACCTTCCAAATAAACAGCTTATCTCTGGGTCTGCTTCTAGGAACAGCCAAGCTAAGACAAGCCCAGGGGCCCGTCCTTCTGTGTCTAGCCTACAGGGCTAGTACTTCATGGCCACACCTGTAGGGCACCCTGAAACTCCAGGGGGCGCCACTCCCATAGACTACACTGAACCATCTCCCTAGTGGAGTGTTCTAGAAGCCCTTATAACAGCTGGTTATCTTTGACTGGGCTGTCCCTAAGGTTGTTCTAGGATGAAATTCTCTTTTCCCCACTCCCACTACATGGGAAAGAGGCTGCCCAAGTTATTACCAGAGAAAATCTTCCCATAAAGAGGGAACAGGTTTAATCCTCTCCCACCCTGCTCCCCATCACCCCAGCCCTGCCCTTTTCCAGATGTTCCCATTTAGTCATGCTGGGAGCCCAGCAGACGAACAGCGTGACTGTGCCTGGACACCCTTCACGATCCATTGAGCTGTGGCAGCTGGACTTGCCCCCAGGTGGGGAGAGCTTTGTGCAGACGGCGATTATGCAAGGGAAACCAGAGAGCCTGGGAGACCAGATCACCACAGGCTGCACCTCTGCAATTCCCACTGGTCCACTTCAATTAGCAGCCCTGAAAATGAGCTAGGGCTCTATGAGTCTTGACGGATGCCTCCCACAAACATGAGTTTGGCCTCACCTGGGGAGACAGCCCACCCCCAGGGGTGGAAGGCAGCTCCAGCAATGGACATCTGGACACCCCTAATGAGGCCAGCCCAGGATGGGAGCTCAGCTAATTGCTCAAATCGGTCGTGATGTCTGGATCCCAGCTGCCACGTCTGGCAGCCTCGTTTGGATGTCTTAAGTTTACTATGAGGTTAGGACTGAGAGACCCTTAGGAATGGGGAATGTCAGCTGGGGTTCATGCTGAAGCAATTAAAGGGACATTTGTTGTAGGTGAAGAATGGTGAGATAGTAAAATAAAAATATCACAGCTTGCTGACATCTTACCAGGAAATCCACAGTCCCCAGCCAAGCTGGGCCATTCCAGGAACACAGAGCATGTGGTGTGTGATTGCAGAAGGGCAGGAAGACTAGAAAATGTGCTGAACCCTGAAATGGGAACCTGAGTTCTCAAGACACAAGTCGACCAGATCATTGCACTTCCTCATCTGCCTCATCTCACCCACCTCAAAAAAGAGAAGGGCTTTATTTATCCACCCTACTCCCGGACCAGATTTACCCTGAAGCTAAAGAAGTTTATAGTTCAAGGCCCCTCACTTTGACAGGCCAGTTTCAAGGCCATGGAAAGAGTGTTGGAGATGTTTTACATGGTGGACTATTTTTTTTTTCATGCAGCATTTGTCTTGTTTAATAAGAACTATATACAAAAATTAGTTTCAATTACTGATACTTAGAAATATTATATTTAAAGAAGAAATTAGGATTACCTAAATACTAGAAAGGATGTACTAGCTTCTTTTTTCTTTTTCTTTTTTTTCAAAATTTGCAAAAGAAGGATATTTTAGCCATAATCGGTTAAGACCAGTCTTTTTCCATTCTGACTCTTCCCTCAGTCACACATCCTTTAATAACAAGTGGTGTTGGTATTTGGGGGGATTTACATAAAATAAAATTGAATTTAGGGTGCATTTAGTTTTGGTTCAGTGAGATAATTTTATGTAGTTCATAGTCCTCCTATTTATAGTTCCAGCTGCCCCAGTGCAGAAATGGCTCCTGGAAACACTGCCTCCAGTTACTCTACTGATTCACCCAGTATCATGGCATAAAGGTGCTAAGCCACAGATGCTATTCTGCAAGTGTATCCTATGGCACTAGAATTGGAAGTATCTGCATAATGGAGAAGGCAATGGCACCCCACTCCACTACTCTTGCCTGGAAAATCCCATGGACGGAGGAGCCTGGTAGGCTGTAGTCCATGGGGTCGCGAAGAGTTGGACACGACTAAGAGACTTCACTTTCACGTTTCACTTTCATGCATTGGAGAAGGAAATGACAACCCACTCCAGTGTTCTTGCCTGGAGAATCCCAGGGACAGGGGAGCCTGGTGGGCTGCCGTCTATGGGGTCAGACAGAGTTGGACACGACTGAAGCGACTTAGCAGCAGCAGCAGCAGCATAATGTAGAAGAATTAAGGTTTGAAATAAGGAGCCAGAATCTAGGCTGTAGAAAATTACACCATCGTAGGAAGCATTGAATCGTACATGGAAGTTCAGTTCCCACTGGTCCCTAGGCATAATGGAAATGTTCTTTTACCAGAAGTGCACTTGATGACTCTGCGTATGTAGTTACAAACATATTATATGTCTAAATTAGTTTTCATAGTTTTCTATGTGAAACCAGAAGAGAGAACTCTGACATCAACACATGATGATAACAAAAAAATTTTTTGATCATTCCAAAAGCAGTAATTCATTAACAGAGACACATTTTACATAGGAGTGATGAATAGACTTTTGGATGGCTGTTGTGGTGGTTATTTAGCCACTAAATCGTGTCCATCTCTTTTGCAACTCCATGGACTATAGCCTGCCAGGCTCCTCTGTCCTTGGGATTCTCCAGGCAAGAATACTAGACTGGGTTGTCATTTCCTTCTCCAGGGGAATCTCCCTGACCCAGAATTGGAACCCACATCTCCGGCACTGCAGGCAGATTCTTTACAACTGAGGGCCACAGGGAAGCCCCTTGGATGGTTAGGTAGCTCAATTTTAAAAGACAAGAAAACTATGTAAACATAATGGGGAAAAGTTTAGCTTCTTACTGATTATAGCGCCACTAAAAAATAACAAAAATCACAATATGCTACTATAACAACATCATGAAAGTCAAATTGGTTAATGAGTGCAATCAGTTCAGAGGCATTTAAAATGAGTCACTGCCCAAGAAAGCTTGATCAGTAATAAACAACAAAAAATTCAATTGAAAAATGAGAAAAGGACTTGACTAGACATTTCTTCAAAAAAGATAAGAAATAATACATATGGCCAATAAGCACAAGAAAATCATTAATAATCATTAGGGAAATACAAATCAAAATCACAATGAGGTACCATCTCACACTCTATAGGATGGTTATTACGAAAAAAAAAAATAACAAGTATTTTTGTCAAGGATGTGGAAATTTTGGAAACTTTGTGTACTATTGACATGCAAAATGACGAAAAACAGTATGGCGTTTCCTCAAAAAAATGAAAATTAATTTATTATCAATATCTAGCAATTCCACTTCCAAGTACATACTCAAAAGAACTCAAAGCATGGTTTCAAAGAGATGATTGTACACCTGTGTTCATAGCAGCATTATTCACAATAGCCAAAGGGTGGACACACACACTGTCCATCAGTGCAGGAATGGGTAAGCAACATGTGGTTGATACATACAATGGAATATAATCCAGCCTTAAAAAGGAAGAAGTTTCCGACATGTGCTACAACAAAAATGAAACTTGAGAACATTATGCTAAGTGAAATAAGCCAGTCACTAAAAGACAAATACTAAAATGCAGTATAGGGTAGTCAAATTCATAGAAATTGAAGGAATGATGGCTAAGGGGAGCAGTGAAGGGAAATTGTAGATTCAGGGATATAAAGTTTAGTACACTAAACCACAAACTTAAAAATGGTTAAGATGGTAAATTTTATGTTATATGTATTTTACCATAATTACATTTTTTTATCTTGAAAAAGAAAACTTGAAATGCTTTAAATCTCCCTGCTCATAGATGATTAAAAAAAAAAGTGATTGAGATGTTCCCAAATTTAGTATTTAAAACCCCCAAAATTACATGACATTGCTAATGACAATCTGTAAAAACTGATAAAAAAAAATGTGTTCAATAATGTTTAAAGTACGTTATAATCATGGTAAAAAAAAAACTAAATTATCTTTCTATAATTATTCTTGCTGTAAAAAAATATTATCAAATTGTTTACATATGAAAAAACAATAAAAGAATATACAGTCACAATGTAAAAAGAAGCATTATAGAGATGGTCTATTAATTAATGATATTTTTGGATTCTGAAACATTCATGGTATTTTGTATGCATTCTTTAAGCTGCAACTTGTTGTGATTTCTTTTCTCATTCTAACTGAATGTTCACTTTTGTATAGAATTTTGCATTCTTTTCCTTAAAGAGGGCCACCAAATTAAATGAGCATAAGGCCCATAGGGTTTCCCTGGTGCCTCAGAAGGTAAAGAATCTGCCTGCAATGCAGAAAACCTGGGTTCAATCCCTGGGTCAGGAAGATCCCCTGGAAAAGGGAATGGCAACCCACTCCAGTATTCTCACCTGGAAAATCCCATGGACAGAGGAGCCTGGTGGGCTACAGTCCATGGAGTCGCAAAGAGTCATACACGACTGAGGGACTAACACGCACACACAAGGCCCCATAGAATCTGTATGTGCATATACAATACATCCCTCAACATGGCAGTGTTCTGGGGGAAACCTGAACTTTGGTCTATGTCCCTACCTACTAGAAATAGGGTCAGAGGAACCACATGGCTGTCACTCTGCCTTGAGTTTCTCAGTCACAATCTGAGCGTCACTTCTCTAACTTAAAATGAGGGGAAATTCCTTGGAATTTTCTACTTCCCATAGGTGAGACTGGGGATTCACAGGAAATCAGCCTGAAACCAAAAGCACTCTAGAAACCATCACAAAAGAGAAAAAAAAGAAGAAGAAGAAGAAGAAACCAGTATTTCTTGAAGCCTGTACCTCATTTATTTGAATTTTCCCAAGGTGCTTCAGGCTTCCTGGGTAGCTCAGCTGGTAAAGAATCCTCCTGCAATGTAGGAGACTCCTGTTCAATTCCTGGGTCAGGAAGTTCCCCTGGAGAAGGGATAGGCAAACCACTTCAGTATTCTTGGGCTTCCCTGGTGGCTCAGAAGGTAAAGAATCCGCCTGCAATGTGGGAGGCCTGAGTTTGATCCCTGGGTTGGGAAGATCCCCTGGAGAAGGGCATGGCAACCCACTTCAGTATTCTTGCCTGGAGAACCCCCCTGGACAGAGGAGCCTGGTGGGCTATAGTCCATGGGATCTCAAAGAGTCAGACAAGACTAAGCACACCACAGCACAAGGTGCTTTATCCCATTGGACCTCCCATCTATGTTTGGGAGTGGGGATTGGCATGATATGGCAAAGGCTACTGGGACAGCGACTGACTATAGGGGAAATGGGGAGAGATCCCAGGCTAACTTGGACCTGTTGAACAAAGAGAAGCCCATTTGGGGACCTGTTAGGCAGGGAAAACACTTCGGAGAACTTGGTGGTCTACAGGTCTGGAAAAGAGTCAAAAGAAAATCAAAGAGTAATTAAGCTGAATTAAGTAATTCCGTCTTCTAGATTTTTCTCCTAAGTAAGTCAAAGCAGAAGAATATGGACCCAGTAGACTGTTTCAGAGCTTGACTCTCAAGATAAAAGGGGAAAATAGAGTAAAATTCATTTATTCAAGACTTGCAGATTGGATATGGAAGATAAGGGGGAAAAAGTTGACTCAAGAATGGTTCTTACTGGGACTCTGTAACAACCTAGAGGGGTGGGATGGGGAGGGAGGTGGGAGGGGGTTCAAGAGGGAGGGGACATATGTACACCTATGGCTGATTCATGTTGATGTTTGGCAGAAACCAACACAATTCTGTAAAGCAATTATCTTTCAATTAAAAAATAAATCAGCTTTTAAAAATTTTTAAAAAGAATGATTCCTAGATTTGAAACTCAGGCAACCAGATCAAAGGAAATTCTATGAGATAAGGGAGGCTGAGGGAGAAACAGGGCAGAAGGTACATTAAGTTCCTTTCTGCACAATTTAAAGTCAGGAAACTTGTAAGACATCCAAACAGAGATACCAAGTCTGCTGTCGGTTACATCAACAGAACGGTGGGGCTCAGAGAAGAGGTCTGATTCCGAATTATGTTTTGGGGAGTCATCAGAATGATGATGGTATTTAAATCTATGAGAATGGGTCCAATCATCTAGGAAGAAGAGAAAGGAGGCGAGCGGAGGAGAAACTGGGACTCAAGGACCAAAGGATTTAGATTTGCAAGTAAAGAAGCCAACACCACATTCATGACTTCATGCTGACAACTTGAAATCAGTCATGATGGGAATATTCACACCATGGAAACCAGCAAACACTACGAATGGGGGCTTTTACCTCTTCCTGGAGAGCCAGTTGTTAAATATTTCCAGCACACCACCAAATAGTGTCCTATAAGATGTGACATGCTATATATATGTATGCCAAGGGGGGAAATGTTAAGGTCAAATAAACTTTGGGAAAACACAACTTACCACTCTTGGAAATTCCCACTGCACATTAGCATATTAAAGATTCAGAGAAATATTTCTATAAAGAAATACATTTAACTTACTTTTTATAAACAAAGAGTTTTCCAAAGTTATTTAGCAATAGAATCCTTTTCTGTTGAATCTCTATCTCTGCCACATGAAGTTCATGCTGCTCTAAACTTTTCTTTTCAAACAAAACTAAGTTGTTAGCACTGACATAGAGATAGAAAGTGGCCATAATGGTTCTGCTGTTCATTCCCATGGCTATTTGAAGAGGTGTGTAGATGATGAATGTTTGCAGCCATTCTTGTGACGGCTGAAAGACACTTATTATTTATGACCTGAGTTCTGGGTGGTGATTGCTGTCATTAATAATGATACTTTAGCCCTAAGGCAGAGGAGACAGCAGATCTGGAGTCTCTCTGCTTAGCCTGACATTCCTGTGATACAGGAGTAGGGGCTGTAAAGCTCAAAGCACTTAGTACCAGCACGGGGAAAACTAGCTTTCAAATTCTTTCCTCAGTCAAGAGCAGGCGCTTGGGGGCCCAGGGCAGGGGTCTCATTCTAAATGTGGAAACCACCCCTGGCTAACAGATTGAAACAGGGAGCTCCTGGGGACCTGGTGGGACTGAACGACTGTGTTCATTAAGGGAGCCAGGAAGCGGCCATGGGGGTCTTGTCCATCGACAACTTGGCAGGACACAAAGTATTTTACCAAAAGGAATCTCACAGCTGGAAGGAGCAGGTGCGGGCTGCGCAGAGCCAGTGCAAACGCTGGAGAGAGATTAAGGCAGGAAGGAAATTGGATTTTCCCAAGTTCCAAAGGGGAGGGGTGCACTAGGAGAAGAAAAGTGGTGAGAGAAAGGGTTGGGGCGGGGGAGGGGGGCAGTTACTGAAATTGATTTAGGACTTGAAATAAATATCCTTAACCAGCAAAGGGGTTGTCATTTTGCATTTTCACAATTTAACAGGCCTAAAACCCCAGCATTAACTGAACCCATGCCTTCAACAGAAGAGGAGATTATCAGTTGCTGAACAGGAACAACTAAAACTAAACAGAAAATTTTCACATCCTCGTTCCCCCAGGAGCAGGACCCGGCACCAGGAAAGCTGCTTCTCTCTGCTGACCCTCTTCCCAGCCAGTGTTCCCTGTCTCTGGACAAAGAGACACACTCCCAGCCCTCGCTATAGCTCTAGACGGATGTCAGCAAGTGGGAGGCTCTCCCCCAGGGCAGAGAAGAAGGCCAGTACCTGAAACCAACAACGTGTGAGGCTTTCTTTCCAGACAAGGATAAGGTGGAAGGTGGCCACATTTCCAGAAAGCACTGGAGTTCTGCCTCTAACCTCGTTAGGTTCAACCTGGGGCCTTGTTTCCTCCCCTACTTCCTCTGACTCCAATCATTTGGAAGCAATGTTCTATTTTCTAGATTTGATTCACAAAATGAAACAAAGCAAAACATAAACACACACACAAATATGAGAAGGTCCACTAGATATAATAACACAATAAATCATATTTTAAAAACCAATAAAGGGTCATGAAATGTGGAAAAAAAAAAAAAAAAAAAAACCTGTACACATTCCCAAAAGGCAAAGTGCCTCATCCATACATTCACTGGTTACTTTGTGGCTGAGGACACAGCCTTCATCTATATATAGTGAGGGGCAGAGGTGGTCTGTTCCCTGCTGGATGTTTGCCCCTCCAGAAAGGGGGTTAATGTGCTTGCATTTAAAGACAATAGCAATTACACTGGAAACCTTCTCATTGTTATTCACATTTAATCTTCATAATATTAATCATATTTAATCTTCAAATAGTGATCGACATTCTGCAGTCATTCTCACATACATTATTGTATTTAGTCCTCAAGAGAACCCCATGAGTCAGGTGATATTATGACCCTCATTTTCCAGTTGAAGAAACTGAGGCTCAGAGAGCTTGAGACAAGCAGGGCCCAGGTCACACAGCTGGTAAGCAGATCTGTGTGACTCTAAATCTCTTGCTCCTCCTTTGACCCCTTGCCATAATCCTTTGGGAGGCAAGCATGCCGGCAATGTACTCTGCAGGGCCACAGATATTGCACAGGCAGCTATTTAGCTAAAGATGGAGGAGAAGAGTCTCTTTTCCCACCCACCACCCAGCAATGTTACCCTTGATTCTTGTTCCCCAATCTGCTCCCTATCTCTTCATATACAACATACTCTCTTCAACTCCCAAAGTCATTCCACGTGCCAGATTGCTAACTTTGCTGGAATGGCTGGAAATGTACAAAACCTATAGCCCCAAGACCCAGACCTACCCCCTTTCCTTCCTAATAGTCCCACCAGAAAGCATGGGGCCCCTTGGGCTACAGGGTGGAAGAAAGTGACAGGGAACATTGAGAGTGTACCCAGCAAATATTTGCTGAACTGATTATTTTCCAGATGAGTCCACTGAACACATCACATCAGATACCTTGTTCTCAGGCTTCTAGGCAATTTTTACATCCATTCCATTTTTGTCTGACCCCTTTTCAGTCAGGACCAGAACCTAGCTCAGGACCCCAACCAGAAAAGAGAAGAATTCAAAGTCACCTGTGAGACCTGCTTTTTCCCCTTAGATTTCTCTTTCTGTTGCCATTCTCCCTAAATCCCTTCTCACATCTAGCCACTCCCTCATCCAGCATCTTCAATGGCTCTTCCCTGATTCTAGGATTAACTCCAAATTTCTCAAGGCATTTTACAACACCATCCCATTCAAACACTATTCACGCAGTGCATGCATAAGTATATTGGATGGGTGGATAGATGCATGGATAGATGGATAGGTGGACAAATGAATGAACGGATGGATGGACAAAAGGATCAATACTCAGTTTCCTGTTAGAACATTTTCTCTGTGCCCATGAGACAGCTGCAGTCTTCTGCCTCTGGGAAAACTGAAGAACCTTATCCCCTTTCCTCCAAAGTCCCCTTCCTGCTTGCACACACCTTTACCACTATTGACATCTTGGTCTTTATCGTTTTTTTGGCTCATAATCTATCCTATCACTAGGGGGAAAGCCATTCCCTAAATGGTGAACTGTACTGCTAAGCTGCTAAGTCACTTCAGTAGTGTCCGACTCTGTGCGACCCCATGGACTGCACATCCCAGGTTCCTCCGTCCATGGGATTTTCCAGGCAAGAGTACTGGAGTGGGTTGCCATTGCCTTCTCCTGAACTGCCCTGAGCCCTAGGCAATAAGACTTCTAAGTGTAATTAACAACGTTGATTCAAGTCACTTCCTCCTCAAGCCTCCACTTTCTAGTTTGTAAAATTAAGATCTTCATATGGAACAGAGTTGGGATCTCAGAAGTCCCTATTTGTTTGAGAATAAGCTATATTCTTTAATTCTTAGATATTAGCAATCTAGAAAATGCAGCTGCTGAAAGACATCTAGACAATCTCCCAAAGTATTTGCAAACACAGTATCCTCAAGTGTAACCAATGGGTCATGACCTCTGCCTAAGCCTGGGGGAGTCCAAACTGGGCAGCTCCTGAAATGGGCCCCAGGGCATCTGGGTCAACAGCCAAGATCAAGCTCACTCTTGCTGCCTGCTGCTGCTCCTGCAGCTGGTGCCGTGTGGGGAGGTGATTTCTGCAACCTGAGAAATACAGTCTTTCATCACTCCCCTCTACATTCCCTGACCCTTGGTATCTCTGGCCCATAGCGCACATTCTCTTCCATGGTCAAATTAACCTAACATCTCTCTTTTACCATTCTTAATCATTTTAGTCATCCTAATGAAGAGCTTTGGGACCTATTTACTGCTCCCTATTGAGCACGAGTTGGGTTTTATTTCTTGTGAATTGTGAACAAGAACTCTATTTGTTACTGCTTTTTATGAGCACACACTCCTTCCCTGGTGACAGTTGCTTAATAGGCCAGGGTGAAAAATAAGTGATTCTACAGATGCTCCCTTGCTTCGTTCTCAAACTCCTCACCCACCCACTACCTTATGATGTTTCTGTCTATGAAATAGAAAAGACTCTCATATGACCCCTCAACTATCCTGAGCTTGAAGGAAACCTGTTCCCAGCCACTGTCCAGCACTGTTCTAGTGGCTACATGAGCACTGGCCTAAAGCAGAGCACGTGTAAAAAGAGTAAGCATTGACATTTTAGGAATCAGTGAACTAAAATGGACCAGAATGGGTGAATTTAATTCAGATGACCATTATATATACTACTGTGAGCAAGAATCCCTTAGAAGAAATGGAACAGCCCTCATAGTCAACAAAAGGGTCCAAAATGCAGTACTTGGGTGCAATCTCAAAAACTACAGAATAATTTCTGGTTGTTTCCAAGGCAAACCATTCAATATCACAGTAATCCAAGTCTATGCCCCAACACATTAATGTCAAAGAAGCTGAAGTTGAATGGTTCTATAAAGACCTACAAGACCTTCTAGAACTAACACCAAAAAAAAAAAAGATGCCCTTTTCACCATAGGGGACTAGAATGCAAAAGTAGAAAGTCAAGAGATACCTGGAGTAACAGGCAAGTAACAGGCCTTGGAATACAAAATTAAGCAGGGCAAAGGCTAATAGAGTTTTGTCAAGAGAACACACTGGTCATAACAAACACCCTCTTCCAACAACATAAGAGAAGACTCTACACATGGACATCATGAGATGGTCAATACCAAAATCAGCTGCTGCTGCTAAGTTGCTTCAGTTGTGTCTGACTCTGTGTGACCTCATAGATGGCAGCCCATCAGGCTCCCCTGTCCCTGGGATTCTCCAGGCAAGAACACTGGAGGGGGTTGCCATTTCCTTCTCCAATACATGAAAGTGAAAACTGAAAGTGAGGTCGCTCAGTTGTGTCCGACTCTTCACGACTCATGGACTACAGACCACCAGGCTCCTCCATCCATGGGATTTTCCAGACAAGAGTACTGGAGCGGGGTGCCATTGCCTTCCCTGATACCAAAATCAGATTGACTATATTCTTTGCAGCTGAAGATGGAGAAGCTCTATACAGCCAGCCAAAACAAGACAGGAGTTGACTGAGGTCCAGATTAAGAACTCCTTATTGCAAAATTCACACTTAAAGAAGGTACGGAAAACCACTAGACCATTCAAGTATGACCTAAATCAAATCCCTTATGATTATACAGTGGAAGTGACAATAGACTCAAGGGATTAGATATGATAGAGTGCCTCAAAAACTATAGACAGAGGTTTGTAACACTATACTGGAGGCGGTGATCAAAACTACCCCCAAGAAAAAGAAATGCAAAAAGGCAAGCAAAATGGTGGTCTGAGGAGTCCTTACAAATAGCTGAAAGCAAAGGAGAAAAGGAAAGATATATCCATCTGAATGCAGAGTTCCAAAGAATAGCAAGGAGAGATAAAAAAAAAGCCTTCCTAAGTGATCAGTGCAAAGAAATAGAGGAAATCAATAGAATAGGAAAGATTCTTCAAGAAAATTAGAGATACCAAGGATATGCAAAGATGGGCACAATAAAGGACAGAAATGGTATGAACCTAACAGAAGTAGAGATATTAAGAAGAGGTGGCAAGAATATACAGAAGAACTATACAAAAAATATCCTAATGACCCAGATAACCACAATGGTGTGATCACTCACCCAGAGCCAGACATCCTGCAGTCTGAAGTCAAGTGGTCCTTAGGAAGCATCACTACAAACAAAGCTAGTGGAGGTGATGGAATTCCACTTGAGCTATTTCAAATGCTAAAAGATGATGCTGTGAAAGTGCTGCACTCAGTATGCCAGCAAATTTGGAAAATTCAGCAGTGGCCACAGGACTGGAAGGTCAGTTTTCATTCTAATCCCAAAGAAAGGCAATGCCAAAGAATGTTCAAACTACCATACAACTGCACTCATCTCACACGCTAGCAAAGCAATACTCAAAATTCTCAAAGCTAAACTTCAATAGTACATGAGCTGAGAACTTCCAGAAGTTCAAGCTGGATTTAGAAAAGGCAGAGGAGCCAGAGATCAAATTGCCAATATCCATTGGATCACATAGAAAAAGCAAGAGAATTCCAGAAGAACATCTACTTCTGCTTCATTGATTACGCTGAAGCCTACCCTGTTGTGTAGATCACAACAAACTATGGAAAACCCTTTAAGAGATGGAAATACCAGACGACCTCACATGCCTCCTGAGAAATCTGTATACAGGTCAAGAAGCAACAGTTAGAACTGAACATGAAACAATGGACTGGTTCCAAATTGAGAAAGGAGTATGTCAAGACTAAATTGTCCACCTTGCTGATTTAACTTATGTGCAGATTACATCATGTGAAATGCTGGGCTGGATGCAGCACAAGCTGGAATCAAGATTGCTATATCAATAACCTCAGATATGCAAATGACACCACCCTTATGGCAGAAAGCAAAGAAGAACTAAAGAGCCTCTTGATGAAAGTGAAAGAAAAGAGTGAAAAAGCTGACTTTAAAACTCAATATTCAAAAAACGAAGATCATGGCATCTGGTCCCATCACTTCATGGTAAATAGATGGAGAAACAATGGAAACAGTGAGAGACTTTATTTTCTTGGGCTCCAAAATCTCTGCAGATGGTGACTGCAGCCATGAAATTAAAAGATGCTTGCTCCTTGGAAGAAAAGCTGTGATCAACCTAGACAGAATATTAAAAAGCAGAGACATTACTTGACCGACAAAGGGTCCATCTAGTCAAAGGTTTGATTTTTCCAGTAGTCATGTGTAGATGTGAGAGTTGGACCATAACGAAGTCTGAACGCCAAAGAATTGATGCGTTTGAACTGTGGTGTTGGAGAAGACTCTTGAGAGTCCCTTGGACAGCAAGGAGATCAAACTAGTCAATCCTAAAGGAAATCAGTCCTGAATATTCTTTAGAAGGACTGATGCTGAAGCTGAAGCTCCAATACTTTGGCCACCTGATGCAAAGAACTGACTCACTGGAAAAGACCCTGATGCTGGGAAAGATTGAAGGCAGGAGGAGAAGGGGATGACATGGTTGAGACAGTTGGATGAGATGAGGATGAGATGGTTGAATGGTATCACCTACTCAGTGGACTTGAGCACTGGGAGCTGATGATGGACAGGGAAGCCTGGCGTGCTGCAGTCTGTGGTGTTGCAAAGAGTCTGACATGACTGAGCGGCTGAACTGAAAGCAGATCACTGCACCCTGGATCTAATAGAAGCTGGCCTAGAGGCTTCATGTGGCCAAGGAGGAACAGGAGTGTTTGAAATTATAGGACTGTGTTCCACCAGAGCCTGGGCCTAGATAAGTCCCATCCTTCCCTGGGTTTGTATTCCTTCTATAAAGGAGGAAGACTCAACTCACTTCTAGTATCAATGACAGTTATAAAGCACGTCCAAAAAACCTACTACCAGGAGATGTAAAAACACATTATGAAGAAAAGCATAGAGAATGTATGATTAAATACAAAAATGCTGTTTATTTGTTTTTAACACAGATTAAAGTCCCAGATTAATCTGTAAATTTAATACAAACAATCTTCAGGAAATTCAACAAGATGATTCTAAAATGGGGGTGGTGACTTAGTCACAAAGTCATGTCCAACTCTTTCGACCCCATGGTCTGAAGCCCACTAGGCTCTTCTGCCCTTCGGATTCTCCAGACAAAAATACTAGAGTGAGTTGCCATGCCCTTCTCCAGATCTTCCCAAGCCAGGGATCAAACCCAGATCTCGTGTAATGCAGGCAGATTCTTTACTGACTGAGCCACCAGTTCAGTTCAGTTCAGTTCAGTCGCTCAGTTGAGTCCAGCTCTTTGTGACCCCATGAAGTACAGCATGCCAGGCCTCCCTGTCCATCACCAACTCCCGGAGTTCACTCAAACCCATTTCCATTGAGTCAGTGATGACATCCAACCATCTCATCCTCTGCCATTCCCTCTCCTCCTGCCCTCAATCCCTCTCAGCATCAGAGTCTTTTCCAATGAGTCAACTCTTAGCATGAGGTGGCCAAAGTATTGGAGTTTCAGCTTCAACATCAGTCCTTCCAATGAACACCCAGGACTGATCTCCTTTAGAATGGACTGGCTGGTTCTCCTTGCAGTCCAAGGGACTCTCAGGAGTCTTCTCCAACACCACAGCTCAAAAGCATCAATTCTTCTGCACTCAGCTTTCCTTATAGCCACGAGGGAAACCCCAAAAATCGATATGAAAACAACTGCATAAAAGTAATCAAGACATTGCCTAAATGAAGACAAAGAAGAACACAAAAGGAAATTCATGCCATCAAGTAAAATAATTATAATACCCTAGAAATGTTTGAAGGTGGCATTAATTCAGGAATAAATGAATAGACCAATGCAACAGGATAGAATAACTACAAATCAACTAATGCATGGTAAGCAGAATAATGGTCTTCCAAAGAAGCCCCCACCCATCTTTTAATCCCTGGATGGAGTCTGTGAATGCGTCACATTAGACGGTGTATTAGTTTACAGGGGCTCCCATAACAAAGCACTCCAGACTGGGTGGCTTAGACAACAGAAACTTACCTCCTTATAGTTCTAGAGGCTAAAAGGTCAAGATCAAGGTGCCAGCAGAGTTGGTTTTCAGGCCTCTATCCTCTGTGTGCAGATGGCCAAACTATTAATGCCTCTTCACTTTGTTCCTCTGTACTCATGCATCCCTGGTGTCTCTTTGTATGTCCAAATTTCCTTTTCTTATAAAAACGCTGATCAGATTGCATTAGGGTCCATTCATATGACTTTGTTTAACCTTAATTACCTCTGCAAAGGCACTTTTCCAGACACAGTCACCTTTCAAGGTAATAGGGGTTAGAGCTCCAATACATAAATTATGGGGAGACAGGAATCAGCCTATAATACATCCAGGAATTAAAGTTGCAGGTGGAATTAATCAGCTGACCTTGAACGAGTTGAGGAGATTATCCTGGATTATCTAGGTAGGCCCAGTGTAATCATAAGTGTCATTCTAAGTGAAAGAGGGGGTCATGAGAGTCAATTTCAGAGTGATGTAATGTGAGAAAGACCTTATTGGCCATTACTGACTCTAAAATAGAAAGGGGCCATGAACCAAGGAATGTGGGCAGCTGGGAAGAGCAAGGAAACAGATTCGCCCCTAGAGCCTCCTTCAAAAATGCAGCCCTGTCATTCCCATAAAACCATTGCTGACTTTGATCTCTAGAACTGTAAGATAATAAATTTGTGTTGCTTTAAGCCACTAAATCTGCGTAATTTGTTATAAGAGCAATATGAAACTAATATATCACGTACATGAAGGAATTAAGATATGTTAAAAAGCATTATCTCAAATAACTGGAAAAGGATAGACAATTAGCCAGTCATCTGGTTAAAAATAAATAAATGAAATCAGATTTCTATGCCATGTCATTCACAAACATGAAATCCAGATGGATATAAAACCCTTAACAATCTGCACATGAAAGTAATGGAAGAAAATATGGCAGAATGTGTTTATGACTTTGGAATAAGGAAGGGGAAATACATAACAAAAAATTAATAAACTTTACAATATTAAAATATAAAACATTTGTTGCAAAAGACACCATCAACAAAGTCAAAGGACAAGTAAAAATGGGAGTTCTCTTTGAGTTCTGTTGTTGTTTTTCCTTCTTGAAAAAAAAAGTACCCCTGGGAACACAAGGCTTGGTTTGACTGAAGTGAAAAACAAGTTATGATTCCTTAGGACATTTCTTCCCTTTTTCTCACCTTCTCTGGCTTGATTTCCTTGCACACACCTGTGGAATGAACTAAGATCAGCCAGTATTCACAGGAAAGGACTGCTGAAAGGCTAACCTATTTAGGACCTGCTGAACATGTGGCTGAAGTTGGCTCTTTATTTCCTCTTTTTCTCTTCTTCCTGGGCACACAGCTAGGCTACAGTCCTCAGGCTTGCAGTGAGATGTGTCTACCTGAGTTCTAGCTAATGGAATGTGGACACATGATCTTTCTTCTTATGCTGATTCGACACAGATAAGGATGCCAACTTGGAAGGAAGTTACGGAGTCATAGATGGAAGGAACTTGGTCCCAACTATTGCCTAGAAGAAAGTTACTCAGTGACAGAAATGCTCATATTGGGCTTGTGAGAGCTAGAAAGAATAATATTTAAGAGACAATACATTTTTTAGTTGGTATTTGTTTCAACCGCTGGTATTACATTAATTCAGAAGTCAACTTGACTTCTTTTGGCAACTTTCTTGGTCTGACATCTCCTCGACAGTCCAACAGAGCCAAATAATTCTTTGGGTTAAACGACCTCTGTTAGAAACCACACCAGTCTTGTCTCATGACTGGACCCTGGAGCTGCCTATGTTGCTTCGGTCATGTTAGTGGTACCAATAACACAGAATGAATGAAAGAGACGACCTCTGTCCACCTCCCACCAGCAGCCCTGCCCTCCCTGTTTTCCCACACCCAAACAGGAAACAAACCATAAAACACACCCTGTCTCCTGCTGGTATTCAAAGAACCTCACCCACGGTTGCAAACCGGAAAAATGAGGACCTAAACAAGTGTGTTTTGTCCTCTGTGTCCAGGATGCCACTGCTTTGGACAGCTACATATCAGATATCACTTCTACCTCAAGAAAAGACAGGTCAGCCATTGAAATGAATTCTCTACCTTCACCCTCTGACACTTCTTCCAAGTGGCCACCCTATTCAACCACACTCTCCAATCCAGCTTCTACACTACAACCAGGGACACACATCCTGGAAAAGGGATGCTGCTGGAAGACTGGAAACTCCTTAAAGATGAGGTTTTGTTCATCCACGTATCCTCCATCCCAAGGCACACAACTCCAAGAGCACAAAGATGAACTTGCATCTGTAAAGCTCTTTCAAGAATGCCTGCTGTATCCAATCCCTTTACCCTACACAAAGCAGGCTCTCAGTAAGTCTACCTGAACTGGACTGGAATGGAAATGGATTGGGAGCTAGCTGCCAGCTGAAATGTTGCCTCTTCCCCACTTTCCCCGGGGATAGCAGCTTTTTATACCCTCCTTCGCGTGTCCACAGCTCTTTGTTGGTACTTCTGTTTAGCTCTCACCATACAAACTTGCAATCGATCTGTGTCCATGTCTGCCTTCCTAAGATACAACAAACTCCCCAAATACAGCCACTGTGTCTTTTTCATTTTTATATCTCCAGGCCTGGTGCATAGATCTTCTGAGGACATGTTACTAAATTAATGAACAAACTCTGGCCTGATGGAGCCATCTTTCTACCAAAAGGAATTGCAGCTCTAAATCTGTTAACTTTTAGAGAAAAATGGAAGAATAAGAACCAGTATCTGAGCACTGAAGGGAGCCTAAAAGAGCATCAATTCCACTGTTCCAATGCAGCAAATCCCTCCAAAGGATTCCAGATTTGAACCTTTGATTTACATACTCCCTAAAAGTTTTTTTTTAATTAAGTTTACTGCCTTAATAAAACAGTTTCCTCCACTGTTAGACAGGCTTTGATGGTGAAAATGTTCCTCCTCCTAGTCGGCGAAAGCCTTCCTCCTGCTAACCTCTATGGGATCAGGTTGTGCCCTCTGGAGAAAACATCTCTGAAATACTGCTAGCTCATCACAGAGATCCTAGAAGCTGCCACGATCCTGCTTGCTGGGCCATCTCAGATCTGTCACTTCTGGTAAGTATCGTGCACAGCCAGGGAGTTCCTTTCCCTGCCTCCAGCTTAGAGTCTCAAATATACATCCTCTTCCTTTCAGAAAAATACCCACAGGAAAGAAAGCCAGCCCATTCCTCTTTGTTTCTGGTGCTGAAACATCCTAGCACTCACTTCTAACTTAAATTCTTTTTATTGCAGTCTCTGCTTCCTTCAGTAAAGAAAGAGAACTTTTGGCCCCTGTCCACTACACAAAGCCTAGCCAATGCCTCTCTTTTCCTCTTCCCCCAGTACGTGCCCTTGGCAATCCAACCTTCTCTTTTATGAGCTGATTCATAGGTTCTGAGTGAACAAAGCCCTCCCTCAAGTGCCCTCCATGGCCACGTGTGGCTGAGCCTTCAGCTCCCCCAGTGACCAGGGCACAGTGCCAGCAGAGTCCGGACACATCCTGAGGCCCCTGTGCCCACAGCACATTCACTTGGACCGTCACATGTGGGAGCGCTACTTCCACGAGGGGATGGAAGGACGTGAGAACCAGCAGGTCCCTCGGGGCAGACCCATGGTGGACTCCAAACCTCCCCCGAGAGCACTGGCCCCCAGGCCATGAGCTTAATTACTTTGCAAGAGGACATTTGTCACTGGACTTCCTCTTTGTTCTCAGAGAAAGCTGGGAGTGGGCACTGGAACAAAGGCGGATCTCTGCAGAACACGGGTGAGCAAGGCCCCCTGCTGTGAATCTGGGTCTGGGCCCACGTGTGCAGAAGTCCAGGGACATGGAGGCTTGGGGGTGCCCCCCCCCCCGTAAGGATGCTCCCCACCTGAGTGGTCTAGCTGCCCTCATATTGGGCTTCCATTGCACTCGCCCTGTCTTAAGTGCGGCGTGGAGCCCTGAAGGAAAAAATGCATACATAAATAACTAAAATTTAAAAATAAAAGAAAATGCCCTGAGTGCTTCTCTCCCCCTGATCCTGATAAGCTATCTGCTTATAAAGGAGTCTCTTTTTTGGTTATCAGAATAGCCTTGATATCTGGCCTTCAGACCTCCAGCACTTCATGATATGAGTCCATAGAGATTCATAAAAGATTATTGAGCATCTTTCAATATATAGAATATCATCAGTGGGCCCCTCACTCCCTCAACTGTCCCTCCTGACCTGTCTGGGAAGAGATTCCTTTGGTATAATAATTCTCTGAGGTAATTTTCTGCAGCAGTATTAGCAAAGAAAAGGTCTGGATGTGATCAGGGCTGTGCTCTGAGAAACCTGAAGGAGCAGAGCCCGCTTCTACAGAGGACCAGAGGGCCCCTCTGGTTGGAAGAAGTCAAGAGGGGAGCCGAGAGAGGCGGAGAGAAGACCAACACACGCGGAAGAGCAGCAGGAAGAGCAAGTGAAGCAGGAACACCTGGATGCCCAACCAGCACTGACAAGCTATCAGCTGAAAGACCATTCCTTAGGAAAGCTCAGCTTTGCCACAGCCTCCCATTCCCTGAGCTCTGTATGCTTGAGGTTACCCAAAATTATTTTCTCTCTATGGTGGTCACACCTGCTCTCTTTTCCAAAGGACACAAAGTACATACCTTTGAGTCACCTTCCAGTGTCTGTCACAGTCACTTCCAAAGCACGCCTTGCCTTGCTTCTCTCCAAAATGACGTTACCTCTCCTTTCACTTTATTCCCAGAGATTTAAAAGGCAATTTACAAAGAAAAGAAATTCATGAATTGAATATCTAACTTGAGCTGGGATAGGAGAGAAATGCTTTACATAAATGTTTTCAATGCTTCCCGCTAGCTACCCCCAAAGGCTAAGTGGGGGTACACATTTCTCAGATGATGAAACAGTTTGGGGAAATGAAGTGAGTAGCCCTAGGTCACAAAGGTTGGGCCCTGGATATGCAAGCCTTCAAGGGCAGGGCTTCAGGGCCCTACTATCCTCTGAGTCTCTGCTACCAACCTTGACCCAACCCATGCCTGCCTTATTCCTCTACCATTGCTCTGATCTGAGCATCTGACATGGATCTGAGCAGAAGGAATAAATGGCATCGACTCAATAGACATGAGTTTGAGTAAACTCCAGGAATTGCTGATGGACAGGGAAGCCTGGCATGCTACAGACCATGGGGTCGCAAAGAGTCAGACATGACTGAGCGACTGGACTGAACTGAACTGAACTGTAGCCATCTTGGAAGACTAGAGATAACCCCTAGCTCTGGGTCAGACCCATGCCTGAGACTATGGATGTGAAAGCTGCCAGGAAAAGATATGGTGTCTGGATAGAAATTTTAGCCACAGTACCCCAGGCTCAAGGGCCAGGAAAGGGCCCCAACTCACTAACAGTCAAGCTTCTCTAAAAATCATGGTGTGCAGTGGCCTGCGCCCAGCCTCTGTAATTACCAAAGTGATGTCAGGAAGCTGTATTTCCCAAAGGTGGATTCTCAATTCTCTATTTTCCTCTTTAAAACATAAGTGTGACTCCTAGAAAGATCTCTGAATACAAGAACCATTCAGAGGCTATAGCATCACAGACTACCAAGGCTGGAACATCAGGATCTCCAAGTTCACCTAGCCAGACCCCTTCTTGGAATTTAACAGCTCCCCCAAGTTGGACAGTAGCAGAAGGTGGGCTGAACCCCAGGTTGCATGAACTGCTATCCAGCAGCCCCCAGTTGTCCCAGGTCAGATGATCAGATGACACATTTAGGTTCCTTCCACCTCTGGGATGCCATGGGGGTTATAGAATGGCTGTTACAGGAAAATGTAACACTCGCTGGGGTGAGGCACAGCACTCACTCTTATAGGGGAAAGAAGTCTGTCCCTCCCTCCCCATCAGGCTGCCCAGCTTCCTCCCACCCCAGCATCTCCTCTTCAACAGGATCCAGCCAAAGAAGCTTTCTGTCCTCTTCCAAGTACACCAACATCTTAAACACATGGCAGAAGCTTGTCTGCATCTCAATCGCTTCTGCGTCATCTGAGTCAAAGGAGACAGAACAAAGACTCTGTTTGTTCGGGGGATAGGGCTCAAAATGGACTAGGGTTGAATTCAAGGATAGAGTTTGTGATCATGGAGTAAGATGGTGGAGGACGAGGTGTCCACCCAGGGCACTAAGAGAATGAAGACCCACAGAGGGAAGTCCGTCCATCCGCAGGGAACCCATTTCTCCATCTCCAGCCAGAGCTTTCTGTTTCTAATTCACAAACAACCCCCTTTTCAAGGCTTGGGGCCCCTTGATAGATTCTGGGTTCAGTTTCTTTTGTTTTTATCTCAAAGAGGAAAGGAACTAGAAGCTTAGCTGAGAAGAGACTCTTTTAATCCATTCTTGGAGGCACTAGACCACTTCACCAGGCCACCTTTTGCCCAGAAGGCCCTTCTGGAGTCCCTTCTCTGCTCCCAGAGAAACCCGAGCCTCCTTGTCCTGAGGGTGTAAGAGCCTCCAAGCTTGTCCACCACCCACCAGCTTCCATGTCAAGGTATAAAATGGCCGACAAGCCCAAACATATTTCCCTAAATATGATCTCAGATTATCTTACCACGGAGGGGTTATCTGACACATAGATCTCGCTGTATAGCTCAGAAAATTATCCTGACAACCACAGAAAGGGAAATTGAGACACAAACTCAGGCCCGCAGGGGCCAGCTGCAACACGGCCCTTGGCCTGGCAGTTCTCTCCTCTAAACAGCTCTCCTCTGCCTCTTGTTTTCCCCGCTCTCTCTTTTCTTTCCAAAAGATTGAGCTGTCATCTTCATTGTTCCATAGATGGAAAGGGAGGTCTTTCTGAGCCGATGCCAAGCACTGTGTGTTCCTTACGGTTTGGTTTGGAAATAACTTGAAACTCTCTTCCTCACCATCCACCCCCACCGCCCCTGCCCGCCAGACACCCCCCACTATCCCCCCGACTCCTATCAGAGCCCTGCAAAGACTGTGCAGAAGCAGCGAGTCTTTTTCCAATCTGCCCTGATCATGTGCAAGCCAGAGCAGGCCAGTGGAAACATTGCCCTCCTATCTGAAACTGGGATTGGAGGAGTGGTTTGTTAGGAGGGTGAGCGCTGGGAGGGAGACACAGCTCTGCCTACAGCCTATCCAGGAGTCCGGTGGTCCCCGAAGCACTGCTGAGGCAGAGTCCAGGCCCCCAAGTTACTGAGTGGGAGCTGAGGACGGCTACAGGAGTGATGCTGCGCCTCTGTTTTCTTGAGCCAGTGGGCATCTAGTAATCTCCTAGAAGAAGCAAAGATAGACAAGAGATGGGGTATCATGAGGAAGAGGAGTGGAATCTTATCCAGTGTGTTGGTCATTCTCCATTCGCCTTCCACCCACCCCAGATCCATGTTCTGCTCTGTTCGGTGCCCTGGGGCCCCTGGCAATGACTCTACCCACTGCTTCCTGGCAGGGACTTCCCAGGTGGCACTAGTGGTAAAGAGCCCACCTGCCAATGCAGGAGACATAAGAGACGGGAGTTAGATCCCTGGATAAAAACGATCCCCTGGAGGAGGACTTGGCAATCCATTCCACTATTTTTGCCTGGGAAATCCAGAGGAGGCTGGCCAGCTACAGTCCATGAGATCGCAAAGAGTCAGACATGGCTGAAGCGACTTAGCACGCATGCACTGCTTCCTGGCACCCAGCAGGAGCCAGTCAGTGGGGCATCCAGAAGGCAGCTAGAGAGAAAAGGTGCCAAGGTCTCTCCTGCTGCATTTCTGGCATGTCCCTCCCCGGCCCTTGCTCCCCCAGACAGCCCTCACCAAGCCCTGAAAACACTGTCCCCTGCCTTCTGAATCCACTGAAGGTGGATTTTTGAAGCCCTAAGGTGGTCACCACTCCTGCATGGGGTCTCCAGGCACCTCTGCTTCCCTGTGTGCCCCTTTAACATCCTGCCCACACCCCTGGAAGCAGCCCCTTTGTCAGAGTCTTGTTTGAACCCTCTGAGATGGTTCTTGCTCGGACTCCAACTGAGCCACCCAGTGTGTTCAGCGCAAGTATGGAGGTTAAAAAAAGAGAAGAGGTGGCTGTCCATCCTGAGGAGGTCACATGTGCTCCCTGAATCAGCAGCATCGCACCACCTAAGGACTAAGCAGAAACGCAAATGCATGGTGATCTGAGCCCTAGTGATTCAGAAACTCTGGAAGTGGGTCCCACGGACTCAGTTTAAATAAGATTTAACTTTACAAAGTCATTCAACATCTCAGTTTTTGCACTCCCTCCTGGGTGATTCTGACATACAGGGAAGTTGCAGAAATACTGGTCCTGAACCTCAAAACTATGTGTCCCAGTGAGAAGCACTTCTCTTTCTCTCTCTCTCTTTCTCTCTTTCTATCTCTTTCTCCCCTTTTCCTGCCTATTCCAATCCCATCCTGAAGGGAAGCAGATAAGGGAACAGAGCATCCAGATTTTCCAAAACCGCAGAAATTGGGTTCCTCCCCCCAAGGTCATCCAAAGATAACTCTGCAGGTGGCATTTACCTCCTGGGTGGTGGCTTAGGCTAAAGAGGTCATCATGGGTGGATAGTGCCTTGCTGTACTGTGCAAAAGGGACAGGTGCTTTGTGATAAATTCAGTAGCTGGTGCTTGCCATGCCTGCTACTCACTCAGATTCTCTGCACATAAGCACAGAAGATCAGCCCAGACCCTTTGTTCTCAAATGCATGAATCAACAACACGTTGGCCACAAAGGCTGCCTAAATGCTATCTTTCAGCTGTACCCAGCTGTGTCACATGGACTGCTGTGCTTTTTCATGTTTAGGAAAGTTTTCTTAGGCTCTTGCTGCTCACATGTGGCACATTCTCACCCCCCTTTATCCCAGCTGCTTGGGATCTAGTTCACATATGCAATGGAAATACTTGGCCTTTGGAGGAAAGATGGAATTCAGTTTTAATATGATTACCCATTGGACCAGGGAAGCCTGACATGCTTCTGTCCATGGGATCACAAAGAGTTGGATACAACTGAGCGACTGAACAATAACAACCCATGGGACCATCTGTGTGCCCACAACCAGCTACTTCATTTCCCATGCATCTCCTTCTTTTGTAAAATAGTAGAAATAATATGTCTTTGGAGTGGGGTAAGGATTAATTGAGATGACACATGTACAGTGCCTTAGCGCAAGAAGTGGCACATAACAAATGTCAGTAAAAACTGCCTTTCTTTCCATTCCTTGTCCAGAAACACTATAACCCTGTATCTCTAGAATGAAGAAGTGGTATGTAGAAAATAGGGCAAACCTGGAGTCAGATGGCCTGTGCTTATCCCAGTGCTGCCATTTACTGTCTGCATGTCTTTGAGCAATTTACTTAACCTTTATGCACCTCAATTTTCTCATTTTTAAAACAGGGATGATCATAGCACCTACCTTATCACGTGATATTTAAAACCCATGGCATATTAAAAACCTCACATCTGTTTCACTGTGGATGTCAGCCGCTATTATTCATCATTAATAATATTATTATTGTATATTCTGAGTGAAAAACTGAGAGGCAAAGGCTATGGAGGAGATCAGCAAATAGGGAGAGTTGGGCAGAATATTTGAAATTGGGACCACATTAATGTGTCTGTTTGTATTAATATCTTTCTTACCCCCCAATGTTTGGGGAAAAGTTAGTATGTATCTTGGGTGAGAGTTTAGGACATTAGAGGCAAGAAGACCAGCAAAGAGAGGAATTTTTAAAAAGCTGGAAATAAGAGGAAGAGAGCCTGAATTGAGCTGGTGGTAAGGGAAATGGCAAAACTGGGCCAAATCCAAGGATGGGGTCTTTGAAAATTCTTTGTCACAAGGCACTTCCCATTGGTGAGCTTTTCCATAGCCTGGGGAAAAGCAAGTCTGTTTTCCTTCCCTGAGTTCCTGCAAAGTTATTGTCACCCATTTTATTTACGCCCCTCCCTACTCTGTAGTCTTTCCTTCTTTCTTCTCCTTTCAAATTCTTCCAAATTTAGCTCCATTCCCATTTCCTCTGGAACACTCCTTATTGGATTCATCCTCCTCCTACCTCCTCCTTGTCCATAGACCCCTGTGTGGGCTGTGGTCAGCTCCAGGCTGCTTATCACAAATTTGTCTTCATTCCTAGCAAGTCTCCTGCGGCTTCACCATGCAAGTCTCCTTCCCCAAACCATCATAGGCTTCTTCCTGGGGGCAAGGACTGCATCTTCCTTTGCTTCTGGACCAGGACTCAGAAAGGTAATTAAACTGAGCCCCCAAGGAAGCCTAACAGGTCCATATGAAAGCTTTGACTAGCAATAGGCTCCTTTGCACAAGGCCTTTCCATCCGGATCTTAGTCCCTGGGTGCATCCTTGTTCTCAGGTCCCTGGGACAAGTGAAAATGGAAAATGAAAATGAAGCACAGTGTTCTTTTTCCATTTTAGGGACTTGCTGTCAGCATTTCTGTCTGGATCCTAACCTCATGGATCCCCTGACTCCTCAGGTAGCTCCAACTCTCTGAAGTTCTTCTTCCACCAGCAGAACAGCAGTGGACAGAGGTGCCAACTAAAAGGACCTTCTCTTTGATGTCCCTCCTCTCTCTCCCCTCACCACAAATCAGCAGGGAAATGTTAGATGGCAGAGTCAGGCTGAAATAGAGGTCAAATAACAGATACATATCAACAGGAATTAGTGTAAAATTCTAAATTTCAAATCCAAAAACCAAGTGTAGAAGTATAATATAGTGAGACCCAATTTGACTTCAGGCTCAATATAAAATAATAAACGTTATCAAGGTAGTTAATGCAACCTACAAACATTGAAAAATACCTAATATTCAAAGTGATATTGGAACAATATTTCCAATATTGGATGTATATTGGAAATATCCAATGATATTTCCAAACATTGGAAGTGATATTTCCACTCTACTAAATTCATTAGTCTGACCAGAACTAGAACACTTAGGATTCTTTTAAGAAGGCCATCAACCATAGAGAGGGAAAGACAAAGCAAAAAAAGGGTCTATAAACAGAATCACAAAAAAGAATGAAGGAACTGGAAGCACTTAGCCTGGAGAAGATATGTTTCAAGGGGATATGATCCACATTTTCAAATATTTGAAAAGTGCTCCTGTAAGAAAGATGATTTATTCTGTTACTCCAGAGTAAAGGAAAGCAGATTTCAATTCAAGCAAAAATTTCCTTTCTGCTTAAAAACATAATGGATTACTTTGTGAGGTGGTGGGTTCCTCACTACTAGAAATATTAATGAAACACAATTCCTTTCAGAAGCCTGTTACTTTCTCTACAAGTCCACTGTCTTCCTACTGCTCTTGGACTGGTCAGGATACCCCCACAGGGTCTCAGAGACAAAAGAGCAAGGTTGCTCCAGCAGAATTTACTTATCCAGCTCTCCATCCTTTGTCCCATGAGGATGCAGTATTGCTAGATAAATCAGACAGAATTAGGCTTCCTGACTGACAAGCTGATGGAAGACACACACCCTTCTGCCCCAGGAAACAAAGAAGCAAAGACAAGACAAAATGTTTAGCGGTGACCTGAAAAAGATTTCACTTTCTAGAGGAACTCTGGGCAATGAGCAAGGTGGTAGTAGAGACATTCAGAAATGTGAGATGTCATACTCTGATATACTGAATCACATCAAGAGAAATTTTTTAGTTTGCCTTCCATGAGACAGATAGTAAAGCCAGAGCTTAAGAAGGTCAGGCAGCAGCTGCTTAATCTGAAACTCGGCTCTGCCATCTACCGCTGTGTGACCTTATGGACACAACTTCTCTCATCTATGCCTCCCTGCCTCTTCTACAAAATAAGGACACTGGTCCTCATAGTACTTATGATGGTTAACTTTTTGGGGTTTTTTTGTTTGTTTGTTTGTTTGTTGTTTGTTTTTTTGTTTGGCTGGGCCACAGGGGGCCTAGGTACTTAAAAACATTATTATTATTCAGGGTGTCTGTTTGAGAGTGTTTTTAGAGCAGATTGACATTTAAAGCAGTAGACTGATTAAACCAGAATGCCCTTCATTATGTAGGTGGGCCTCATCCAATCAGTTGAAGGAAGACCTAAGTAAAACAAAACCTGACCCTCCTCCAAGAAGAGAGGAGTCTTCTGCCTGATAGTCTTTGAACTGGGACATCAACTATATCTGAGTCTATAGCAGCCTGCTGGGCTTGGAACTTGAGCTGGAGTACCAGCTCTGTAGATTTTAGACTTCCCTGATAGCTCAGCTGGCAAAGAATCTGCCTGCCATGCAGGAGACCCTGGTTCAATTCCTGAGTTGGGAAGATCCACTGGAGAAGGGATAGGCTACCCACTCCAGTATTCTTGGGCTTCCCTGGTGGCTCAGCTGGTAAAGAATCCACCTGCAATGCAGGAGACCTGGGTTGGGAAGATCCTATAGAGAAAGGAATGGCTACCCACTCCAGTATTCTGGCCTGGAGAATTCTGTGGACTGTATAGTCCAAGGGGTCACAAAGAGTCATACACCACTGTGCAACTTTCACTTTCACTTTCTTTTTCAGCCTCCATAATGGCAGGAGCCAATTCCTTATAGTAAATCTATATCATTAGATGATAAATAGATAAATGAGAGAGACCCTATTGGCTCTCCTTCTCTAGAGAAACCTAATATAGTGTTATTTCAAGAGGTTATATCAAAATTAAATAAGATAATGTGACTGAAGCCTTTTGGCTATGAGTCTGGTATCAAGTAAATGCTCAATAAATGTAAGCTTTTTTCTACAAGCCCATTCTTAAAGTGTGAAATCATCTAATTCATTTTGTTGGTGGTGGTGGTGGGTTTTTTTTTAAGGGAAGGGAAAGACTTGTAGACAGGGCTATAAAGATTGTGGACACATGTGATCACTCCCTTAGAAGAATGGCTGCAGAGTGGACATCAGCAGTGTTCTCCAGGGCTCCTAAACTCACCTGTCCAAGGACTTTCCTCAGTGGCAGATGTACCCACCAGGTCTCTGGGGAGTTGCAGCCACATACTCTGGTCTAGAGAAGATTTCTGTTTGACAAAGATAACAGCACAGCCCTGAGACAAGGAGGAGATGCAAGATTCCCCAGCAATGCCTGGCATCCCTCTGCTATGTTGCCCAAAACCCGCCAACTGTGCTCATCCTCCCTGACTCAAAACCAAAGCATTTGTCCAAACTCTGGATACATCACACCTTCACCCCATAACCTCCTCCTCCTTTGGTTGAGTCCCTTCCCACTGAAATCATACCCATTATTCCAGAAGGGCTGACATCTACCACCCCTGTCCTGACAGGCTCTGACCACCCCAACCACAATAATCACTTATTTGCCACTTACAAGGCCCTCATGTAATATTTACTCAGTCATTTCTTTTCATCTGTAACCAGCGCTTTTTCTGAATCCCTTTACATGCTTCTAAAAGATAGAGAACCCCATGTTTTAACCTTTCCCAACACCTGTTGTAGTCCCAAATCAGTTTCCTTGACTAAGTGATCAGTATCCTTGCAACTCCTCAGCCATCAGCACCTCCTCAGGTTTTCCTAATCTTGGGCGCTGACACCCAAACCTTCATGAGTATCAGAATCACTGGAGATTTCTTGTGAGCTGCAGATTCCTGGATCTTACCTCAAACCTATAAAATAAGAACCTCCAGGGATGAGGCCTTGGAGTCTGAATAGTTTTAAAGGTGCTCAGGTGACCGTGATGAGTAGCTAGGTTTGGGAACTTAAGATATAGCAACATTTTCCCATGTCTGTGTATTCTCCCCAAACAACTCAACTCATCCAAGACCATGTTGTTAAGCCAGCCTCCTTATGGGACCCATACAACATTCTCTTGCCCCTTGCCCTTTTCAGTTCACCAAACAACTCTCTTTTTTTAACTTCCTTCCCTCTACATCCCTTTCTTGCCAATAATATACACATCTCTTACCTCTGAACACCCCAACTCCAGCTCCTCCTGAATGGACTCTCATATGGGCACCATCTCTGCCTTAGCCTTCTTAACAAGCATGCCTCAGAGGACCTATAAAAAATATCTTGTCTTATACACTGACTATTTAAAGATACTTCAGCCATGTGTTTGTTCCAAGATAAACAAGAATAAGGCTGATTAAGTGGAACATGCCTAAAATTCTACCTCTAGTCTGTCTCTTATCTTGCAATAAGCTCTCAAACAGGACTTTAAAAACTCTTCATTTAAAGAACTTTAGTGCCTTTGAGAGCATGAGAAGAGTTTCATAAAAATGCAGTCTTCCTAAATGAAGTCTCTCAACAAAGAGCCAGCAGCCTCAATCCCTGCCTTTCAAAGACATATTTCAGTCAGTTCAGTTCAGTCACTCAGTCATGTCCAACTCTTTGCAACCCCATGAATCACAGCACACCAGGCCTCCCTGTCCATCACCAACACCCAGAGTTCACTCAAACTCATGTCCATCGAGTCGGTGATACCATCCAGCCATCTCATCCTCTGTCATCCCCTTCTCCTCCTGCCCCCAGTCCCTCCCAGCATTAGGATCTTTTCCAATGAGTCAACTCTTTGCATCAGGTGGCCAAAGTATTGGAGTTTCAGCTTCAGCATCAGTCCTTCCAATGAACACCCAGGACTGATCTCCTTTAGGATGGACTGGTTGGATCTCCTTGCAGTCCAAGAGACTCTCAAGAATCTTCTCCAACACCACAGTTCAAAAGCATCAATTCTTCAGGGCTCAGCTTTCTTCACAGTCCAACTCTCACATTCATACATGACTACTGGAAAAACCATAGCCTTGACTAGATGGACCTTTGTTGGCAAAGTAATATCTATGCATATTTAATGGGCACTAAATTCTAGACTACAAGATTTGGAAGGAAACCTCAATGCCATCTTCTCTGAGGGCTGAAAGTCACAAAAAGTTCTTAGAACACAAACCAAGTTTTCAAAACTTTCTCTGAAGTGTTTGTTGTCCAAGGCCACACCTCTGTCTGTCCACTCGGAGGTGGAAAGAGTTAATCCTCTCCTCGGACTGAATCAACCCTTCACACATTTGCACTGGCTATTGGAGGAATATGACCACAGGTTACTGATTCTCTACAGCAGGTGGTATTATTGATACTTGGAGCCCCCAAATTCTTTATTGTCCTGGAATTTATAGGATATTTAGCAGCATCTCTGAAATCTGCTACTAGAGGCCACTAGCACTCCTTCCCTTCCTTTCAGGGACTGGAGGACAAAACTGTCCTCAGTGAGAGTCACTGCCCTTTAGACTTCTATACAGTCCCCATTTTCCAGGAGCTCACAGTCCAGCTGGGACATCAACCCTTACACTGATACTCACCAAACCCCATGATAAGTTCTCTAACAGGACCATGAACAAGAAAGAGGGAGACCCAGGTCTGCCCACAAGAGTCAGAAAAAGCTTCACAATGGGGGCAAGTCAGGCTTCCCTAGAGGGTCGGTGGTAAAGAATCCGCCTGCCAGTGCCGGATACACAGGAGACCCAGCTTCAATCCCTTGGGTTGGGAAGATCTCCTAGAGAAGGGAATGGCAGCCCATTCCAGTATTCTTGCCTGGAAAATCCCACAGAAGAGCCTGGCGGGATCCATAGAGTCCATGGGGTCACAAAGAGTTGGACACGATTGAGCACGGAAGCACTCAAAAACATAAGGAAGGGTATTTCAAGCTTGCACCAAAAGCATGGAAGAGTGTGGAGAATTCAAAGAACAGAAAATTGTTGGGAGAGTTGGAGTTCAGAGGCCCTGGTGAAAAGTGACAAAGCTTGAAAGATTTAACCAGATTGTTGCCAAGCCCTTCTGACCCTTGTGTTATCCTCCCACAGCTGACTTATTTTAGATACTCATTTATTTATTTCACTATACCAGGTCTTATTTGTGGCACACATGACCTTTGATCTTCATTGCAGCAAGGGGGATCTTTAGTTACTGCATACAAACACTTAGCTGTGACATGTGGGATTTAGTTCCCCAACCAGGGATCAAACCCCAGCCCCCTGCGTTGGAAGCTCAGAGTCTTGGCCAATGGACCACCAGGGAAGTCCCCTCCTGATTCTGAATGTGAATTTGCTTTGGAGCAAATGGAGCATGTGTTCTAGCGATAGTAAGTGGAGATCAGTGGGGCTGCATCACACGCTATGAAGTCAGGCCTCAGAGTTTCTATTCATCAGGCTCCTCTAAACCAAAGACATTGGGGCCACTACAATGGGTGTTAGAATGCTGAGTTTAAATAAGATCACAGTGAATACCAGCTCCATTCAAACATCTTTCTAGGTATTTCTGTCAATTCTCTGAAGTCAGGAGTGAAGTCTGGGGCAGACTGCCATCACTGCTGCCCAACAGGGATGACAAGGCTAAGGAGGAAATAGCAACACAGTAGGAAATACAGGGATGAACATAGGAGGCCTGGACTGAGAGCCCAGCCACCAGCAATCAGCTTGACTCTGCTGCTGGATGGCTGAGTCGCTACAGTTCCCCAGGCCTACTGCATCACCTATAGATGGAAGGAATTATAAAAACCCTCAAAAAGGCCTTGGTTAAGCCACATCACTTAGCTGGTCCTCAATTCCCCCAGATGGTCAACATGTAAACTGAACTGGACTAGTGGTTTGGGGACATTTGGATCACAGTCTCTTCCAGGAGTGATGAAAGCTATACCTGGCTCCCACGCTCCAGGGGGGGAAAAAGGACACCAGTGCCATTTTCTTTCATTTAAGGGCATTGTCAGAACTCTTGCAAGTTCCACATTAGGACCCCAGCACTAGATCATCTTTTCTAAGATCTCAGTGAACTTTGGAATTCTATGATCCAAAGAGCTTGCATCTTTGGATTTTTTGGGGGTGGATGGGGCTTCGCTTGGATGGGGCAGTTGCCTGCTGATAAAAGGATGGAAAAAGCACTAAAAGTTTTTCTAAAAACAGAAAGCCCCCTGTGAGTAGTCATTGCTCCTGGCATTTCCAGGGTCCCTGTGCTCCTCACTATCGAACCATCCCTGCCCTTCCACCAGTCTTGCAGGCTGGCCTCTCCACCCTTTCTCTCATTATCCACTCACTCCGTATCCCTCTGTACAGGGGCAAATGACTGCGTATCTGTATCCGTACATGTTCTTATGTGTCTAACTCCTCTTTTCTTGTTTATTTACTTGTTTATTGGCTGCACTGGATCTTCGTTGCTGTGTGTGGGCATTCTCTAGCTGGGTGAGCAGGAGCTACTCTTAGTTTCAGTGTCTGATCTTCTCATTTCATCGGCTTCTCTTGTTGCAGAGCACAGGCTCTAGGCACAGGCTTCAGTAGTTGCAGCACACAGGCTCAGTAGTCAAGGCACATGGGCCTAGTTGCTCCATAGCATGTGGGATCTTCCCAGACCAGGATTCAAACTCGTGTCTCCTGCATTGCCAGGCAGATTCCTATCCACTGTACCATCAAGCAAAGTCCTTAACTCTCCTTTTCTTTGTATCTTCCTAACCCCTCACTTGGGGTTTCCCTGGTGGCTCAGAGGGTAAAGAATCTGCCTGCAATGCAAGAGATCTGGGTTCAATTCCTGGGTCAGGAAGATCCTCTGGAGAAGAGAATGGCAACCCACTCCAGTATTCTTGCCTGGAGAATTCCATGGACAGAGGAACCTGGTGAGCTACAGTCCATGGGGTTGCAAAGAGTGGGACACAGCTGAGTCACACACACACACACACACACACACACACACCCTCACTCAGAGCCTGCCCAGCTCAGACCCTTTGTCCAAGTATGCAGGGCATAGAGAGATGACCTCTGGAAGACCCTATCCAACTGACGCATATGATTCTATGTCACTGAGGAAACCAAAGAAAGGAAAATGTTTATTAAAATCAGTGAAATCTAACAAGGGGGTGGGGACAAGAGAGAATGTCTGAATTCCAGCACTCTCCCCATGGAGAGAGGGTGGAAAAACCCAGGCCTTCCTGCCTGGACAGCCTGAGTCCCAGCCTCCCCAAAGCCAGAAATCAGTGGAAATATATATATATTTTTAATACACCCTCATTACAAATAAAAATAGTGTTACTTCAATACAGGGGTTGGTTAAAATGCATTCCAACTTTGCTAAACTGGGAATGCATCGAAACGCCTATAATAATATCAAGCAAGGCAGTCCCTCTGCCAAACTCAGACGGAGGGGAATTCACACAGCCAGGGAAAATCTGTTCTTCATCAATGTTTCAATATATTCAGTGAAGCCGGGGACATTTTTCTGAGATTGAAGCCGATTGCCAGCTGCCAATACTATGATTTAATTCCTTCTTTTTCCCCCTTCACTTGAAAAAAACTTGCCACAAGCATTTGGTGGGCCATGGAGGCCCTTGGGTAACAGGGATCTTACCTAGATGGAGGGACAGGACGTGGGGGGAGATAAGGAAGAGAAAGAGAAAAGCAAGAAAACAGGAAAAGAAAGGTGGAGGAAGAGGAGAGAAAAAGGGATCAGGGTGAGAGAAACAAGGAGGAATGTGGAAAAAGAATGGAGGGGGGAGGGGAAAGGACAAGAAAAGCAGGAAAATGAGAGGGAAGAACGGAGGGAAATGAGAAGAACGTGGGTTGTGGGAAGACGAGCAGAGGAAACATCACGTACAGAGAAGGAAGAATAAAGTCTTAAAGATAATAGAGGTGAGCTTCCGCTTAAGTATTCAGCAGGATACTTAAGCTTCCAGCTTAAGTACCTCATCAGATCATAAATGCTGGAATGAGAGCACTGAAGGGCATCAGATTGTCACCAGGTTAAGGCTTGGCCTCTAGGGTGATCCTCTAAGCTCCCATACCCAGGCTCTGGCTTCCCAGGATGGTAAGTATGCTGACAAGATGCACCCCCTTGGGTATCTGGAAATCCCAAACTCCAGGGTCCCGGTTGTAGCTTTGGAAGGTTCAGTCACCCCCTCAGAGATGAGGGCCTTTCTGGCTTAGGCATTAGTTACCATTTTTCAGCCTGTCATTTAGTTAACAGTATTGTCTAATGTTGATTTATTTTGGCAATGGTATTGTGGTTGTATAATAATTAATATTAGGGGCAACTGATTGAGATATACAGGATCTCTCTGTACTATGTTTATAACTACTGTAAAATTCTTTCAAATTAAAAAAAAAAAAAAAACCTTCATAATGATCTCAAAGGCCAGGTCTGAATTTAGAAGTCTTCATTAGTATCTGGGCCCCAGCCTCTGGACTCTGGCCAGTGACTCACCTCTCCCCTCTTCCTCCTTCAACTCGTTCCTATACAACAAGGAGACTTAAACAGACTACACGTGGACGTGGGGGGCTGCTCTTTCAAGTTCAGGCCACAGCCCCCTGACCATACATATACCCTCTCCTTGGCCACCTCTGGGGACCAAGGATGTGGGCAGTAACTGTTCAGTCCATCCTTGGGAGAACAGAAAGGCTCAGGGCCATTTGGCCAGGGATTCAGGGTCTTGGGTACCAGGAACAGAAGCAGGTATGACTCAGAGGCTCCAAGGAGGCACATTCATGGCATCTCTTCCTGAGAAGGGGCATGGAAGAGAACCTGGAGGTCAAGAGTGGCTTATTGGCTTTCTCTGTCTCCATAAAGTCAGAGTCTCTGCACACAGTGTACCCTTCAGACCCTGCCCAGACATTCCCCCACCAACTTGTCCCCTTTTAGGAAGGATCACTGGTTTTACTCCATCCCCAAACACAGAGGTCTATGCCCTTCTTGATTCCACATCAACTTCTGAACTCCTACTGATGTCCTGATTAGAATTATTTATGTACAAGTCTGTGTCTCATTCACTAGACTGAGAACTTCTCAAAGGCAGGGATCTATCTCATGTATTGCCATGCCCCACGTCTAGCATATAGATAGGTATTACCAACTGATGGTTAAATTGTTGTATCCTCAGAGAGTCAGGAAAGCACAGCAAGAGGTCAGGAGAATACGTTGTCTGGAATAAGGCAATCTTGGTTCCAATTCTGACTCTCATACCTAATTGCGATGTGACCGTGAAAAAGTTATTTAATCTCTCCAAGGCCTAACTTCTTCCTCAGAGTTGTCATCAGAATTGAATGAAGCAGGGACTTTCCTGGTGCTCAATGGTTAAGACTCCATGAATCCAGTGCAGAGGGTGTGGGTTTGATCCCTGGTCAGGGAACTAAGATCCCACATGCCTCTGGGTGAGGCCAGATTTTTTTTTTTTAATTCCTTATATTCGGAATCTAAAAAGACATGACACAGATGAGCTTATTTACAGAACAGAAACAGACTCACAGACTTAGAGAATGAACTTACGGTTCCAGGGAGGAGGAGGAGAGTAGTGGGGGGAGGATGGGGGGACAGTTACAGAGTGTGGGATGGACATGTATACACTGCTCTTTTTAAAATGGATAACCAACAAGGACGTACTGTATGGCATAGGGAACTCTGCTCCATGTTTTGTGGAAGCCTCCTCGGGAGGGGAGTTTGAGGGAGAGTGGATAGATGTATATGTATGACTGTCTTTGCTGTCCACCTGAAATAATCACAACATTGTTAATCAGCTATGTGCTGTGCTGTGATGAGTCGCTCAGTCATGTCCAACTCTGTGACCCCATGGACTGTAGCCCACCAGGTTCCTCTGTCTGTGGGAATTCTCCAGGCAAGAATATTGAAGTGGGTTGCCATGCCCTCCTCCAGGGGATCTTCCTGACCCCAGGATCAAACCCAGGTCTCCCACACTGAAGGCGGATTCTTAACCATCTAAGCCATCAGGGAAGCCCAAGAATACTAGAGTGGGTAGCCTGTCCCTTCTCCAGGGGAACTTCCCCATCCAGGAGTCAAACTGGGGTTCTCTGCATTGCAGGCAGATTCTTTATCAGCGGAGCTACCAGGGAAGCCACATTAACCAACTGCACGCCAACACAAAATAAAAAGATTTTTTAAAGAAAGAAAAAACAATAAAACATATTACTGTAATAATTTAATTTATTACTGATGAGGAATTAATTTTATAATTTGTGTTTGCTAAGTCACTTCAGTCATGTCCGACTCTGTGCAACCCCATAGACGGCAGCCCACCAGGCTCCCCCGTCCCTGGGATCCTCCAGGCAAGAACACTGGAGTGGGTTGCCATTTCCCTCTCCAATGCATGAAAGTGAAAAGTGAAAGTGAAGTCGCTCAGTCATGTCCGACTCTTAGCGACCCCACGGACTGCAGCCTACCAGGCTCCTCCATCCATGGGATTTTCCAGGCAGGAGTACTGGGGTGGGGTGCCATTGCCTTCTCAGATAATTTGTGTTTAGTTTGGGATAATTTAAAAGTTTTTATATTTTTAAAAAATTAAATAAAAAGAATTGAATGAAGCAATATGACCAACCTAGACAGCATATTAAAAAGCAGAGACATTACTTTGCCAACAAAGGTCTGTCTAGTCAAGGCTGTGGTTTTTCCAGGGGTCATGTATGGATGCGAGAGTTGGACTATGAAAAAAGCTGAGCGCTGAAGAATTGATGCTTTTGAATTGTGGTGTTGGAGAAGATCTTGAGAGTCCCTTGGACTGCAAGGAGATCCAACCAGTCCATTCTAAAGGAGATCAGTCCTGGGTGATCGTTGGAAGGACTGATGCTAAAGCTGAAACTCCAATACTTTGGCCACCTCATGTGAAGAGTTGATTCATTGGAAAAGACTCTGAGGCTGGGAGGGATTGGGGGCAGGAGGAGAAGGGGACGACCAAGGATTAGATGGCTGGATGGCATCACTGACTCAATGGACATGAGTTTGAGTGAACTCCAGGAGTTGGTGACGGACAGGGAGGGCTGGCGTGCTGCGATTCATGGGGTCGCAAAGAGTCGGAAACGCCTGAGCAACTGAACTGAACTGAACTGAATGTTGTTGAAGCACTTTGCAGAGCACTTGGCATTTAGTGAAGACTCAATAAGTGTGGTGAAACAGCAAGATCATCTGCTCACACCTCAATGGCTGTCTCCCAGTTATCTTTATTTAGGTCCTGGGAGAACCTCAGCAGAAAATAGATGAGGCAAATCCATCCAAGTGACCAGAAAAACTAGAAAATCAGCCCCCTACCCACTCCTGGAAGAAATAACCCACCGTGTGTGCTAGCCCCAGCAGCCGCCCAACACCCTCTCTCTGTAAACTCAGGCCAGTTGGACAACGCAGGCTCTCTAAGCTAACTGCCGATTGATGGGGCCCCAGACACTTCCCAGAGAGCTAACACTCCATCATCTCTGGCCAAGTCCCCCATATCTCAGCGTGGCTGGTGACAATGGGGAGACACATCGGGGAGCTGACAAGGAAGAAAAAACTGTTTTCAAGAGATCAACACATCAACACCTGTTAGTCAAAGCTAGCTAACTCTGGCAGCCTGGAATGCCAAACAAGAAAAAAGCATGAAAGATGGATCCCACAACAGCAATCACAGAGATTGAGGTCTCAGAGCAGATGGCCCTGCGTGGTCACAGAAGAGGAAGGTGTGACAGCTCAAGGCTGGACCAAGTCCATCTCAAATGTGCTTAAAATGACAAAAAAGCAGAAAGAATAAGAAAGTAAGAGATAAAATCAAATCCAAACCCTAAAGCCAAAGAAAAAGAAATGTTTTAAGAGAAAATCATCTAAGGAAATTAAATTTACATGCAAGAATTTAACAAGATAAAGAACATTTCTGAAATGTAAAGTAAAAAGATTTTAGATGTAACTAAGCGAAGACAGTCAGGATCTAGTTCTAGGCAAGTAAAACGGTGGTGTCCTGAAAAAGCTGTTCTCCCTCCAGGCCTCTTTTCTGGGCCCCTTAGCATTTTGTAAATGTGCTAGTCTACTGTGACAACATATTTTCTAGAACAAGTTCTGATTTCAAGTATTCTATCCTTTTCTGCCCATGGGTCCAAAAATTTCATGGGCTATTGAATTGGGAGTTCAGAAAATGAGTTCAGTATACTATAAGTCACACTACAGATTGACATTTATATACAGATCTGTCTCCTCCTTTAGGTCATGAGCCCTTTGAAGGCAAAGATATGTTATTCCCCTTTTAATCCCTAGTTCTTAGCCGGATATCCAACATACAATAGGTTCTTAGTAGACATTAATTGAAGAATAAATGAATGAATGAACTATTTTGTACCTGTAACATGATATTAGTGGAAAGATAAGACACTTTGGGATCAGACAAATTTAGACTTGAAAGCTGATACTGTCTGACATCACCCAAGCTAATAAGCATAATCGTATATCTGTAAAAAGGGATACTAATTTTTGACTCATGAGATTGTTATGAAGATAATGAGAGTGGTGTATGTAAAAAACTTTGCAGATATTTTTAAACTGCAGTGTAATTTACATAAAGTGGGAAAATCTTAAGTATACAGCTTAATAATTTTGTACACACTCAGGTAACCATCACACCACTCAGATCAAAATATAGAATATTCCCATTAACCCCAGAAAGTTCCTAGGGCAGTTTTAAAGCATGGTTGCAAATTCTTTGACCCACCTGCCACTGAGAGGTGGGATCCACATTTCTCTCTATGAATCTGGGCACGCTTGTGACTGCCTTGACACGGAATCCAGCAGGAATGACACAGTGTGACCACCAAGGCTACACCAGCAAGGGCCTTGCAGGTTCTGTCTTATTCTCTGAACACTCATTCTCAACACCCTGAGACCAGGTATGAAGTCTGACCACCTGAAGTCACCCTAGTGCAGAGGCCATATGCAGATACTCCAGTCAGCAGTCCAGCTGAGTCCAGCCTTCCAACCAAGGTGTCAGATATGCAAGAAAGCCATCCTGGACTCGCAAAGGCAGCCATCTTGGACTCTTAAAATTAGCCATCTTGGACTCTCAAAGTTAGCCTACATCAATGCCACACGGAAGAGAAGAATCACTTAGTCAAACCCTGCCTGAATTCCTGACCCACAAAATTGTGGAACACAATAAAGCAATGGCTTTAAGGCACCAGTTTGAGGATAATTTGTTACTTGACAACAGATAACTGGTCATCATATGTACCCCTGCCCCATCAGTAGCATCTTTCCTCCTTCTCTGAGATAATTACATTTCTGTTTATCATCATAGATTCATTTTGGCTGCTTTCAAACGTCATATAAATAGAATCATGCAATGTAGAGTCTTTGTGACTAACTTCTGTCACTTCTGAGAATCTTGTATTTTGTCTATATCAGTGAATTTTACTAAATAGTACTCCATGTTATTAATATACTATAACTTGTTGACCTGATCTCCTGTTGAGAGACATTTGGATTGTTTACAATTTTCGGCTTTTACTAATAAACCTGCTATTGAACATTCCTGTGCAAATCTTTCTTAAATATATATTTTCACCTCTCTTGGATAAATGATTAGGACAGGAATTCTTGGATTAGAGAGTAGATGCATGTTGTTATCTATAAGAAAAGTCCAGTTTTTCAAATTAGTTGCAGCTTTTGCCCTACAACCAGCAGCTATGAGAGTTCCAGATGTTCCACACTCTCACCAACACTTCATATTGCCAGTCGTTCTAAACTTAGCCATTTTAACACGTGTCCAGTAGTACCTCTATTCATTTATATTACAGTGCCTTGATGTCTAATAATATTGAGTTACATACTGACCACTTGAATATTTGTGTTTCTGGAAATCCTGTTCAATCCTGTGCACATTTTTGAATTAGATAGTTTGGGTTTTTTACAAATAAGTGTATGTTTTTTAATTGGGTACTTTGTTTTGTATATTCTGGATACTAGTCTTTTGGGAAATAGTTTCACCCATACTATAACTTGTCTTTTTACCTTCTTAATATTATCTTGTGATGAACAGAAGTTTGTTTTTGAGTTTTGATGAGATCCAATTTACCATTTTTTTGTAGTTTGCGACTTTGTGGCCTAAATAATTTGGCTTCACCCCACCCCACAGGTACAAAGATATTCTTTTATGTTATCAACTAAAGGTTTTAATGTTTTCACTTCTGCATTTAAGTCTATGACTCATTTAAAATTAACTTGTATGTACCTTATACACTTGGGGCTAGAGTTTCTCTTTTATCCTCCATATTAATATCTAGTTCTTCTAATATCACTCACTGAAAAGACCTTCCTTCTTTTCCCCATTGAACAGCACTGGTATCTTTGCTGAAAAATAAGTGGCCATATATATGTGGGTCTACACCCTTCCGAAGATGGTCTACCTGTCCAGGTGCCTGAAATGCTATCATTGGAGATAATTATCTCTGTAATTTGCATTATTGGAGTCTTTAAAATCCCAAATATCTATGATATAACAAATTAAACTCTGTTCTCAATTTATACCATGGGGTTCTGGAGTTCGTTAAGTCTCGATAGCAGAAATGCCCTGGGCAAAAATTCAAAAGACCTGGGTTACAGATAATTCTAATTCAACAAACATCTGCTGAGGGCCTTCTCTTCGCCAGGCAGGATGCGTGGGTGTGTTAGAGCAGGGGAGAGGACGGAAAAGAAGACATGTTCCCTGTCCTTAAGGGAGCAGCTGGACTGCAGATCAAATGACCTGAGACCACTTTTACTGATCCCATGTTCCACAAAGAACCCTGGAACCCAGAGCGGGGGATTTGGAGAATTTTTTTATTCCTCTAGAAGTTGCACAAATTTTAAGACACTAGTCAGTTCTCTACTAAATGACACTGATCAACATGTGCCTTAAATTTCTCTGTTGTTGAAGAGGGATTAAGAAAGTCCTCACTCCTGAGGTAATTCATATAAATGCCTAGCTCTGAACTTGATATCTAGCAAGTGCTTTACATGTCAGTTGTTGTTATCATTATGATCCTTTGCAGGGCTGTGACAAGAACAAAATCACAGCATCACAGAATCTCAGGGTTGGAAGGAAACTTCCAGCTGGAGATAAGCAGTTAACTATAGGAATTATCTGGTAATATTGTTTAAGAATATCAGTCCCAAGGCTCCAATCCAAGATTGCCTTATTTTGTCCCATGGTGAGACCTGGGAACCTGTATTTGAAACAAAAATCTCTGAATATTCTATGATCAACTAAGTTTACAGACCACCAGCTCCTGGCACAACTGAAGAGAGATTGTTGTTGTTGTTCAATCGCTAAGTCATGTCTGACTTTTTGCGACCCCATGAACTGCAGCATGCCAGGCTTCCCTGTCCTTCACCATCTCCTAGGGTTTGCTCAAACTCATTTCCGTTGAGTCAGTGATGTCATTCAACTATCTCATCCTCTATCACCCCTTCTCTGCCTGCTCTCAATCTTCCCCAGAGTCAGAGGCTTTTCCAGTGAATCAGCTCTTCTCATCAGGCAGACAAATATTGAAACTTCAGCTTCAGTCTCAGTCCTTTCAATGAATATTCAGGGTTGATTTCCTTTAGGATTGATTGGTTTGATAGCCTTGCAGTCCAAAAGACTCTCAAGAGTCCTTTCTCCAGCACCACAATTGAAAGCATCAATTCTTCGGCACCCAGCCTTCTTTATGGTCCAACTCCCACATCTGTACGTGACTATTGGAAAAACCATGGTTTTGACTATATGGATGTTTGTCGACAAAGTGATCACTGCTTTTTAATACACTGTCTAGGTTTGACTTAGTCTAGGCTTTTCTTCCAAGGAGCAAGCATCTTTTAATTTCATGGCTGCAGTCAGAGTCCCCAGTGATTTTGGAGAATAAGAAAATAAAATCATTCACTGTTTCCACTTTTCCCCATATATTTGCCATGAAGTTATGCCATGATCTTCGTTTTTTGACTGTTGCCTTTTAAAACAGATTTTTCACTCTCCTCTTTCACCCTCATCAAGAGACTCTTTAAGTTCCTCTTCACTTACTGCCATTAAAGCGGTATCCTCTGCATATCTGAGGTTACTGATATTTCTCCTGGCAATCTTGATTCCAGCTTGTTTTCATGTGACAGCTTGGCATGTCATATGATGTACTCTGTATATAAGTTAAATAAGCAGGGGGACAATATACAGCCTCTAACTGTTGCTTAGAACCATGTACAGGTTTCTCAGGAGGCAGGTAAGGTGATCTGGTATTCTCATCTCTTTAAGAATTTTCCACAGTTTGTTGTGATCCACACAGTCAAGCTTCCCTGGTGGCTCAGACAGTAAAGTGTCTGTCTGCAATGCAGGAGACCTGGGTTTGATCCCTGGGTCAGGAAGATTCCCTGGAGAAGGAAATGTCAACCCACTCCAGTATTCTTGCCTGGAAAATCCCATGGACAGAGGAGCCTGGTGGGCTATAGTCTATGGGGTAGCAAAGAGTCAGACATGACTGAGGAACTTCACTTTCACTTTCATACAGTCAAAGACTTTAGCATAGTCAATGCCGCAAAAGTAGATGTTTTTCTGGAATTCCCTTGTTTTTTCTATGATCCAGCAGATCATAGAAATTTTATCTCTGGTTCCTCTGCCTTTTCTAAATCCAACTTTAACATCTGGAAGTTCTCAGTTCACATACTGCTAAAGCCTAGCTTGAAGGATTTTTAGCATTACCCTGCTAGCACATGAAATGAGTACAGTTGTACAGTTGTTTGAACATTCTTTGGCATTGCCTTTCTTTGGGATTGAAATGAAAACTGATCTTTTCCAGTTCTGTGGCCACTGCTGAGTTTTCCAAATTTACTGGCATATTGAGAGCAGCACTTTAACAGCATCATCTTTTAGGATTTGAAATAGCTCAGCTGGAATTTCATCATCTCTACTAGCTTTGTTCATAGTAATGCTTCCTAAGGCCCACTTAACTTCATACTCCAAGATGTCTGGCCCTAGATGAGTGACCACATCATCATGGTTATCCAGGTTATTGAGACCTGTATTGAATAGTTCTTCTGTGTATTCTTGCCACCTCTTATTAATCTCTTCTGCTTCTGTTAGGTCCTTGCCATTTCTGTCCTTTATTGTGCCCATATTTGCATGAAATATTCCCTTGGTATCTTCAATTTTCTTGAAGAGATCTCTAGTCTTTCCCATTTATTTTTTCCCTCTATTTCTCTGCATTGTTCACTTAAGGCTTTCTTTTCTCTCCTTGCTATTCTCTGGAACTCCACATTCAATTGAGTATATCTTTCCCTTTCTCCTTTGTCTTTTGCTTCTCTTCTTTTCTCAGCTATTTGTAAGGCCTCCTCAAGCAACCACTTTTCTTTCTTGCATTTCTTTTTCTTGGGGATGGTTTTGGTCACCACCTCCTGTACAATGTTACAAATATCCATTCACAGTTCTTCAGGCACTCTGTCTACCAGATCTAATCCCTTGAACCTGTTCATCACTGCTGTTGTATAATCATAAGGGATTTGATTTAGGTCATACCTGAATGAGCTAAATTCCCTACTTTCTTCTATTTAAGCCTGAATTTTGCAATAAGGAGCTCATGATTTGCGCCACAGTCTGCTCCATGTCTTTTTTTTTTTTTTTTTTTTGCTGCATTTGCTTGTTTTTGCTCCAAGTTCAGCTGCAGAAAATATAATTAATCTAGTTTTGGTATAAATTATCACGTGATGTCCGTGTGCAGAGTTGTCTCTTGTGTCGCTGGAAGAGGGTATTTGCTATGCCTAGTGCATTCTTTTGGCAAAACTCTAGGCTTTGCCTTGCTTCATTTTGTACTCCAAGACCAAACTTGCCTGTAAATTAACTTTCTACTTTTGCATTCCAATCCCCTATGATAAGAAGGACATCTTTTTTGGTGATAGTTCTAGAAAGTCTTGTAGGTCTTCATAGAACCATTCAACTTCAGCTTCTTCAGCATTAGTGTTTGGGGCATAGACTTGGATTACAGTGAAGGTTTGCTTTGGAAATGAATGGAGATCATTCTGTGGTTTTTGAGATTGCACCCAAGTACTACATTTTGGACTTTGAAGAGAGGCAGGGATGCCTAAATTGTCTTAGAAATGCTGTTACCATACAAATGTAAATAGTTTAGTCAGATAACATTGTTATACTGGTAAACACTTTCAAGAGAAATAGCTTGCCCCAGGCAAATCTAGGGAAGGAAAGAGTATGAGACAGCAGAGGCTGCCAGAGACACATTTCAACAATTGTTCACAATTACTTTAGACCCAAATCCAATTTACATCAAGCTAGTGATGGAGGAAACCAACAGGTCTGTTAGCCAGTTCAAATTCTAATATGAAAAGAAAAAAAAAAATTAGAGCCAAAAACAAATCGAATGCAAGATAAGGCAAACTAATAGGGCAAAACCCTAGAAAAAAAATTATTTTAAGGAACAGTTGTTGGATGGTTGGATGGCATCACCAACTCGAAGGACATGAGTTTGAGCAAGCCAGGAGTTGCTGATGGACAGGGAAACCTGGTGTGCTGCAGCCTATGGAGTCGCAAAGAGTAGGACATGATTGAGTGACTGAAATGAACTGAAGGAAGAGAAGCAAATTTCACATTCTGACTGAGGCATGGCAACCCAGCAGGACTGCTGAGAGTCGGGGCAATTCCAATCTTGGGAAAATCCTGCAGATGACAAGCCAAAGAAAACCAACCTGAAGATTGTTAGTGGAACAAAGCAGGGAGGAGTTGGGGCTGATTTTGTCTGCAATGAAATTTTCCATGGATCACACAGATTTCTTTTTTTCTTTTCTGAGTTTCAGGGTGGGTGAGCAGATGGCTGGAGCACTGGAAGAGAGCGAGAAAAGGATCTGGCTGTAATTTATCTTACAGAAAGCCAAATAAACTGTATTTCAAAGTGGCGTGAAAGTCTCTAGGTCAAGACTGAGACCAGGAGCCAACATGACTCCACCTCCAAATCTCCAGAGAGGACATTCCACAAGCACACAGCCTCACATCGTAGGAAGAGAAGCCCTGGGCTGGAAGGCGAGAGGCCAGAGTGACCTTGAGTAAGCCAGTTCCATTCCCTCAGCCTCAGTTTACACATCATCACTGGCCACATGTCATTAGATCCTATAGTCATGACCTGGAAGTTCCCTTGAGTACTAGATGGCATTTTCTTGCTCCCTAAGTCTTACTGAGAGGTTAGGGGACCCACTGGGGTCACTGCAAAATGCTTTGTCTACAAAGCTTCACCTCCTTTTCCTCGTATCCAGCTGTGCCTCTCAGATTGGGTGGCTGAGCCCACAGTGGGAGCTGAGAAGAAGGAGAGAGACGGTGGGGCTTCCACAGGTCTCCTGCCCAGCAGCAAGCCCTCTCTCTGCTTGAGTAGCAGAGGACGTGGAAATGCTGGTGGGGTCCCTGCTAACACTTCCACCTCCAGTCCCTCCCCACACAGTTCCCAAACTCACCTCCTCATCTGGGCTGGGGAAATGAAGACTTATCTACCAGGGGCATTTCCACTCCGGAACACCCAAAGAAAGCAATGTCCTGTGTGTCCAGAAAGTCAGTAACATACATGATATTATATGTGACACTTTGAGAATGCAGAGGCAGGTACTGGAATGGTAAGACCATAGTTAAGAGAAACTGGAGTATTAGAGAGATAACTCCCAATCCCATTCTTTTGGGATTCACATCAAGAACAAGAGTTATCTCTAAGAGACAAAACTTGGCACTGATATTCTCTCTTTCTCTTACACACACACACACACACACACACACACACATTGTTGACACTGTGTCCCACCAGAGCAGCAAAGTCCAAGGAGACACACATTCCTTGCCCCCCTCCCCCAACAGTAAAGGCTGGAGAAGAAGTTGATTTTGTTCTTTTGAGTGTCTTCTCTGCTCTGCCTTTATGGCTTCTTGGTGGGGTGACCAGTTTAGTCCAATTACTGACTAGGTTGCCAGGGGACTACCTAAACCCCATTAGCTTTATGAAAAGTGGCAAGAGCAACTTGCTCAGTCAAAATCCCTGGAATTGGTGATGCCTCTTGATTCTCTCTTCTCATGGAAAGCATGCAACCATTTTGAGAGGTTGAAGATCAAATGAAACATATTAACAGTGAACATGATCATGACGTTACGGATGAAACACTCTCTGGACTCCCTTTCACCTTTGAAGATGGTCCTGTATTTTCTTGCATCAAGCCCACTGTTATATGTTGGGTAGGATACTAGGCTGAGCAGTTCCACACTTTGAGCCTCAGGGACCTCTGTTGGCAAGTCACCAATGTGACTCAACTTAAGGAGACCTAGCAGCAAGGAGATCTGTTGTTCATTGCTAAGTCATGTCCAACTCTTTGTGACCCCATGGACTGCAGCACACCAGGCTTCCCTGTCCATCACCAACTCCCAGAGCTTGCCCAAACTCATGTCCATGGAGTTGGTGATGCCATCCAACAATCTCATCCTCTGTCGCCCCCTTCTCTTCCTGCCTTCAATCTTGCCCAGCATCAGGGTCTTTTCTAAGGAGTCAGTTCTTTGCATCAAGTGGCCAGCTTATTGGAGTTTCAGCTTTAGCATCAGTCCTTCCAGTGAACATTCAGGGTTGATTTTCTTTAGGACTGATTGGTTTGATTTCCTTGTTTTTCAAGGGACTCTCAAGAGTCTTCTCCAGCACCTTGTCTATTCTTTCATTCAGCACTAAGCACAGTGTGGGCATGCAATTGTTGATGGAATAGATTTTCAGGTTCAAGTTGATGGCCAGTTTGGACACATCAATGCAACATAAGTTCAGCAGATATTAAGACACAGACAAATTTAACCCACATGGAACAGACACAAAGGCAACCAAAGCAAGAATAGATTTCTAGGCAAGTCATCCAGTGCATTTGTCCCTTTCCTAAGAACAGAGTTAGAGTTTTTTCCTTGTTTCTAATTCGAATATTCTGACCATCATAAAAGCCCATTTCCTCCTTTGAGGGAAGGGAAGGAGTTTCCTAGTAAACAGAGAATAAACCACCAAAATCCTTAACATGAAACAATTCATAGCCTAGAATTGTATAAAATTCCTCAGACTATATGCCTATAACTTGCAATATGTCTATAGGTTCACTTCTAAAATTACTTCTTTTCCCACATTTTGAGAGCTAAATTCCCCAAATGCCCTTTTTCTTTGTTTTTACTTTTTATTTTGTACTGGAATATAGCTGATGAAGACTGCTGGGAGAAATATCAGTAACCTCAGATACACAGATGACACCACCCTTATGGCAGAAAGCAAAAAGGAACTGAAGAGCCTCTTGATGAAAGTGAAAGAGGAGAGTGAAAAAGTTGGCTTAAAGCTTAACATTCAGAAAACTAAGATCATGGCATCTGGTCCCATCACTTCATGGCAAATAGATGGGAAAACAATGGAAACAGTGACAGACTTTATTTTGGGCTTCAAAATCACTGCAGATGGTGACTGCATCCATGAAATTAAAAGACACTTTCTGCTTAGAAGAAAAGCTATGACAAACCTAGACAGCATATTAAAAAGCAGAGACATTACTTTGCCAGTAAACGTCCATATAATCAAAGCTATAGTTTTCCCAGTAATCATCTGTGGATGTGAGAGTTGGACCATAAAGAAGGCTGAGTGCCAAAGAATTGATGCTTTCCAACTGTGATGTTGGAGAAGACTCTCAAGAGTCCCTTTGACTGCAAGTAGATCAAACCAGTCAATCCTAAAGGAAATCAACCCTAAGTAGTAATTGAAAGGACTGATGCTAAAGCTGAAGCTCTAATGCTTCGGCCACCTGATTCGAAGAGCTGATTCATTAGAAAAGACCCTGATGATGGAAAATATTGAAGGCAGGAGGAGAAGGGGATGACAGAGGATGAGATGGTTGGATGGCATCACCAAATCAATGGACATGAGTCTGAGCAAACTCCAGGAGACAGTGAAGGACAGGGAAGCCTGGCATGCTGCAGTCCATGCAGTCACAAAGAGTTGGACATGACTGAGTGACTAAACAACAGCAAATAGCCAATTAACAATGTTGTGATAGTTTCAGGTGAACAGTGAAGGGACTCAGCCATACATATACATGTATCCCCTCTCCCCTAAACTCTGCTCCCATCCAGGCTGCCACATAGAGAGCAGTTGTCTGTGCTATACAGTAGGTCCTTATTGGTTATCCATTTCAACTATAGCACTGTATACCTGTCCGTCCCAAATTCCTGAACTATCCTTTCCCCCATCCTTCCCCACCACAGCCATTATAGTCACAATGATGTCCAACGTGTTTCTGAGGTCTCAAAACCTCAAATCCAATATTTGTTGGTAGAGAACTCAGAGCTTCTTTGTCCTCTACCGTAAGGTCTACACAATTCAGTTCCCAGTTTCACAAAATATGCATTCTTTCTATTACTATTATTTCTTTGGCTGCACCATAAAGCATGCAGGATCTTAAGTTCCCAGAGCAGGGAACAAACTCGCACCCCCTGCAGTGGAAGCATGGAGTCCTAACCACTAGACCACCAGGGAATTCCCAAAATAAGCATTCATATCCAGGAAGGACAGAATTCACTGTACCTCAAGTGTAAACAATTGTGTATTTTAAATGTTTGCCATTTTTTCAGATAAGAATTCAACCTACTTTTTTTTTAAACATTCATCTAAAGATATTTTATTGTCTTTTTTTTGCATTTCTTTTTAACCATTTAAATATTGAAGCCTGGTTAATTTTTAATGTCATATTAGCATCATGTATACAGTTAAGTGATTTAGCTATATGTATATATTTTTTTTTTCCAGATTCCTTTACATCATAGGTTTCTACAAAATGTGCTGTTCATCTCTTTTATACAAAGTAGTTTGTATATGTTAATTCCTCATATATCACACACACACACACACACACCATCACTATCCCCTCTGATAAACATAAGTTTGTTTTCTATGTTTGTGAGTCTATTTCAGTTTTGGAAATAAGTTCATATATATTATTTTTTTCAATTTCACATGTAAGTGATATCATATGATGTTTGTCTTTGGCATACTTCACTTAGTAGATAATCTCTAGGTCCAGCCATGTTGCTGTAAAAGGCATTATTTCATCTGATTTTATGGCTGAGTAATATTCCATTGTATATATACGTATATATGTACCAAATATTTTTTATCCATCCTTCTGTCAGTGGACATTTAGGTTACTTCCATGTCTTGGCAATTGCAAATGGTGCTGCAATGAACATCGGGGTGCATATATCCAGATGAATTGTGGTTTTCTCCAGATATATGCCCAGGAATGGAATTGCTGGGTCATATGGTAACTCTATTTTTAATTTTTCAAGGAACCTCCATATCATTCTCCATACTAATTTTGTACTCTACCCAGTCTTCTTCATGCAGTAACAACCCAGTGGTATATGGGAATCTAAATTGTTGGAGCTTGGTAGGAGATACCCCACCCAAAGGAGATTGTGTGTGTGTGCATATGTGTGTGTGTGTGTGTGTGTGTGTGTGTGTGTGTGTGTCATTGTGAAGGGAGAGAGGGGAATTTTTGCCATCCTAGATTTTCTGGAAATGCCATGATCTGTTTTGTCCTCATCTTAAATAAACTGAATTACAAGCTGGAAATAAGTCAGTTCCTTGAAAAAGGAGATGTACAAGGTACATTCCATTCCCAGATCAAATTAAACAATTTGATGCAAAGAGATCCACTTTCATGCACACTGAAGCTCATCTGAGCGTCCCTGCAGTAAGCAAGGACTGTAGGCAGGGAAAGCTACATTTTCCAGATGCCCAGTCCCTCCTCTGAATCATGTTCATTTTCCCTAAATATTTTGCCCACTCTTACAGTTGAGGGATTATTAAACTGATATTTTCCCCTGTTTCCTTTTTCTCCTCCACTCTACTTTTCTAAACCACAAAGGAGAAATTTATTCTCACAGGTCAGAGAAATTAGGCAACCTGAGGAAAATTCTTCTGACTTTGGAAGCTATGCCATGGGCAGGAGAGTTCTAAAGAATTTTCACCAGAGTTGGATTCACATGTGGCTAGAGTTGAGTGCTCCAGCTGGCTTCACTTGCCTTCACTCTGGTTTTCTCACATTTGAGTGGCCACTGGAATGTAGGAGACTTCTCCCAACATGTTTGAAAACCAGGTCTTCTGAGAGCCGGGTGACTTACAGGACTGCTTTACACAGCTGCACTGGGACATGCGAAACTCCTTAGCCACGTGTGATTGGCCCCATCATTTTAGTACTTTTGATGGTTTTTAAATCTATGTTCAAATATCTTTCCAACCTACCAGTTTCTAAAATTGAAATTTTCAGCATTAGAGATTCAATTATACTCAACAAATCATGTACATACGTTTTACATCCTCAGCACCTGAAATCTTCCCTGCTGGACTATGACCAATCTGAAGAACGAGAGCATGGTTTTCACTTCTGTATCACCAGAGCTTAGCCCAGCTATTGGTACATAGTTGTTGTTTAGTTGCTCAATTGTGTCCGACTTTTTGCGACCCCATGGACTGTAGCCCACCAGGTTCCTCCATCTGTGGAATTTTCCAGGCAAGAATACTGGAGTAGGTAGCTATTCCCTTCTCCAGGGCATCTTCCTGACCCAGGAATCAAACCCAAGTCTTCTGCATTGGCAGGTGGATTCTTTACTACTGAACCACCTGGGAAGTAGGTGCTCAATAAAGATAATTAGTCAAAGAATAAAGCAATGAATGGAGGTTCAACATAGACCCAACACTATCTAGGCAGACCTTATGGAAGGGAGGAGAAAAGGAGAGAGAAAGGAAGAGAAAAGGGGGAAGAGGGGGAAGGAAAAGAAAGAAGTAGCAGCAAAATATACAGCACTGATTCTCCAAAAAGATGAAATTTTCCTGCATGGAATAATTGGGGGATAATGAAATTCAGTGTATATAGTTCCCTGAGCTGAAAGGTAAATAAATCAAGTGAGACAGTAAAATTGAGTTTTTGCAGGCACGTGCATGCGTGCGTGTGTGTTTGTGTGTGTATGTGTGTGTGGTTTAGGGGAGGGGTGGGTTGGGGTAGGAAAAAAAAGAACACATAGTCTACTGTCAAAGGGTTGCTGGTCTGATTTTGCCAGGTCAGCTGTATCTATTCATCAAACTCGGTTAATTGCTAGAGTCTGGACTCCTTTTTGCCTGAGTAAACGAAGCCTAAAAGATTTTTTTAGAGTTTATACCTTTGTTTTCTTAGCTCTTCTGAATGTGCTGTCAGCCAAAGGCATTGGCCGCACCCCTTTCTTTCAACACTCCCCAGGGGTTTGTTCTGTTTATCAAGCAAGTAATTGGTGTGCAGCAAAGACTGCCTCCAGCTCCGGGAAAGCCACTCTGTTGACTTGCTAACCTATTTGAGGAGGTGACAAAATCAATCTTCTCTGCAGGAATCCATAGAGCGGATCTAGGCTCCTCAAGTCTCATTCTTTGCCTCTTGGATTAATCCAGTCCCTCTCCAGGTGAAAGAAATGGGACAGATGATTCTCCCCTCCCCATCTTCGTTGCCCTCCTCATTGTCACTACCATGCTGTCTATTTAATTTCATCCCTGGACCCTGAACGTTTCACTGCACATTCATGGCAAACCCATCTATTTGGCTTGCATTTCTTCCACAAATATTGGGTATAGGGACATTTCAGTTAAACATCTGGAAACCCATGTCACAAGTGTAGGCCCATAAACAGCCTGAAAATCCCATTCTTAACAGAATTCTAAAGTTTGGCTTCTCCCCCAAGAAACCCTTACACACTACACAGGGCTTCTGCCTCTCTGCCCTAGAAATCACTTTGAAACTGCTTTGAAAATTGAGCAAACCAAGAAAACGCTGGTAAGAAGGAAGGTCACCCTGTATAGACTAAAAGAGAAGGCATGTTCCAATGAAATGCTGACATAGTTTGTCATTGTCTAGATTGATTATGACATTCCAGTAACACGAGATATTTATCTTTGAGTTCTGCACAATGTGTACATAAATCTTACACAGTTGTTCAACATTTATTGCCATTATTTATAATGGTCTGAGAGTACTGCAGATGTTAAGACCCATGCTATCTGTTTTACATCAAAAACTTCTGGAAGATAAGGACCCAAGTCTGAACAATGTTTTCAAACACAGAGGTTTCTAACCACAACCACATACCAAATTCATCAGGAAAGCTCTCTTTTTAAAAATATTGATTACCAGCCCACCCCCAAATTTCTGAATCAGGATGTCTGAAAGGGGGCTCTTAGGATCTTTGCTTTTAACCACGTGTGTGCGTGCTAAGTCACTTCAGTCATATCTGACTCTTTGTGACCCTATGGACTGTGGTCCACCAGGCTTTTCTGTCCATGAGATTCTCCAGGCAAGAATACTAGAGTGGATTGCCATGCCCTTGTCCAGGGGATCTTCCCAACCCAGAGATAGAACGTGCGTCTCTGGTGTCTCCTGCATTGGTAGGCGAGTTCTTAACCACTAGCACCACCTGGGAAGCCCTGCTTTTAACCACATTCCCCAGTAATCAGCAACCAGCTCGACTCTGGTGCAGGAGCAGAGTCAAGACTCACAAGCCAGCTAGGGCAGCTGAGATTGTTATGAGGGTCTTTTAGATGAAACTGAACCAGCCTCCAGATCTCCCTGAAAGCAGAACTCCTCACAGTTTTTATGAGAACTAGGTGAAAGAAACCTCGCATTCCCAAGGAGTGGAAAAGATCTCAAAGAAGGCATTCCCTGAGTTAAGGCTCCAAAAGAAATTCATGGTAGAGATCAACTCACCCCGCCCCTCCTAGCAATATCATCCCCTTCTCACAGCCTCCCTTCCTCCAATTGTCCTTCCACCCATGGCTTCCTATGAACACTAGGAGGAAAAAGTAAACATCTTAAAAGGTCTCTTAGGATTGTTCCAGTGACCCACCCAGTTACCAAATGCTGATGTTTGCTCCTATTCAACATTTACCCAGGTTCTTGCTTTTCACCTTATCTGCATCCCCCAAAGAGACATTGCTCCAGTTCATGCCATAAGCAGTGAAGACACTTTTGAACTGAACACAAGTCTCGTCCCTTATTTCATTTATTATAAAACCCACATGAACCCTGGAGGCCAAAATGATTCCCTGCACGCCACCTCCCCCTCTCCATATCACCCTCCTTCTGCACCTGGGAGGAGTACAGACATGACGGGCTCTGAGAATCTTTCAATTCTCACTCTCTTATCTCTGGTGACTTTAGTCTCTCTTTTGCTGTCTTGTTTTTTGTTTTGTTTTGTTTTTTCCGTTCTCCCTTTTTATGCTGTGAAGACCACCAGCAAATTCTAAAATGCTCTCATTTAGCAAAGCAGAAAGAGCTCAGTCGTGATGCTAAACTGACCTCATGCTGGGCTTTCAGACCCTTTTCTTTTTGAAACTCTTCCAGAACCTATCACTCCAGAGACATGCACTCTTGCCTCTAAGATCTTTATAGCTCTAGTCTCATCAGCACCTACAAGAAGACCACATACTGCCCTTCTCCGTGACCTACAGCTGCTTTTTTGTCTGCAGCCCTAAATGGTACTGGCTTCTCCTTCTCCCACCCACCATTCCTCATCCCTCCAACTTGGGTCAGCCAGTGGTAAGTCAAGGGCAAGTATGAAACAAATTTACAGTTCCCCCTCCTGCCCCAGGTCTCTATTAGTGTTAATTTTTTCCAGCTTTCTCCCTAAAGCTTGGATATTTGTATTTGGGATTCCTGTCTCACAGATGTATTTGTTTGTTCAGTTCCGGGCTGGACTTCATTAAGTTCCTGTCTCTTCCCACCAAGGGAGGATCTTTAAATTTGGAAAGTTCTGTCTTGGATCTTTGCTGCTGTCCACCAACACCTCCTGTTCCGGAATCCATGCATGGCTTGGAGAGGAGGTCGGAGAGGGGTGAAACTCTGCTCTCCAGTGGTTCACTCTGCGAATATCCAGCCAGTCCCCTCCACCACACACACCAACATTGGCAACCAACATTGCAGCTGCTACCACCACTCCTCCTGGCCTCTGGCCATTTCTCCAGCAGGGAACTGGCTGCAGTCCCTCCCAAAATAATCTGCCCACATCTTGAAATGAAATTTACAAGGAGTCCTATCACATTTTCCCTAAAATCCCAAATCTATAACATCTAAAGAACTCCTTTCATCCTATTACCGAGTAATTCTGTGAATGGAAAAAAACAGCGGAAAAGAAAACCAACCCATCCTCCCCCACCCACTGAGGTTTCCATGCTTTCTCTTTAGTTTGTCTGTAGGACTGGCCTGTCTCTCTCCCTGCAGAGGCCTTTGCACTTTCCCCTTTGTGATCCAGTTCTGTTTTCCATGGTGCTCTGGTGCATAGAACAGTGATACTGTTGATTAGAGATCCAAACATTCACCACGCTCTTGAAAATTTACAGTACCTCCATTTCTGTTCTCCCCTCCAGCTAGGGTCTCGGTGCCTAATGTTTTTGTGTGTTCAGTCGTGTCTGACTCTCTGTAGCCTGCCAGGCTCCTCTGTCCATGGAATTTTCTAGGTAAGAATACTGGAGTAGGGTGCCATTTCCTACTCCAGGAGATTTTCCTGACCCTAGGATCGAACCTGTGTCTCTTGTGTCTTCTGCATTGGCAGGCGGCTGCGGATTCTTTACCACTAGCGCCACCTGGAAAGCCTAATGTATTTGTCCAGTAGGTATTCTCTGAAATGTGACACTCAAGGTGTGGCCTGTGGCCTGAGGGTGGGAGGGTCTCTGAAAAGGTGGCTGCAATTGCACCCGCTCCCCAGCTCTCTCTTGTGACATCTGTGGGGTTCCAAGTTCTTTTGTAGTACAGCTAAATATGAATCCTTCTATTTAGCTGAGAAAACAAAATATGGCCATACAGCAGTTTTAGAGGAAAGAAAGCACAATAAATCCAGTCACTACCATTTCACAAATTCTGAAAGTGGGGGAATTTCTGCTCTCTGGAATGTCAATGGGCCAAGCTGACAAATGGATTGTTCTCTTCCATCTGGGTAGTTGGCATCCTGGGGATGTAACTGGTATCAGATTCTACTGCCTTGACAAACCCTGAAGCTATGCAGATCAAATCCTATTATAGCATCCTCCAAGGGCTGTCTGTATATATCATGCTGAATTTTGCTGCACCAAAGGTTTGGTGAAAGGGGCCAACTGCCTTGAATCCTTGTTGTTGCCCAGAGGGTTTCTAGGCAAGCAGGGAGGGTCCCTGAAGAAGCCAAATTCCTGGTGCCACACACTCTCACAGGCAGACCTCTGTGGTCTTCAGAGGGGCAGCACATGCCAGCCACATTTTCCAGCCCATGAGAGAGACAGACAGACAGAAAGATGCAGAAACAGAGATTAAGTCCAAGGCACTCAAATCCTGGGCTCGATCATCATACCCCAGTTACCTGGAGTGGAGTTCAACAGGCTATTCCCTGACCCAAAATATGTCCCAAGTATTCTGGCCTAAATTCCATGGGCTATCTGGTTTTCTTATGCTTAATAGAAACCTCAAACTCATCCAAAGCTAGAACTCCATAGATTCTGGGCCTGCATGAGAACTTGGGACTGGCAGGCACCTCTGGATTGGAGTCCCCCTACCTCCCAACTCTTCTAATTTGGATCCTACATCTTCCCTGTCCCTTCCAACTTGACATGTTTCCACTTTATTCTCAGGATTCAAGATGACCATGCAAATCCAGACTGCCTGGGGTTCCCAGGCCTGAGGCTGCCTCAATTCAGTGACTTGGAACTGGCTATTTTTGATGAAGGCCTAAGTTGTATCAGACTTTTCCTGTATTCCATCCCAAAATGTCATATTGAGAAGCTCATTGACAACACACAGCTGGAGAAAAGCGTCTCCTTTCTTCATGTTTTATAATCTCCAAATGAAAAATAAGAAGTCACAATTCCAATGAAGTAACTTAGCTTCTTGACAGGAATACACACGAGCATGATCACACACAGACACACTCACACACACTCAGACACTCAAGTTGTCCATTGTGAGATGAAATATATAAACTGAAAATGTGGGTGTCTAGAAACCTGGGTTCCACTACTGGCCCCAGCACTGCCTTGCTGGGTGACCTTGGGAAAATCAGTTCACTCTCTGGACCCAGGCATTCTCTTTCAACTTCAGTATACAAGCCTGAAAACATCCAAGAAGTTACAGCCTTGCCAACCTGATCATTCATTTAGCCTAAAAGCATGATCATGATTTGCATAAAATCACTCACATAGCCTGGAATATTGTGGGGATGTTAGAAGATTGGGATGACTGAGCAAAGAGGGCAAATACATATTCTTTATATTATCAAGCTTACTGCACCAGAGACTTAGACTACAGCCACTTTGTCACTTGAGGGATGACTCACTTAGAAGAGTAGTTCAGTTCCCTCCAGTGGGAAAGGTATTTGGTAATAGAAGAGCCCTGTACAGCAATGCCTTTTCTATAAAACATTCCAAAGCCTTAAAATCCTGCCTTTGAAATCCAAATTCCAGTGTAGTGAGGTGAACCTATTCTTATTAAAAATGTTTCATATGCTAAAATTAATTAGCAATCAGCAAGGGGAAAGGAATGAGGTTATTCAGTTCAGTTCAGTCACTCAGTCGTGTCCGACTCTTGGTGACACCATGGACTGCAGTATGCCAGGCTTCCCTGTCCATCACCAACTCCCGGAGCTTGCTCAAACTCATGTCCATCGAGTCAGTGATGCCATCCAACCATCTCATCCTCTGTTGTCCACTTCTCCTCCTCCCTTCAATCTTTCCCAGCATCAGGGTCTTTTCCAATGAGGTTACTAGTGGTCCTTTTTTTGCCTGGATGGGGAAGAGTTAGGATGGGGAGAAGACAGGTCTTCTAGTGTCCTTCCAAGCATCAAATCAGGATGTGTGTCACTGAGAAGATAGGCTCCGAAGGTACCCTTGGGATGAGTAGATCTCTTCACAAAGTTTAAGAGTAGGGATCATCTGTAAAGTCATGGCGTCCCCAGCCATGCCCACTTTATTCCAAGGTCAGGTTTACACCTATGCACTAGATCTGGAAAGTGCCTTGTCATTTGCCCCTGGTTTGGCTCCCCTCTTTCCCTGCTGTAGAACAATACTCATGATACATTAACTGTGAGTAACTGTAGGTAACAGCAAGGAGGATGGATTCAAAGATGGCTTACATGTCTTTCTGGACAACCTGTTCTCTTGTTCCACCACCAGCATCCGAAGTCCCTCTCTCCACTGCCCTCTTCCTTCAGCCCTCAGAGACAGTCCACATTCCCAGCTTAGACAATGCATTCTTGCTGCCCTGACACACACCACCACAGTAGGCCAAGCAAGCTGTTGAGAGAGCCAAGCTACCCACCCAACACTAGGCTTTGGCTGAAGGCATCAAGCCAGGCCATGGTGTCATAGCAGTTAAGGTCTCTTGATAAGCCACATCAATTCAACTCTTAACATTGATCATGGCATTGTTGATGAAGTTGATGAGGGTTACATCAGACTAAATCCCTCCAGAGCCCAGACTGAATGATTTTTAATTCGGACAAGTCTGATGTTTAACTCTCTTCTCTGTGGAGGCAGCTGCTAGACCCAAATGTGGAATGGGTTTCAGTAGGCACAAGTTTGTTGGTTATGGGATACACCATCACAAAGAGATGGCTTCCATATATGGAAAAGTCTCTAACGAAACTTTGGGGTTCATTTCCATCACTTCTAAACTACCACTGATTCTTAATTATTTTGAACCAATGTTTGATATCAATGCCTTCCATAAATAAGATTCATCCATTCATTCAAAATTGTATTTAGAACCTCCTGTGTGTCATGCACTGTGTTGAATGTGTGGATATTGAGATCAAGGAGACATGTCCCTTTCTTTCAAAGAGCTCCATAAAGGGTGATGTATATATTTATTTCTCTTAAGAAGATGGCTGAAAGACTATCATATGAACCTTCCAAAGTCAATAACTACCAAAATGTCATCATGAGCTATAATGAGCACTCTATCTGCAGGGACAATGATTTTGCTGCTGCTGGCCCACCCTCTCTGGATTATTAAGTTATGGTATATCAGACAAATGTTTTTCCTCTTCCACAATTCCTCATGTGTCATAGACAGTTAACGGCTGACAAACAGAATGAAATGAGCTACAGGCTCTACAGTCTCTACAAGACATTACTTTCTGTTATGATTATTTATTGAATATCAATATTAATAAGTAAATCTGAGTGCTTATTAAGTACCAGTGACAAACTGAAAGTGTTAGTCACGCAGTCACATCTGACTCTTTGCAACTCCATGGACTGTAGCCCTCCAGGCTCCTCTGCCCATGGAACTCTCCAGGCAAGAATACTGGAGTGGGTAGCCATTTCCTTCTCCAGAGGAACCTCTCAACCCAGGAATCAAAACCAGGTCTCCTGCACTGCAGGCAGATTCTTTAGCGTCTGAGCCACCAGGGATGCCCCCACTAAGTGCCAGGAATAGTTCTAAATGCTCATATGCATTATCTCATTTAATTCTAACAATCCTAAGAGGTAAATACTGCCTTTACCCTATTTTCATCCTGACTTTACAGATGCAGAAATTGAGACTCAAACAGACTTGTGTACTTTTATTCCCTGCAAAGATTTCCAGAGGCTTCCATTGAGAACTGCTGACCTGGTTCAAGCTCCTTGCTTTATGAAGCGCATCCATTCAGGCTCTATCTCCAGTCAGTGACTATATTATTTTGTCAAACAATAGCCACAAACCCAAATTATGAGATCATTTAGTCACTTAACAAATGTTTATTTTGAATTACCGTGTGATGAGAATACAGTGTTGAAACTAACACAGGCTCTGCTCTCCGGAGGCTTTCAACATGAGAGAGGAGATTTTAAAATGAACAGAAAGAAGATAGAAAACTATGAGGCACTGAACCCACTGGGCTTCAATAGCACAGAGTCCAGACTGAGACTGGCCCTTCAGCTCTCCCACTTCAAACTCCTGCAGCTGGACTCTTGAGTTCCAGACCCTTAGTATGGCTCACACCTTGGAACTGTGCCCTTCTGTGACCAGCTTCTTTCCACGAGCACCCAGGTCATCAGCATCATGGGTAAAATAACACCAAAACTTACTCTGTGAAGCCCAGTGGAACTGAAGACATGAAGAAAACACCCAGTGGGTATGGCCAAGAGAAGTAACAAGAACCTGAAGTACAACTACTGGGAACTCATAAAGAATCACTAGAAAGAGAAGCCCAAGAATTTTGCCTGGATGATCAGAAATTGAACAAGAAGGAACTGGCGGGGAACTATGGTCCAAAAGTTATACGATTCGCTCTAGCATGAGAGCCGCAGAGATCTCAGCTTAGGACAATCCCAGTACCCTCAGAGCTCTCAAAGAAACATCGGAGGTTGTCAGATTTCTCCGTAGCTGGTATGGAGGCTCTCCACCCTTCCGTGCACAGGAGCTGCCCTATGCCAGGTTGCATTTGGGATTCAGTGCTTCACTGATAAGTCTGCATCCTTGGTGTGTATTTGGGTTCTGTGTTCGCTCTGGCTGGTGTGATCTTTGCTTGTTTCTAATTGGCAAAATGCACCAACATCATGGTCAGATTCACTAAATTATCCCTCAGTAAATTACCCCAGTTTTTGTCATCTGGGATGCAAGGAAGAAAGCATAGTCCTGGAAGAGCAGCTTATGGTTGGGGACACAGTGGAGATTATGGGTGGAGACCAAATTCCTATGGATATCAGGTAGCTCACTTCTCAGGGAGGTAAGATAGATAACTTCTCTCTCACTGGGAGGTCTGAGCTCCAGTTCTGCTCCTGTAACTACTCATGGCAATCCCCTTGAAACAAAGGGGATTCTGGCTTCTCTTCCACACTCTATTTTAAAGGCACAGCGACTGGCACAGTCACCAATACAGGCAACGGCACCATCGTTGAACAGATTGCTTCACTGGCTTCTGGAACTGGCAATGGGAAGACACACATTGCCACTAAGACTGAGCACTTTGTGTGCCTTGTGGCAACAGTGGCCTCTTCACCAGCATCCTTTTCTTTCGTTTTTTCTTTTTAATTTATTTATTTTAATTGGAGGCTAATTACTTTACAATATTGTAGTTGTTTTGCCATATATTGACATGAATTAGCCATGGATGTACTTGTGTTCCCCATCCTGAATCCCCCTCCCGTCTCCCTTCCCATGCCATCCCTCTGGATCATCCCAATGCACCAGCCCTGAGAACCCTGTCTCATGCTTCGAAACTGGACTGGTGATCTGTTTAACATATGATAATATATATGTTTCGTTGCTATTCTCTCAGATCATCCCACCCTCGCCCTGTCCTACGGAGTCCAATATTACCACACCAGATGGCGCAGTGGTAAAGAATCTGCCTGCCAAGGCAGGAGACGTGGGGGACGTGGGTTCAATCCCTGGGTTGGGGAGATCCCCTAGAGTAGAAACTGGCAACCCACTCCAGTCTTCTTGCCTGGGAAATCCCACGGACAGAGGAGTCTTGCAGGTTATAGTTCATGGGGTCGCAAAGAGTTGGACACGACTCAGCACAGCAGCAGTCCATGAAGTGTGTCCTAGATTCCACCACCTTCCTCACTGGTGTCGCTGTGGCCCAGGCACCTGTGGACCTCCTGGCAATTTTCGCTGTCACTCCATTAATGACAGAAATATGGGTGGCCAAGAACTGCCTGGAGATGAACCTGGAAGCAGTGAAGACCTCAGTTCTGCTTCTGTCATTTGCTCTGACAAGACTGACCCTCAGACTCACAGCAGAACCCATGGGTGATGTGACAATCAGATCTATGTAGCTCACACATGGAGAACAGAAAAACCAACTCCTTGCCTAAAGCTCTGGAATCTGGGCTTCCTTATTTAAGATAATAACACTATATAATCAAGTTGAGTTCAAACCAGGACAGGAGTAAACACCATGAAGAAAGTGGTGGTTGGAGATGCCTTAGAAACTGCCCTTGGAAATTCTCAGAGGTCATTTTGAGGGGTGTGATAGAAATTAGGAAATTAAACTGCAATGTGCCTGGGATCCCTTTTGACTCTACCAACAAATTTCAACCCCTCCCCCAATATGAGATGGACGACCCCAGTGACAGATGCCGCCTCACAGTGAGGATGGGGACCTGAGAAGATGTTAGAGAAGTGCAGCACCATCATTAGTGAGGTCCTAGGGCAGCCTCCAGTCAAGCGCATAGCTCAGGCCTTCCACACAGTGCCCATGGAGCTAGGGGGCCTGGGAGAGCCACATTCTGGGTTTCTGTCTTCTCTACATGCCAGCCTTCAAGCTCCCAGGAGCCTACACATTTGACAGATATCATGACCTTGCCCATCTCCAACTTCTGTTCTGTGGCTCTTGTCAAGGACTGATCCCTTTTAGTGCCCTGTGTCTGATGCACTCACCAAACACCAGGGTGCTGCAGACAGGGTTATTATGGTCACAGGTGATCGTCCCTTCATAGACAACATTACTGCCGGAGAATGTAGGTGAGATAGATGGTGAAAGACATAGAAAAATGCATCAACACTGCTGTGGACCAAGTATACAAACAGGGAGAAACCACTGGGATGACCAGTATGGAGCTGAAGAGCTACATCAAAGCACCTGGATGAACTCTTAACCGACCACTCAGAAACCACCTTTGTTCCTCCCGCAGAAGCTGATGACTGATGTGGGCTGAGAGAGACAGGATGCATTTGTTCCTGCATCAGAGGAGGGAGTTAGCACTTCTCCATTTCTAAAGAATGCAGATGTTGGGGTTGTCATGAGGATCGCAAATCCTAACACATCCAGAAATGCAAGCCACATAATCTGACTGGTGACATCTTTACATCTCTAGGTACAGGCTGGAGGAAGGCTGCCTAACCTGTGACAGTCTAAAGATTTAATTTTCCTAAAGAAGATCAATGCTTATACTCTGACCCAGAACATTGCCAAGCTTTGCCCTTTTTTTTATTTACATTATTGTCAGGCTTACCCTGCTCCCTGGCATCATTACCATCTTATTCATTACCAACTTGGGCACAGACATAACTCTCTCCAGCTTATGGGAAAGCTGAAAGTAACATTATGAACCAGATGCCCTGACAAGAAGATGGACAGACCGGGGAACAAGCCATTTATCTTGTATTCCTGCTGATACCCTGGCCTCATGCAAGCCTGGGAGCTTTCATTGTTTAAGTCACCATGAATGCACAGAGTAGATTAAGGTTCAACATTCTCATTAACCTCTGAGGCAATGGGGGAACAACAGCATGTATGACAAGGAAAATTGTCATGGACAAAAAAGGACAGAGTGTCAGAGAAAATACCCAGAATGTATAGGCCACACAGCTGCTGTCTCTGGCATCATGAACTAGCAAATAGCATATCTGATCATGAAGAAGACCTGGAGAAATTTCATCTTCCAACACGGTCTTTTCAGAAATAAAGTCATCTGGGTAGGGATTGTCTCACCGCTTGTCAAGGCAGTAACCCTCTCCTATAGCCTTAGAAGTGTCACAGCCCTGGATTTTACTACCTGGCTTAGCATGATAAATAGTCTGTGGATATGGAACATACGTACTTCTTCTTTGGGTGTATAATGATGTGTGAAAACTTCTCATCAGACTTTATTGTGGAATCTGTTGAGATAATGCATCACTAATACCATCTCTTTGCCTAAGTGTTCAAACTTCATATTAGTGATGACCTTTGGTTCTCTTGTGCAGTAATGATGTCATCCATATTTATACTAGAGAAAGACAAAAACTATACGAAAGGCACTCAATTGACATTTTGTAGTTTACAGCCGAGGTTTGACTATTTATGAATGACTTTTATCTCTATCTCCAGTTTTAAAATATGTGAATTTCAAGGTGATGATATATGGAAGAAACACTTATTTGTATGTACATAAATTTCCAAGATATTAAATAATCTTGTGTAACCCAGATATCTGCTGGGATCTCCCTGATCTTAAGCTCTCAGTGTATGCATGCTAAGTCACTTCAATGGTGTCTGACTCTTTATGACCCTATGGACTGAAGCCTGCCAGGCTCCTCTGTCCATGGGGATCGTCCAGGCAAGAATACTGGAGTCGGTTGCCATGCTCTCCTCAGGGGATCTTCCCAACCCAGGGATGGAATCTGCATCTCTTATGTCTCTTGCATTGGCAGGCAGATTCTTTACCACTAGTGCCACCCAGGAAGCCCTCACCCTTCCTACTGGGATGCCAGTTGGGCTTCTTCCAAATTCTGCTCCAAAACCAAATTCCAAGTCCACTTTGCATACTCAAGGGGCTGTATTGAACAAAAGAGTCTTTCATTCACCAGGAAGCCATTGTGGTTTGAAATAGTAATATCTATTTCTTGAAAAACATTTGCAAAGCATTTTTCAGCACCAATGTTATGCCAATCATGTTTCATGCTTTCAACTTAGATTTATTCATGTGTGGGACACACATCTATGTTCGCGGGGGCCCAGAAAGACCTCGTTTAAAAGTAAAAGACATTTTAGAAAACAAACAAGTGAAGATACAAAGTATTAAATGACATACTCAAGGTCCAGAAAGATTATCTGTAAGTGACTTCTAACGTCCCTTTCGATCCTAATTTTCCATGATTCTAGGTCATGTACCATGATGTCCAGTTAGGGATTTAGAAGAGGCTTCAAGCAGCAGGTGCACGTGGGCTAGACTTAAAGAAGAGACAGTGTCAAAGTAAGAGAGACAATGTTTTAAAAAAAGTTGAACAGATCCCAGTTTCCTTTGAATGAATCAGAAAACTTTACAAGAAATCAATATTGGGAGTTTGAAGTTTCTGAGACAATCTTAATTATATTTTACTCTTTATGATTTGCAAAATTTTGACTTCCTGTCTTTCCATCCTTCTTTCATTTAAACAACATTGATTGAGGGCTTTTTATGTTTCAGGCAGTGTGCTAGGCATCAGAAATGCAAAGGCGAAGTCCCCAGAAGACAAGAATTCAAGTCCAAGGGGTGAAATAAACAGAGAAACAAGTGTAGCTCAGGTTCAGACTGGCAATTCCTGCATCCCTGCCTCAGTCTCTGGCCTCTACCCCTCAAGTTTAGGCACAATACTCATCCATTCCCTAGTCTACTCATCCCCAAGTCCAGAATGTGGGTTTAGTAACTTACATTAAACCTTTTGGGAGTCAGAATCGCCCTTCAGGTCTCTTCCATAAGCTGACTTCTCCCTCACCTCTTTCTACTCTTTTCTCTCCTCTCTGCTCTCTGAGGAACAACACAAATCCCCCTCCTCATCCTACCCACAAGAGTTTCAAAGCCTGTTTTGTTACTTGAGCATACCCTTGAGTGCCACCCTCCACCCATGATGACTCAAAATACTACTTCCAAATAAACACTGGGCCCACCACAGTAAAGGGCTTTGAAGACGGAGGAAAGGGGGCCTCCATCTTTGCTCAAACAACATTGCTGTGCTCAGAAATGGGTGGATCTTGTCCAATAAAGACAGAATAAGCAGCCTGGGTGGTAAAGACTAAAAGGAATTCTGGTCCATAAAATGTATTTCTAATTCTCAGTGAGACCATTCCAGCAATGTAGGGAGTTGGCCCCTGGACTCACCAATGTTTGGGTTATATTTCAACCTTGATTGAGCACCAGAACTGCACACAGTGCCAACTCCCATGTGCTTTGAGGAAGGCTGGGTACATTATGCCTCTGTTTTTGTTTTTTGGTGTTTTCCCCACATGTCTGCAGTGTTTCTTCCATTCAAACCAGGACTTTTCCCTCCATCTAAGCCACACATTGGATCCAGCCTGGGCTGATACTCATCGGAGAAGGCAATGGCACCCCATTCCAGTACTCTTGCCTGGAAAACCCCATGGACGGAGGAACCTGGGTGGCTGCAGTCCATGGGGTCGCTAAGAGTCAGATACAACTAAGCGACTTCACTTGCACTTTTCACTTTCATGCATTGGAGAAGGAAATGGCAACCCAAGATGCTAAATTCACTTTAGGGCCAAAACATAGAAATAATTTATTCAAAAACGTGCCAACAACTCCATGGAAAACTTTCATGGACACCATCCCTTCATCCAGATTCTCTGATGGAAAGGAGCTCTTTTGCTCAGTGGTGACACTGAAATGAGAGGTTGTCCCTATGTAGGGAGGAAGGGAGGGCCCGGGGCTGTCCCTCTTCTGGGGCTCCAGTATGGCATGGGTATCTCTGCTTGTCCCTTGCTGAATCATCTCTCCCTCTCTTTTTTCTTTTATATGTTCTCCTCTCATCCAGGGTCCACATCTCAGTTCAGGACTCCAGATGAAGTCTGCCCAACAGACACAGCATTCTTGCTAAACCAGCCTACACAGAAGATACTAGAAAAACGTGATCATTGTCCTCAAGTAGAGGAAGACCTGACACCAGACAAGGCATTAGACTCGCTTAGCTCGGCAGCAGAGGAGACAAGTGGGCACAGCAGACAGAAGATGCTAGAGACAAAAACATCTTCACTATATAGAAAGAGGGTTTTAGCCAAAATTGGTGGTGGTTTAGTTGCTAAGTCATGTCCAACTCTTGCGACCCTATGGACTGTAGCCTGCCAGGCTCTTCTGTCCATGGAATTCTCCAGGCAGGAACACTGGAGTGAGTTGCCATTTCCTTCTCCAAGGTACCTTCTTGACCCAGGAATCAAACCCAGGTCTCCTGCATCACAGGCAGATTCTTTACCAACCAAACTACTAAAGGAAGCCCATAGCCAAAATTAGAATTGGACTTTTGCAAACATCTGAAGTTAGGTACTCCTCCAAGCCCAGAATTTACTTACTAATAAATTCTGGGTGAAGTATCTAATCTGCGTGAAGTATCAGAATGTCCTGGGGGAAAGAACTTGAGCCACAAAAATACTGGGGATTCAGATATAGAAAGAGGCTGAATTTGGGGTGTGCAAGAAGCACATATCAAGTGAAGCTGAATTTGAAAGGGAGAAGTGAAGAAGAATAAGGGTAGGAAAACACTGGAGAGTTGAACACAGCCCCAGGGCCTGGGCATCAAGGGTGAAGATAATGGTTCTGGGAATAGCTTGGTGGTGACCCAATTATAATCTGCCCCTGTCCCAGGCATCCTGGTGACACGTGTGTAAAGAGCAAAGGGTTTCATGTAAACATTAAAAGGCCATGATATTTAAGGACATGAGCAGTTCTTCGGAGAGTACTACAAAGGAATAGACCATCAAGAAAAGGAAGACATTTCCATCTTGGCAGGAAAAAAAAAAAAAAAAAACTGCTATCGAATAGCGTGGAGCAAAGGGAGTACATTAGTGGCCTGAGGTGGAAAGGTCTTGACACAGACTTGAGATCGAATTCAGCTTCAGAGATCTAGTCCAGGACAGAGCTGGTGGAACTTCAGACTTGCTGGCCCATAAGAGAGTAGTGGCCAGGTTTTGGCTGGATGGATTCAGGCACCCATGTGTGGGAGCCCTTGTAGATTTCCAGGGAAAGGCTCCTCTCATTTTCATCATTACCATGAGGACCAAACTTTTGCAGCCACACAGATGGAGACAATTCAATGATTCAATTTTCTATCTGCACCTTTTAAAATATTTTTTAAAGTCAGGTTTAAAATTTTCCTTTCTAAAGTGTACCATATAATAAATTTTCACAAGTACATAGAGTTGTAAAAAATTGCCCCTGCAATCAAGATACACAGCATTTCCATCACCCCAAAACATGCCCCCATGTCTCCTTGAAGTCATTACCTGCTTCTATTCCCAGCCTCTGACAACCATCAATCTCTTTTGCCTCAGTGGTGGTGCTAGTAGTAAAGAACCCATCTGCCAATGCAGGAGACATAAGAGATGCTGGTTCAATCCCTGGGCTGGGAAGATCCCCTGGAAAAGGAAATGCAACCCACTCCAGTATTCTTGCCTAGAGAATCCCATGGACAGAGAAGCCTGGTGAGCTACAGTCCAAGGAGTCACAAAGAGTCAGACCCGACTAACGCAACTGAGCACACAAAGCACGTGTATATGTTCTATTTGTTGCCTCTTCTAGAATGTAACATAAATTAAGTCATAGCATATGTAAGCTTTGGGTATGCTTTCTTTACCTTAGATAGGGCTCTTGAGATTTATCCATGACATAGCACATATCAGTCCCATGTTCTTTTTTCTTGCTGTACCAATAGTATTCCAAGCATGGGTACACCACAGTTTGTTTATCCATCTGCCAACTGGTGGACTGTTGTTAATTTTTTGTTGTTTCTGGTTTTTGATGATGAGGAATGAACATTCTCATACGGCTTTTCGTGTGGACAAATGTGGTCACTGGGAAAATACCGAAGAGTGGGATCACTTGGGCCCCTACGGCAAGCATGTATTTCACTTTATAAGAATCAACCAAACTGTTTTCCAAAGTGACTGGATTATCTGGCACTCCCAAGGGCCCCCAAAGTGTCTGACTGTTGTGGTGACCCCCATTTGCACTCGTAGGCGCGCAGGATGAGAATATTGAAGTTCTATTTCTGTTGACCCAGCATCCTGGAAGTCAGAACGCCCGGAAGCAGAATTCACAGGCCCTGGAAATGTGAGTTCTCTGTCACCAAGTGTCTTGGGCAGGGGCTGGGCAATCGCTTGTCAGGGATGCAGTAGGGGCTAAACCATCTGACCTTCTAGATCTCTCCCAACTCTGGAATCTCTGATACTATTTGAAGACACCACCCACCCATATTTCTTACACTTGGCTCGCTAAACAAACATGTGTCTTGATGTTTGACATCTTTATCAGTTTGACCGATGTGTTTCCTTGAGTTGATATTTTTCATGCAATCAATTGGATCTCTTGGTAGTTCCTGCAAAAAGGGAATAAATAAATGGACCACCCACATCTTATTTCATTCTGTTGACCTGTTTGGGACTGTAGATATTTCACTCAGCCTCTCTATCCTTCAGCTTCTCTATCTGGGGCTGACAGCGCCCAGCACTCAGAGTCTGGCAGATCACCCCAAGCACAGGGCTGACTGAGCAGTGACATTTGTATCCATGACTAGAAAGACTGCTGCTACTCTGGGCTCTCTTCTGTGGGTTCTGGAGTCTATCCGACCAGAATCTGGATTATGACTCTGTTCCTAGCCAGATGACCCTGAGCAAGTCGCTCTCTGAATCTTGGTAAAATGGACCTTCTCTGCATAGGGTTAGAGTTAATGTAGGTCAAGCACTTTGCACAGCGCCTGGTATGGAGTCCACCCTCTGGGAAACATTATTTTTGTCTTGACTGTCCCTGAACCTCCTTTCCCTATCACTACTGCTTAAGGGAACTGGTCATCTCAGTTGGATGGGAAGGATCCCCATCTCAGCAGTGGGAATACTGGGGCTGGGATGTAGCTCTAGGCATCAGCAGAACAGGGATAGGAGGGGAAGTGACAGGCACAGCTGGACAGGGGAGGGTCCACATCAGCAAGCATTGAAGAGCTTGCCTCCTCGTGGTGAAGCTGGCCCCAGCTTCTAGACCTGCAACCTTTTCCTATAACTGTCTCTGGGCCCCAGGCACAGGACATCTTTCTGGATAACGGCTTTCCATTTCTTCCCAGGGCTCTTTGACTTCTCTCAGTCATATAAGGCCTTGGGAAATTTCCCCCAGATTATCTGGGGGCCCCAGGACCACTGATGTTGGTTACAAGGGCAGCTGAGTCTTCTTGCCTGGAGACTCCCATGGACAGAGGTGCCTGGCAGGCTACCGTCCATCGAGTCACACGGAGTCTGACACAACTGAAGCAACTGAACACGCATCCACAAGCAGTTCTAAAACACTCTCACAATTCAGAGATGTAGGTGGGTCTGACCGGGCCCTGCTCACCAGCCTTCACCAGAGAAATCAGAAACTTTTAATACCTGTAAATTTTGTTTTTAAAGAGAATTCCCTAGACCAGGCCTCCATCATCTCCAAGAACATAGGAAAGCCAGAGTGAACACGCCCTTCACCCTTCAGAGATGCCTGTAAACAGTTCTCTGAGCCAACACAGCCAGTTTCTCACCTCGCATCTCCACCCCTGCTTCTCCCTTGGCATCCCTCTGCCCAAACAACACCTTTCCAAAGCTTGGGAGACAAATTAATCCATTTCCTCTCCCAGCCATGCGGTAGACCAGGACAATGGGTTCCAGCCAAGAGCTGTTAGTGCAGGAGCCAAGAGCTGGATGAGCAGCGGATGTCTCCCTCCCCAGCCCTGACCTGTCCTGGATCTGGGAGAGGGTGGAGAACATGAACCTGCCCAGAGCACCATGGGGAAAGCACTCCTGAATTGGAGTGAAAGCATGCACTTGGATCCCAGTCTCAACATTTCTGAGTCATGCAAATCTGGACAAGTGATGACTTCTCCTAGACTCTGTGTTCGGACCCTTTGTCTATAAAATGAGGGTAATGACAGCTCCCTTGCAAGACTGTTTTGGGATTAGAGATTATACATATAAAGCATCTGGTGTGTAGTAGGTACTTAATAAGCCATAGATACTTCTGCTGTTGCTGTCTATCTTCTTGCTGTGAGGATTAAACAAAATAATCCATTTAAAACTCTAGCACCAATTTCACCAGATTCTCAGATATACCCCTGAAAGGGGATAAGTACTGGGCTCCCCTCTCTCTATTACCTGGCTCCTGTCTCTATCACCTGGAGAGGGGGAAGAAACAGATTCTTCACTTCTCATCAACTCTGTCCTTGCAGGGAAGCCTCAGAATGACGGACAAGTTAGAACTAAAGTCATTTGAATGGTACTTTTCAGCTGCTTAACTTTAGAAACATCTTCAGGGGGATGTTAAGGTGGGTGGCTGAGTTTTCATAATCATTATTAATTCTAGGTTATAGACATCGTTTTTCTGGGCTCTACAAATATTCCCTCATCCTCCCACACCCACCCCAAACCGTAGAAAATCAGGAGTTGGCCTTGGACACCGTGTTCTGCCTCCGCTTGCTGTCCACAGGCAATACCTGTTGATGGGACAAACAGAGGAATCGGGTTTCCAAGGCTGTCAATCTGGAAGCCAATCCACTTGCTGAAATGATTGGAAAAGGCATCTCAACAACTTGCAGCTAAGCACGAAGGCCTCAGCCTCCAGAGAAGCTCTCATGTTACAAAACTTGACAGAAACTGCCTGCCTGGGGGGCTTAGACAGACAGACAGGTCCAGGTCACTTTGTTCCTGCTGCAGGAATCTGGAAGGGAGACAGACGTGTGTCCAGATCACAGCCTCAGATACCGCTCCAGCCAGAAGGCTGGCCCAGGAGAAAGGGCTGCTTTTCCTGAACCAGCCACCTCCCTCTTCCCCAACTCTTCACTGCATCTCTGTTTCCAATCACCAAGTTAGAAATCCAGCTCTCCCATCAGATCGCCGTGAGAAGGCCTGGGTGGAACAGCATGCTTCGAGTGCAAAATAGGGAAGAAAAAAAGGCAAGAGGGTAGCAAGAGTTTCAATGGATTTCAAGGAATGACATCGCCGTCTGTCTCATCTTCTAGGATCAGGATCACAAAGACCCAGCTCCTTGGGGAGTCTCTGATAGACTCAAGATGGAAGAGAGGGGACAGACCATAGCAGAAGGCAGGGGACACTTGAAAGAGGACCCACATTTGTGGACACGCTTTCAGACCACTGAAGATGCCTTTTAAACCAGACTACCGCAAACAAACAAACTGAAAGGAGCAGGCTAAAAAGAGTGTGGACCCTCAAATCAGACACTCCAGGGTACTTTCCTGGTGGTCCAGAGGCTAAGACTCCATACTCCCGATGCAGGGGACCCAGGTTTGATCCCTGGTCAGGGAACTAGATCTCACATGCCTCAGTGAAGATCGAAGATCCTGTGTGCCACAGCTGAGACCTGGCACAGCCAAATAAATAAATAAAGTGTTTTTTAAAAACATCAGACATGCCTGACACATGCTCCACCTCATCATTCCCAGGAACATGATCCAATACATTTGGTGATGAAGGCAATTAGAGTTGAGATTCTGCCACTTGGAACCACAAAAGCCCCAGCTACACCCTAAGTCATTTCCCGAAGTCCCAGTGGGAGTTAGCAGCAAATGCAGCCTCTCAACTCAGCAACTCTAGGCCTGTCTGATCCTTTCTGTTCTCCATGTTGCCTTCCATGCCCCTCTTTCCCAAAGCCAAGCTCATAAGCTCCTCCATCAGAGGCAGGGAGAAGAAAAATGAAGCTCAAGTATTTTGTTTAATAACCAACTGCCTAGAAATGTTCTAAAGCTCAGACTACAATGAGAGGAGTACATCAAAGGACACAGGTCAGTATGGAACAGGTTTGTGAACAGACTGGATGGAAGGAGGGAGAAGAAAATGGACATGGAATCAATGATGGATGTTCTCTCCTCCCCAGAGCCAGGAGACTTGAAGGTACTATCTTCCAATATTTGCATCCACTTAATTTTTTGTCTGTAATTTTCCTCCAGTTTCTATCTTGGCAGATACAGTACATGTATGCCCTTGTAGTCACCATGTTAAAGTTCTATAAGATAAAGGACAGAGCACAGGTTTAAGTCCTGGCCTCTTACACTTAGACCCACTGTATAGATGAGACAACAGAGGCTCGGGAAGATTAACAATAACTACTGTTCTATGCCTACCACCCTCCCAGATCTGAAAAGAGAATAGACTAAACAGAGGCCTGAAAAGCTAACAGCCCCACACAAATGCAAGATGATATTATTCAAAGAGGTGGTGCTGATGTGTCTCTTTGGCTGAATCGTCTTTTTGCTATAGTCTGGGTGGAATCTGGGACTCAATGACACATGGCTGATTTCTATAAAGCCTTGTTTGGTTAGTAGTGGTGACAGGTTAAGATTAGCCCAATTCTGTTGCACAGACCCCCCTCAACTACCAGGAAAACCCCAGGGATTCTAAAACTCACAGCTCAAAGCACCTATATTCTCCCAAGCCCACTTACAATTGAGGTATAGGATAAAATCAGAGCCCATGACAATTCTCAGGGGGACATTTGGAAGGAAGAAAAGTGTTAGGATATAGTGTCATTTGGGAATGCAAGCTTCTATCCTTGAAAAGATTAAGATCTTCAAGAATATACTAGTCAGGACTTTCCTGGGGGCTAAGTGGTAAAGAATCAGCCTGCCAATATAGGAGACACAGGTTCAATCCCTGGTCCAGGGAGTCACATGCCTCAGGACAGCTAAGCCCGTGTGCCACAACTCCAGAGCCAGTACTCTAGAGCCGACAAGCCACAACCACTGAAGCCCACTTGCCTGGAGCCTGAGCTCCGCAGCAGGAGAAGTCACAGCAGTGAGAAGCCCGCACTCCGCAGCTGGAGAGTAGCCCCTGCTCGCTGCAACTAGGGAAAAACCCACACAGCAACAAAGACCCAGCACAGCCAAAATAAACAAATACAAAATAAGTAAATAAAATAATTATTTTTTAATATACAGTTGGGGGTTCTTGGTTACAAATAATAGAAATGAGCTAAAGGTCATTGTGCTTCATTCGTCCTCCAAAGATGAGTTAATGGAACAGCATTGGGCAGCTCCAAGGATCAACAGGAAGGGTGGATAATCACACTCTTAAGGGAGGACAGCCAAGTTCATGCCCCAGAAACCATCTGCTTAGGGTGACATTCCCACCATCACTTGTTCTGGGACACCACCACCATTGCACTCTAACAACCGCTAGATCCTGGATCCTGGGAGTCACTGCAACAAGAACAAGCTCTACACTCTCTGTTTCTCTCTGTCAAGCCTCTTGAGACATAAAGTTCTCCAGTGAGAGCACTGGCTATTACCTAGCCTCCAGGGTTGCAGGAGAATAGGACTCTGGTTCTTTGAGCTTCCTGGGGGCAGTGAGGTTGAGGGGGCAGGGACCAGAGGCCTGCTTCATACCTACCACCCCCTGGTAGTAAATTCTCCTAGCAGAGAGAGGGTTGGGATAACAAGTTAGCCAAGATGGTAGCCAGTGTCCCCTCCCCGAGTGTCTTCTCATTCATCCCTCTACTCCTCTGTGAGGCTACAATCAAACCAGAACTTTCCTTCTGAAAAAGAAATCCTTCAGGAGAGAAAATTCCATGGGACGCTGACTGCAGTATCTTGTGATTTTCTTCCTGGTGTACTATGTTCGCTCCCACAGAAGGAGACTGCAGGTCGGGAACACACCACCAGCAGCAAGCAGTCTTTCAGTGGGGTCAACTCAATCTTCTTTGGCAATTTAGAGGACCACTGCTTACCACCACTCACAATTTAGAGGTCCATACGACCCAACCCCCATGGCACCCCACTCCAGTACTCTTGCCTGGAAAACCCCATGGATGGAGGAGCCTGGTAGGCTGCAGTCCATGCTAAGGGTCGGACACAACTGAGCAACTTCCCTTTCACTTTTCACTTTCATGCATTGGAGAAGGAAATGGCAACCCACTCCAGTGTTCTTGCCTGGAGAATCCCAGGGTCAGGGGAGCCTGGTGGGCTGCCGTCTATGGGGTTGCATAGAGTCGGACACGACTGAAGTGACTTGGCATGACTTGGCATCCTGTTCACTTGCCCTAATCCTTCAAATTTCTCATCCCAACCTCTCAACTTGCTGCCCCAACCTGCCCACAGCCAAGCCCTAAATGAAACCCAGAATTTAGCAGGTGCTCTGATAATGAATTCACACACTGGTGTGAGGCCAGGACTGCCAGGGTGCTAGGTTCAGTCTCACCCCAGCCCAAATACTCCTGCACCAATGTATCTTCCTGTTTTTAACAAGATAGCTCTGCCTGCTCTACAGAACATGCTTGCCCAAACCAGAAACCAAATGCCCCATCTCCTTAGGCCTTTAGCCTCCACCCTGTAAGACTTCCTTGACTGTTCAGAAATTCCATGCAGATTTTCTCACGGACAAATTAAGCCCCTGTGGGAAAGAGAACTAAGCTACAGGTGCCCCAGACTCAGTTCCAAAAGCCCTCCAGGAACAGTACTTAGAGGGAGCCAGGGAAAGTGGAGACAGGGTGGCAGGGCTGGGAGGACAGGAAATGAGCTTCTGCCCTTGGGTCAGTTTCCAGGAGTGGTTCCTTCCAGCCAGACTGACTGGGATGCATACAGCTGCCTCCCTGATGGGGTTTCAATGTTTGTTTCTTCTCCAAAGCTGCAGCTGGAAAGGACAGTCATGCAAAAATAAAAACAGGACTAAGAATCCCTCTTCGGCTCTCCTTCAGCCCAAATGAAGTGGAAATGCCATAAACAAAAAATAGCAGAAAAATAATATCATTGGCAAATTAGTCATTCAGCATAAGATTAGTATATAATGTTGCTGAAGGACTAATTGTTTGTATTTTATATTGTAGAATCCTGAAGAGTAAACCTAGTCTAAAAAGAAAGAAAGATAGAGACTTTGAGATTCTGATGCAAGTGTCCTAAGTCTCTGAGGGTAGTCTTGATTCTATTTAAAATATTGTGATTTCTTTATTAAAGAAGCAATATCTATTCACTGTAGGAAAACATCAAAATTAAACAGAAAAGTTTCTTTTAAATTAAATCACAGTTTCCTTTCTCATGAAACATGCATACCTTTCAAGTTTTTCTCTATGCATTTATTAGTACTTTCTTTTCATAAAAATAATAATACATATCTTGTAATCTTTTCTCTTCTCAGTTTTATCAATAACATCCAATTCAGACCATCATTTTAATTGGTTATGTAATATACTATCCTATGGATATTTCATATCTAGTCAACAAATTCCTATCATTGAATATTTACAATGTTTCCAATTTTTTGCATTAAAATCAACACTGTAATAAACTCCCCATCTTGTATATACAATTTGGTGATTTTGCCTGGTCATTTCTTCTTAGAACACATTCCTAGATGTGAAATCACCATGTAACAGTTTATCAATTTTTGAAATATATACAAAATGGCCTTCTAGTAGGGTGGGCCAAGTTACATTTCCACCAAGTCAGTAGTTCCTGTCCCCACATGCTCTCAATATCACAAGTATTGTCATTCTTTTCCTTATTTCTTAAGTAGACCAAGTTTGCTGGATAACTGTTTTCATTCGCTTTGATAAGAGTATTATGAGAATTCCTTTTCCTTTGGTTGCATTTGCAACATAAGATTGACTTTAATCATTGTCAGTCAGTAGAAGAAAGAGAGTAGGGAGAAAACAAGAGTCCACTCAGGTAAATAAGGAAGAATTAGCAGAAAAGTGGGAAGACCAAACGTCCCCTCAAGGGGAAAAAAGGAGGCGTTGGAAAGTGACTTTGGTTCAGATGGTTTCCTTGCTTTTGCCAGTTAGCACCTGGGACCAAGAACACTTTCAGTGCCACCCAAAGTGGCAGGAGGCCTTGGGCCAATGACTAGGCTTATGACTCCATTTTTAAGTTGATGTGTCCAATCCAAGTGATGTGTGATAGTCAACCTACAGATAATGGACATTTGAGTGTTTGCTTTGATCTACAAAAAAAAAGACAACCCAAGAAACATGATGGAGAGTCTAAGGAGGCTGTGAAACTGGGATGTGTCCTCCCTGAATACCAGACCCCAGCTCTTCCATTGATTAGAACTTTCTTAATGACACAACCAGAACTCTCAGCCCCAAAATACTAAAGACATGTTGAAACCCAGGTGAAAGAAATGATACCATCCTTGAACTGCTTCTATGCTTATAATTTCGTTCTTACATGCTTCACATGCATCAGCTCTTTTAATTCTCACAACAAACTTTTGAGGTAAATTTCATTATTTTCCCCATTCACAAAGAAATAAACTGAAGCTCAGACAATTGTGACAAAGTCAGAACTTGAATCCACCTTCTTATGCCCTTTACACTGTAAGCATCAATGGGGTTGTGGTAACACTACTGAGCTCTGGTACAGTTGAAATCAAGTCTCAAACAAGAGCCCAAAGATGGCCAAACTCTTTGTTGCACCAGATAAGAAAGAGAACAGTAAGGAGTTGGCAATAATTCAAGTCCATTTCAAGTTCTGAGCACAAAAGAAGGGTGTCTCCCTTCAGGAGGGAAGACACTGCAATGCTTACAGGACTTCTGAGAAGTGTTAAGTTAGTCTCTTCAAATACTAAAGGCTGGAGAGGGTATAGAGAAAAGGGAACCCTCCTCCACTGTTCATGGGAATATAAATTGGTGCAGCCACTATGGAGAACAGCATGGAAGCTCCTTTGAAAACTACAATAGAGCTACCATATGATTTAGCAATTCCATTCCTGGACACTTATCTGGAGAAAACTCTCATTCAAAAAGATGCATGAACCCCAATGCTCATAATGGCACTATTTATAATAGCCAAGACATGGAAGTAACTTAAATGTCCATCAATAGATGAATGGATAAAGAAGATATGGTCTGTGTGTGTGTATACATATGTGTGTGTGGGTATATGTGTATATACACATATGTGTGTATGTATGTGTATATATATATATATAATGTAATATTACTAAGCCATAAAAAAGAATGAAATAAGGTCATTTGTAGCAACACGGTGGACCTACAGATTATCAAGTTAAGTGAAGTAAGTCAAACAGAAAAACAAAAATCATATATCACTTGTATGTGGAATATAAAAAAAATGATACAAATGAACTTATTTACAAAGCAGAAATAGACATAGAAAACAAATTTATGGTTAACAAAGGGGAAAAGGGGGTGAGGGATAAATCAGGAGTTAGATATTAGCAGATAAAAACTACTATATATAAAATAGATAAACAGCAAGATCCTACTGTATAACCCAGGGAACTATATTCACCACTGCATAATAAACTATAATGGAAAAGAATCTGAAAAGAATATATATGGGTGTGTGTGTGTGTGCTTGCTAAGTCACTTCAGTTGTGTCCAACTCTTTGCGACCCTATGGACTGTAGCCTGCCAGACTTCTCTGTCCATGGAATTCTCCAGGCAAGAATATTGAAGTGGATTGCCAAGCTTTCCTCCAGGAGGTCTTCCTGACCCAGGGATTGAACCCGTGTCTCCCACATCTCCTGCGCTGCAGGCAGATCCTGTGCCACTAAGCCACCGGAGAAGCCCATGCTTCTCTGTTCTGTGTCACTGTGCTGCACGCCTGAAATTAACACAACACTGCAAATCAACAGCACTTCGATCTTTTTTAAAGTCAGTCTCTTTCAGATAAGTTAAATCTAAACGATTCACACCCAATCGTCTCCCTGGAAAAGCATATCCCAAGTTCACAAGGCTTAGGAGGAGCTGCTTAGAAATCATGAAGATCATGCCAGGGCACCGGATGCTAATGCAGGACCCCAGTCATTTTGTCTCCTTCCACAGCAGCTTCTCTTCAGGAAGCTCTGAGACGGTCACGGCCACCAGATGTTGCTGAGGGTGAGAAAGCTGGTGTCTGAGTTTTGCCAGAAGTCTACCCTGGACACTGCCGCACCCACAGGGCTCTCTGACAGTCCCAGTGGTGCTCACATCAAGGGCTGCTTCTCCCGTGCTTCAGATTAGATCGCCCATCTGCCTGGGCACCAGGGCTCAGAGCGGATGTGACATAGAGACAAAGATTGTCTGGAGCTAAGTGTCTGCTAAGACTAAGTTCAGTCTGGTAGGCTGCTTTGAGGGCTGCTGTCTGAAACATCAAAGCAATGAAAAAATTAAACAAATAAGCCATTTTAAGATGTTCTCCAAGGTGGGCGTGCTCTCATAAGCAAAGGCTGGTAGAATTCCATCATCCCACCCACCTCCCTTTCACCGCACCCTCCCCATACTTTGCTGAATTCTCTGCCATCAGCCAAATCCTCTTTCAGCCTAAATTAAACCTTCCACAGATGAAGCTTCAAAGTACTCCATCTCTCAGCCTCCCCAACCTCCCTGAATTTCTTTTAAAAGGCCATAAAACACCACCCCATCCCCACAAAGACAAAGGCCACATGACTCCATTCTTCAGTTTTCCTGCACTTTCTCAAACCATCCCACATAGCGAACTAGCTCTCCAACTTCCTACAACCTCAGATGCTCGAATCACAGAGAATTCTTGACACTGGGGAACCTTCTCAGATACCTCCTCTATTCCCCCACACCCACCCCAGATGCCATCATCAGCATGCACTCAAGTTCACGTTCCAGGACAGGCACCGACCATAAATGCCCCCAAGCCGCATCTGCTAATCCGCAGATTTGCACGACACATTGGAAGAACTCAATTACTCTGTGACTAAAATCAAGCGCAGAAATCTGAGCTTCTCCACAGTCGGTAGATTCTCTTTTTTTTTTTTTTTTGATTTATATATTATGGCTGTGCAGGATTCTCCTTGCTGCTCACAGGCTTTCTCGAGTTGCAGTGAACGGGGGCTACTACTCTTTGTGCTGCACAGGCTTACTGTGTTTGCTCCTCCTGCTGCAGAGCACAGGATCTAGGCACATAAGCTTCAGTAGCTGTGGCACGTGGGCTCGGTAGTTATGGCATACCGGCTTAGTTGTGGGACCTTCCCAGACCAGGAATCAAACATGTGTCCCCTGCCTTAGCAGGTGGATTCTTTACCACTGAGCCACTAGGGAAGCCCCGTAGATTCTCTCTTCCTCACTCACCAGACTGCCTCATTCCAGCAGATTCATAGACTCTCTATGTTCTAAGAAAATATAGATCCTCCTGAGATCTTCACAACAGGTAGATGAGTTAGATATCATTAACCCCATCTTATAGGGGGATAAATCGAGATTCAGAAAAACTGAGTGATTGGCCCAGGTGCACACAGCTGGCGGGAGCCTACCTGCAGAGATTGGACCTCGGTTCTAGTCATTATGACCTGCACCAAGATCACACACATATTCAAAGGCTTTAGAAAAATAGAAACAAGAGGAAGCTCAAGCCCGAGGAAAGGAGTAGCAGGGACAAAGAGGTAGCTTTATTGTCAAGCTAAATAGTTGACAATTTACATTATAGGCAGTTTGCCATGGCAGTTTTTAAGCAAAAAAAAAAAAAAAAAAACTAGTCAGAAGAAGGAAAAAAATAAAGTAGAAAATAATCTCTAAAAACAATTATGTCTAAGCCCCTCCTTCCAGAAAAGACTTTCCTTAAGTCACCCAGGCCGAGTGGAACCATTTCTCAGAAATCTAAGCCACGCTGTGAATCTGTGGCGTGGACAAAGGACAGCCTGGCTGCAGCAGTGGCTTGGTGGGTGGCTCTGGTTGGAAGCACAAACTTCGGCACTCTCGCCTGACTCTTAGCCCTGACACAGCTCACAGAAAAACCCACGCCTCTCCACTGCAGATTTTAAATGCAGAATAAACACCACAAAATCTCCCACCCAAACCTGCATTTGGACCAAAATCCTGTACTGTTCCTGGCAGAGGACAGAGCTGAACCTCTGGGTACAGATTTGCACAGAACTCTCAGGAGCTCAAAGTACATAGATGCTGAGACCCCTGTGACTGGGAAACTCCAGTCTCACTGGCCAAGCCAGCACTGTCTCTGCAGGGGGCTAGTTGGGGTCAGTAGAACACTATGACCTTGAATCAGGAGATCTTGGTTCTTAATCCAGGCCAGTCACCAACCAGCTGTGGGGCTTTGAAAAAGTCACTGACCATCACCAGGTCTCAGCTCCCACATCTCAGGGGTACCAACCCCCCCCCCCCAAGGCTGCAGAGCTATCCAAAGAACAGTGATATAGAAATCACAAGCAACTTCAGGTCTTTTTATACTTCCTGCTTAGTAGGATACTAGGGAGGGAGTGGAGAGAGAAGATAGATAGATGGATAGAGAGATAGATAGATACGATACACAGAAAAATAATAATCCAGATTTCTGCACACAGTATGGATAACAGATGTGCTTCCTCAGATGCCTCATTAGCACATTCATCCTTTTAAGATGGCATCTACTAATTTCTGGTCCAGAGATTAGGGTAGATAACCCAATCCCAGAGAGACAGACACAGCCCAAAGTGAAGATTAAGGATGTGCGCTTTGCAGTCCTAACTAATTTTAGTGAACTGTACAACCCTGAACTAGTTATTCTATTTCTCTGGGCCTCAATTTCTTCATCTGTAAGATGGGAATGTTAATAGTATCATCTGGTTGACTTCAGTTCAGTTCAGTTCAGTCACTCAGTCGTGTCCGACTCTTTGGGACCCCAGGGACCGCAGCACACCAGGCTTTCCCGTCCATCACCAACTCCCAGAGCTTGCTCAAATTCATGTCCATTGAGTCGGTGATGCCATCCAACCATCTTACCCTCTGTCGTCCCCTTCTCCTCCCCTCTTCAATTTTTCCCAGAGTCTTTTCCAATGAGTCAGTTCTTTGCATCAGGTGGCCAAAGTATTGGAGTTTCAGCTTCAGCATCAGTCCTTCTAATGAATATTCAGGACTGATTTCCTTTAGGATTGACTGATTTGATCTCCTTACAGTCCAAGGGACTCTCGAGTCTTCTCCAACACCACAGTTCCAAAGCATCAATTCTTGGGCACTTAGCTTTCTTTACAGTCCAACTCTCACATCCATACATGACGACTGGAAAAACCATAGCTTTGACTAGATGGACCTTTGTTGGCAAAGTAATGTCTCTGCTTTTTAATATCCTATCTAGGTTGGTCATAACTTTCCTTCCAAGGAGTAAGCATCTTTTAATTTCATGGCTGCGGTCACCATCTACAGTGATTTTGGAGCCCACGAAAATAAAGTCTGACACTGTTTCCATTGTTTCCCCATCTGTTTCCCATGAAGTGATGGGACCAGATGCCATGATCTTTGTTTTCTGAATGTTGAGTTTTAAGCCAACTTTTTCACTCTCCTCTTTCACTTTCATCAAGAGACTCCTTAGTTCTTCTTCACTTTCTGCCATAAGGGTGGTGTCATCTGCATATCTGAGGTTACTGATGTCTCTCGCAGCAATCTGGATTCCAGCTTGTGCTTCCTCCAGCCCGGCATTTCTCATGATGTGCTCTGCATAAGTTAAATAAGCAGGGGGACAGTGTACAGCCTGGACGCACTCCTTTCCCAGTTTGGAACCAGTCTGCTGTTCCATGTCTTGTTGACTTGGTCCTCAAGTCATGGCAGCTGGTGACGTTATAAAGGAATTCTGACCTGAAGGCTCTGTCCTTCCACCCTCTCTCATATCACACACCCCAGGTTTGACCCTGGGTGTGCCTTGAAGGGTGTGCCTTGGAGAGTCTGCCTCTTTGCCTGATGTCCACCTTTTGGAAAAGAGCAGACCTCCTAGGGCAGCCACAGAAGTAGCTCGCACTGCCTCCAAACTGCTGGGACTGCAAATGGCTGCTGGAGAGACTGCCCAGAAAAAATACGAGCCCTGGAGGGACAGGCTGCCTCCACCAGCATCTCCCAGCGAGCTTCTGAGTGTGGGGTCCCCCTGGGCTCAGTCTCTGACCCATGTTCATGTTCACTGACACCATTGTCTGTCACTTGTCAGCATGAGGTTCTGACTCTCCTAAGCCCTAAGAGGCAAAGGTTGCACCCACCAAATGGAAACAAGCAGTTGTTCTCAAGAGTTTGGTCAAACTCACAGTTTGAATTCACATAGTGACCTTTCTCCCACCACAACCTTCAAAATTCTATTCTTCCTCTCACTTAGCTAACCTGTAATTGGCAACACAGCCCAAACATAGAACCCCAACAGCCAAAATTCCAAGCCACCTTAAAGCAGACCATCCGATCCAAAGGCTTCATTTCCCTGTTGGAAAAAGCAAGTCCCAGGAAAGTAAAGTGACTTGTCCAAGATGATACATTCGACTCGAGAGTAGCATGGGAATCTAGAAAAGTGGCGGTAACTTCATGACTCTCTCTCTGGAGAAAATACAACCACAAAATGGGAGGAGGTCCTTGGGGTGTAGAGGTGGTTCTGGTTGAATTTCAGGGGCACCAGGGAAGGGTGGGGTGGGCAGTGGACCAAGCATTAGGAGACATTGTCACTACTTGACTTGGCCTCTTTCCAGTTGAACCACTCAGGGCTGTCACTTCATCTCTCTTTGGGGCTCAGTTCTCTTGTATTAAATGGGCACCCTCCCCAAAACACCTCTCAGGGCTTCCTGGTAGCTCAGTTGGTAAAGAATCTGCAGGATTCTTTACCAGTGCAGGAGACCCAGGTTCAATCCCTGGGTCGGGAAGATCCCCTAGAGAAGGAAATGGCAAACCACTCCAGTATCCTTGCCTGGAAAATTCCATGGACAGAAGAGCGTGGTAGGTTGCAGTCCATGGCATTGCAAAGAGTCGGGCACAACTGAGTGACTAACACACAACATGCCTCTCAGAACTACTGCGAGGAACCAACGAGAATGTGTCTCAAAAAAACCATGAAGTTCTACGTATGTACAAATTCTGCCCGACTGCACAGCCACCTTGAGGATTGGGGAAGAGTTAGGTAACCTCTCTGAGCTAAGCCAAGGCCTGGGGCAGGGTCGGGGTTAGGGGAGTGGGGGTTCTCTCAGTCAAGGGAGCTGAGTACACCAGGCTAAATCATGTCATGCAAGTAGGGCTCAGGTTGTGTGTGTCTAAGCAGCTTTGATTTGAAAAGATTAGGAGGGCAGTGGAGTGGAAAGAAAAGTTGATGAGGCAGCAGAGCCCTGCCTGCGGTACCACACTGCCCTCTGCAGGACACCAGAGAGAGGTACCCAGGCTGGGCTGGGGCAGGCGAAAGTAATTCATACCGTGCAGGGTCATGGAATCCATTCCCCTGCCTCCATGCAGTGCAAGCAAGCCCCCTCCAAGTTGAAGCAGGGACAGAGACCTGCCCTACCTAACCCTCAGCAATCTGTTCAGCTGGCCTGAGTCTTCCACACGTTCTAATGCTCAGCATTCTCCCATCAGCACTCTGAGGAGCCGGCAGACAGGAGGCCTGGGCGTTTCTCATTTTGAAGCCAGAATCCAGACAGTTCTGGGAAACAGAGCAGCCCCTGACTCACAGTGTCCTCTCTGCTGCAGAGTGCAGTGGTTTCTCCATACTCCGGACCTACTCCAGTCCATGGAGAAAGTCCCCCTGTGGAGCGGGGAGTCCTGACCTGCCTGAATCAAGGAACCAGCCCTGCAGGGTGCAGGGATGAACCAGACCTTCAGTAACTCAAAATCATCAGACACAGACCTGAAACTGACCTGGGAATTGGAGGGAGAGATCCGGGGGCCCAGAGCTCACACAGTGGCAACGATGTCATCAGTGGCCTTGCTTAGCCAGAGCTCCTCCACCCCCAGCCCATTCTCCATCCTTTCCCTGGTTATTCGGTTCAGAGCAGGGCACCCTGCAGCTGGCTCAGCAGCCTCCAGGCGTGGGCTCAGGCCACGCTCCCCGTTTGCCCTGGGGTGGCCCCGGGGAGTTGCTGCAGCCGGCCCAGCCATGTGACGTGAGTGATTCACACGCGCAGACGTCCAAACCAGCTTCTCCATTCTTCCTGTCCCAGGCCATCACAAAAGGCACAGTCTCGGCTGCTGGGGCTGGAAAGCCTTCAGCACAGAGCTGCATTGTTCCCAGGGTCAGGAGGGGCTGGAGGCTGAAGGGAATTAGGAAGATGGGGAGCCTGGGCCCAGAGTGGTTTTCCATGTGGCATATGCCCCTCATGTAGGCCAAGCCCACTTCCTGTCCTGGCTCCAGTTCCAGAGCTCAAGTTCACATCACCCTCCTTTAGAACTGACTTTGAGTTGGGTTGTTGGTTTCTTTTATTTTCCACTCTCTGCACGTGTGATTAAAAAAAAAAATGTACGTGCTGTTTCCTTTCTTCTTTCCAATACATATCATTCTTTAGAGACCACAGCGTAAATTTGGAGTCCAGCAACTTGGTCTTTGGGAGCATGCTTTATCCATCCTCTTCTGGGCCCTAACCCCTGACCAAACAGAGCCCAGGAAGGTGGATGGGACTGGAGGGTATGAGTGAAAGGGAAAGAGAAGAATCTGATCAGCCTTAATAGGAGGGAAGGGATGGAGATGAGGGGAGGAAGTCAAGATTGGGTTATCAGGGATTTGGGAAATTATTCTAATTCTCCTGATTCTCAGGTTATGAAAATATTCTGCTCTGAGTTGTTGAAGATAAGTCCCTAGTAAGTAAACACTTGGAATTTCAGGGCTTTTAGAGGCTACCGGGTCCCATTCTGGTCATCTGAGAGGTAGTCCCTCCTCTAGAGCACACACACCACAGAACAGCTCCAGCTCCTTTAGAAAGTGTTTCTGAATATCAAGTCAGAATCTGTACCCTCTGTGGTAGACTATAAAAATAGCTATCATCCTAGACTGCTGCTTCTAGGCCCTTCATATGATACTTTGCAGGATTTTCTTATGACTTGCTTTGACCAATAAAATGCAGCAAAAGTGATGCCATACCTAGACTGCAGCCTAGACTTCAAGGGGTCTTGCCTACGTCTACTCTCTTTCTCTCGGAACCCTGTCAAGACCATGAGGATGAGATCAGGGTAGGATGCTGCAAGATGAGCTAACACAAGGAGGAGAACTGAGTCATCCCAGCTTGGACATTCCTAGACCAGCCAGGCCACAGCCAACCTGCTGGCTGACCACGGACACACCAGTGAGATTAGCCGAGCTGTCCTGGATTTAGACTGCCCTGATGAACCCAGTCTAAATTTCACATCTTCAGAATCATGAGCTAAATAAATGGTTAAGTCACTAAGTTTTGGAATGTCCTCCTATGCTGAAAATGTAAACTGATGGACCCCATAATAACCCTCCAGGGTTGTACAGACCAGCATCCTTCAGCTGCATAATGTCCACTCACCAGGAACTCTGAGCACCCAGCGCTCAAATATTCTGGTCTTTCTAGCCCATTTTATTGTCAATTAAGAGAAACCAAAAGATCAAACAAAGTGAGGGGGGTACTCAAAATACAATGAAAATACTTAAGTCAATTAGGCTTCTTGCAGTCAATTCTTATCCAAATCTAAACTGTCAAAAAGCCTCCAAAACAAATGTCCCTGGCAGGTTTCCAACAGAGCCCTGGATCCGTGGACCACAGCAATGGGAGGGTGGTCAGAGCCTGCTGGTTTCCAGACTGTGCCACGTGGAGCAAACACAAATGCACGAAACTTGTTCTTGGGGTCTGACGGGGAAGGTCTCCATTCCCACCATGGCAGTTGAACCAGGCCAATGGCAGGCCCCATTCTCAACCAAACACGGAGGGAAGTGGTGTTGTGGGCAACGGCTGCCATCTGTGGATTTTCTGGCTGAAAACTTTGCTACAAAGTTTGCCAGTTTCAAACAAGCCCTTGCAGCTGGGTTTCCTGTTTTCTTTTTGCACTCCCCGTGTGTCATGGCACAATTATTCTGGGAGATGTTCTCCAAATGGACACGGTCTCCAATTTTCTTTCCCTAATAACAGTGTGGGAAATAGGGGTGAGGGAGGCAGAGAGAGGGAGAAACCCCAAACCTCAGAAAAGGATGAAAACATTTCTAAACTCTATTTCGACAATGAGAAAATCAAATTCACCAAGTCACAGTACTTGGCCCTCTGCTCATCCAATCTGGTCGCCTACTCTGGGCAGGCTATGGAAAAAAGAGACACTTTGGGAAAGTCACAGGTGTCTGCTCTGTTTTCATGGCATCAAGGATATTTGGAAATCTGCTTCCCAGAGAGTCTAAAATTCACCAACACGGCTTCAGTGGCAACAGGGTCAAGTGGCTGGTGTGGGCTCCTGGAAAGCTGTCCACCAACAATTATTTTTCAGCTCCTAAAGGACACTGGCCGTGGCTCAAAACAGAACAAAGAAAAGAATTTCTTTTCCCAACTCTTTTCTCTCCTCCACCTGACAAACGCATCAGCCCCAGTCCCCAAGCCCATTCTTTTTCATGGCCATAGAAGAAGCGTAGAGAGTGAGTGTGCACATTTTAAAGGTCTTCAGAGCTGCCTTGCTTTAGGATTTGGGATGAAAAGCTGAGGATATGTCCGTGTGTACATGAGGATGTGAGCCTCAGTGTATCCATACTTTTATACATGTGCATAGGTGTCTACAAGAGTGCCTGTCATGTGTGAGTGTGGATGGAGGTCAATAAATGTATCCAGAACATGCGAACTTGGTACAAATGCCCATTTGAGCCCAGGAGTGTGTGCAGTTGCTGGTGGCCTGTGAGTGAAGCAATTGTGCATGTGTGTGCATGTCAGCACCTGCAAGTATGTGCACACCCCATACCTATTTCCCCGACATGCCTGTAGGTCTGTGTTCCAGGTGGGAGTGCCTGTGGGTATGTGTTAGTGCACGCCAGCCTGTGAAAAAGTGTGCCTGTGTGTGCACGTGTCCTTCACACAAGCAGGCCCCTCATCCCCCCATCTCCTCTTCCCTTCCCGCAAACCCACAGCAGACTTTGCCTGCCTTCTTGGGGATCTGCCAGCTGATGGCAGGGGTCCCTCTCCTGGGAAACAACACTCCTCGCCCGCTCATTTGTGTCCCATAAGGGCTCCAGGCTCCAGGCTCCCGCCCTTAAATGGCAGCCCAGGCTCACAACGGACGACTTTCTTAATTGCCCACGATGCTTGCGGGTGCAGCACAAACACAACAGTAGCTATTAGGCTGGGCGCGCTGGAGCAGGGCTGCGTTTTGCGCCTGTGTGAATTTAATGTTCCTGGGAGTTGAGAGGCCAGAGCGGGTTAGAGCCACCGAAAGGCTGTTATTATGGCCTGGCACAAGCCTACCGTCAACTTCTGGAGACCCTGAGGCACTTTCACCACACTCCAGTATTGCAACACCCCTAGAATTTCCAAACCAGGGCACCCCCTCAGCAGCATCTTCCCTGCCCCATGCATGTGCTTTCTGTTTCTCTTTCTCTCAGTCTCCCCCTCCACAGCCTTTCTCTCTCTCTTTCCTGCTCTCTTTGTCTCCATTCTCTCTCCTCCCTTCCTCCCTTCCTCTCCCCTCCCTCTGCCTCTCCTCCGGTTCTCAGCTCACAGCAGCAGTCTCAAACTTGGACAAAGACCAGAGCATCAGCCCGCTCCCCACCCCCACCATCAGCTACATCTTCTCTCTCTCCTGCCTGCCCCACCCGACCCTCAGTCTCTCCCTGTGGTCCCCATCCAGCCCATTCCTTCAGAGTTCTGGGTCCCAAAGGGGAGATCTGCTATTTACACTTATCTCCAAGGCTGTGGGAAGGTTGGGGTGGCCTGGCAGAGGTCTTTCTTGTTCCTATATTTCCCTCTGCTCACCCTATTCTAGGTACACGTGACAGGCAGTGCTCAGACCCCAATCTCCTGCCTTTGTGACCTTAGCTCACACAGGGGAAAGAGACAGAGAAGAAACGCAGGGAGACCTAGAGGGCGGGCTATGGGGCCTAAACTCGGGGCTTCCAGGCCCATCGCTTAAGGCTCAGAACTGTCTCGCTAGGCACAGATGGAAGGACAATAGGTTTGAATATTCCAGCTGTGGCATTTGAAAGAATTTAGAACAATAGCAGACTGCCCGATTTCCTCCTGAGAAGTGGGAGAAGTGAGTCAGGGAGAGCAGAGCAGCAATATTTTATTAATATAAATGGCTCAAAATACACTCCTTCACACTGCTCATCAGAATTGTTACTGTTCAGCCACTAAGTCATGTCTGACTCTTTGTGACCCCATGGAGTGCAGCATGCTAGGCTTTCCTGTCCTTCACCATCTCCTGGAGTTTGCTCAAATTCATGCCCATTGAGTCAGTGATGCCATCCAACCATCTCATCTTCTGTCACCCCCTTCTCTTCCTGCCTTCAATCTTTCCCAGCACCAGGGTCTTTTCCTGTGAGTCAGTTCTTCACATTAGGTGACTAAAGTATTGGAGTTTCAGCTTCAGCATCAGTCCTTCCAATGAATATTCAGGACTGATTTCCTTTAGGATTGACAGGTTTGATCTCCTTGCAGTCCAAATTACTCTCAAGAGTCTTCTCCAACACCACAGTTCCAAAGCATCAGTTCTTCAGTGCTCAGCTTTCTTTATGGTCCAACTCTCACATCCACACATGACTACTAGAAAACCATAGCTTTGACTATATGGACCTTTGTTGGCAAAATTATGTCTCTGCTCTTTAATACGCTGTCTAGGTTTGTCATAGCTTTTCTTCCAAGGAGTAAGCGTCTTTAAATTTCGTGGTTTCAGTCACAATCCACAGAGATTTTGAAGCCCAAGAAAATAAAATCTGTCACTGTTTCCACTTTTTCCCATCTATTTGCCATGAAGTGAAAGGACTGAATGAATGTTTATGAATAAATGATGAGTGAGTGAGTGAGTGAGTGAGTGAACGAATGAGAGACTACAAGGTTCCCCTCCCTAGAGACTCCTGAAACCACAGGGTTACTAAATCTGGGTGATGTCTCCTCAAAGTAAGGAAATGTGTGAAGTGACATCAGCCAGGATTTCCAACAAGAGGAAACAGCAGTCCTTAGGTAAATCCCCACCCATCACTGCACCCAAGTTTCTTCATCTATATAATGAGTCCCCACAAGTGATCTTAATTCCTTTTCCCAACTTGGAGATGATCAAGATGAAGGAGTTTCAGTCTCTTTCATGGTTTTGATCCCATGAGCACAGCGTCCCCTCTGGTCCTTATCACAGCTAGGACCACTGGAGGCTCCCAGGTGGCTGCACAGCCTCCTTGGCACAGCTGAAAGAGCAGGGGACTGGTGACGCAGATGTCCAACCCTACTCTCCTTCCCATTTTTCCCACCTTGCCAGGTGCGAGGGGCACTATTTGGCTAATTCTGAGGCCCTCTGAAAGTCTGGGTCCCTTACTGCTAGTTGAGACAAACTCCGACGCCTACATCTCACTCTCTCATTCCTCAGAGGGATCAAGCTAAATTCTCTCCCACGTATCTTTGCCTGACATTTTATCCTTGCTTGGCTCCTTCCTCTCCTCTGTTCTGCATGCACCCTTCCCTCTCTTTTGCCAGGAGCCCTTTGTTAATAAATCACTTGTGAACTAATACTCATCTCAGGAACTGCTTCTGGAAAACTGATGTGAGACAACTACTACCCAAATGATAATGCCTACAGTTAGGGGATATAAATAGAAGGGGTTATTGAAACCTCCCCTCCATCTAAAGAGGGTAGCCACTCTCCATCTATTTGTTTCCAGCAGGAATGGCAATCATCCTGCAAGATACCTTGATTATTTTAAAGGAATCCATAGTTTTGCAGAAGGTCTCGTGGTTTTTAAGTGTAAGAAACATGTGAGATCAGTTTTTAAACACTGTGCACAAACAAAATACATCCACAGGCTTAATTCAACACCCTGACCACATCTAATCCATTGGGTCAAAGACTCCAATGAAGAAATTATTGAGGTGACTTCTACACCCCCTTTCAAAAGAGCAGGAAAATGTTTCCCATAATGAAGGTGGAACTGACACAGAGGCTAGAATTGAAGCAGTTATTATAGCTGTATTCTGTGTTTAAAAAGTTCAGTGGAGACATGCAAGGGATTTTAAAAGACTCAAATCAAACTTCTAAAGGTGAAAACTAAAATGTCTGAGATGAAAAATACACTAGTGAGTATATATGGGAAGTCAACTAGTAAACGTGACAGCATAGCTGTAAGAGCTATCCAAAAGGACACACAGAGAGAAAAGAGAGTTTTAGAAAAATGGCCAGAGTACTAGGGAGTTACGGGGCACATTCTAACAGCCTGACACACATACAAGTGCAGTCACAGAATTTGGGGGTGGGGGGAGAGGACAGAAAAAAAAATTGAAAAAATACTGGCTGAAGTTTTTCCAAATTTAGTGAAAACTACAAAATCAGGAAACCCAAAAAATGTAAAGCAAAAGAACGGTGAAGAGAAGCACACCACAGAATTAAATTGCTCAAAACCAGTGATAACGAGATAATCTTAAAAGCAGTAAGAGGGAAAAAAAGACATATTATAAACAAAGGAACAAAGGTCAAGAGGTGAGCAGATGTCTCATTCAAAATAAATCACATGAGAAGGCAGTAGAATAATATCTTCTAAGTATTGAAAGGGAAAACTAGAATTCTATACTTAGTGAAAATCTTTCTTCAAAAAATGGATGAAATAAAGACGTTTTCAAGCATAAAAAGTTGGAAGAATCCATTACTATCAGACTTATATAGGAAGAAATGTTAAAGAAAATCTATCAGGCAGAAAGTAAATAAAACCAGATTGAAAATGAATCTCCCAAAGGCATGGGGAGCATCAGGAACAGTACATCATGTCAGATAAAAAAAGATTAACTCAAAATGAATTACAGACCTACAGAAAACAAATCTGTAGGACCACAGATAGAGAAAATGTAGAAGAAAAAATTTATGATTTCTTAAACACAATACCAAAAACACAAGCAATAAAAGCACAAATTGATAAACCAGGCTTCATCAAAATTAAAAATACCCTTCAAAATCAGGATGAAAAGATAAGCCACGCAGTGAGAGGAAATATTTGTAATTATTTACTGTCTAACTATTTCAATACGGATTCATATTGAGAACTCTCAAGACTAAATAATAAGAAAATTAACAACCCAACAAAATGGACAAAAGGTTTGAACAGACCCCTCCCCCTGGAGAAGATACATGGATGACTAAGAAGCAAACAAAGAGAAGAAAAGAAGGTCAGTATCATTAGTCACTGGTGTGCAAATTAAAGTGCAAATTAAAACCACAATGACATGCCATCTGTTATTAATATATGGGAAATGTGGTCTGCTATTGAAGGGAAGGAGTCCATTAGATTCAGGAGCTCTAATGTCCTCGCCAGAGAAGGCAATGGCACCCCACACCAGTACTCTTGCCTGGAAAATCCCATGGACGGAGGAGTCTGGAGGGCTGCAGTCCATGGGGTCTCTAAGAGTCGGACACGACTGAGTGACATCACTTTCACTTTTCACTTTCATGCATTGGAGAAGGAAATGGCAACCCACTCCAGTGTTCTTGCCTGGAGAATCCCAGGGACGGGGGAGCCTGGTGGGCTGCCATCTATGGGGTCGCACATTGTCGGACACGACTGAAGCGACTTAGCAGCAGCAGCAGCAGCAATGTTCTAGCAGCCTATGTAAGAAAATCAAAATCTAAGCCTGGAAATGCCTCAAGGTTACAAAATCCAAACACTAAAGAACAAACAATCAGAACCAGCCAATTAGTCTTTAAACAATAGCCAATCAATATTTTCTTGCTTTGGCTTCTGTGAAAATCTCTCTTGAACTTCTGTTGTTGGAGCACTCTTAAGCACTTCCCACTTGATGCTGCCCAAATTTATTTTTGCTCAAATGGACTGTTAAAATTTTAATATGTCTCAGTATATATTTCAACACAATGAACAACTATTCAATGGCTAAAATTAAAAAGATTGACCATATCAAGTGTTGATGAGGATGTGGAAAAACTAGAATTCCCCTAAACTGCTAGTGGGATTGTAAAAAAGGACAAGCACTTTGGAAAGCAGTTAGGCAGTTTCTTTAAAAATTCAATATTATCTACCCAACGATCCAGCCATTTCACTCTTGGGTATTTACCCAAGAGAAATAAAAGCACGTGTCCATACAAAGACTTGTACATGGATTTTAATATCAGCTTTATTTGTAATAGCCAAAAAGTTGAAACAACCCTTCAACAGGTGAATGGATAAGCAAACTCTGGCATATCCATATGATGCCATACTACTAGAAATTATCAGGAATGAATTATTGCTATGCACTATACCATGGATGAATCCCAAGATAAGTATACAGAATGAAAGAAGCCAGACAAGAGTATATATGATTGATTATTCCACTTATATAAAGTTCTAGGAAATTCAAACTAATCCATGGAGATATAAAGTGGATCAGTGACTGCAGGGGAGAGAAGAAACAGAGAAGAATTGCAAAGGACCACAAAGAAACTTTGGGGAATTACAGACATGTTTGTAACTTGATTATGGTAGTGGTTTCACAAGTATATGCACGTGTCAAAAGTTGCCAAACTGTACACCTTAAATACAGGCAGTTCATTGTATGCAAGTATACATCAATAAAGCTATTTTAAAAAAAACAGTGTCTAAAAACCAAAAACAGTTTCTGGCAGATGGCGGGCACTCAGTAAATATTTGTTGAATTAAAAACAAAAAGAAAAGCGTGGTTACAAAGAGTGAACGGTTCCTCACCTGGACATCCTTGAAGGAAAGAGGTTGGGCGGGGTGGAGTGGGGGGATACCACTGCCCATAACCCAGCCCCATGATGGTACCAGGGTTCATTCATCCCTCTACACAGGTTTTCACAGCAATCCAGCTGACGGTAATTTAGTCCAAGTTTATTTAATTAATATTCATGAAGAAATGAGAATGTACCTGAATTTCCACCAAGGACCAGAGCTATGTCAACTCTTTATTGAGTATGGTCCACAAAAAAAAGTCTGCCTTCTATCAAGGCATAATACCTTACATAGGCTAAAAAAAAATAAGTACTTATCCTTTACAACGGAAGCATAAATATACTATAGGCCAAATATGATACACAAGTGGGCCATTTGTTTGTAATGGCTCTGCACCAAGATCTCACTGGTGTTTACCAATAACCTGATAGTGAGCATTCAATACATTTCTGTGAAGCCCTTTTCTCCAGGTAGAAGCCCTCAGATGACCACTTTGGGGTCTCATTCACAACCCTGTAGCCAATGGCCACTTCATTTATGTTTACTCATATTAAAATCACTTCCCTCTTCCAACTTCGCTAAGCCACACAAGGATGACAAGAAGAAGAAAGATGCCAGAATGTCAGCCAAGAAAGACAAGGATCCAGTGAACAAATCTGGGGGTGAGGCCAAAAAGAAGTGGTCCCAAAGGCAGAGTTCAGGACAAGCTTAATAACCTAGTCTAGTTTGACAAGGTGACATATGACAAACTCTGTAAAGAAGCTGTAACTCCAGCTGTCATCTCTGAGAGACAAGATTCGTGGCTCCCTGGCCAGGGCAGCCCTTCAGAAACCCCTTAGTAAAGGACTTATTAAACTGGCTTCAAAGCACTGAGCTCAAGTGATTTACACCAGAAACACCAAGGGTGGAAATGCCTCAGCTGCTGGTGAAATGCATAAACAGGTCCCACCAACTGTACATTTTGAAAATTAAAACTTTATTAAATTTTAAAAAAAAAGCATTCCCACTTGCCAACACACGCTTATCTCACAAGGATTTCCCAGTGCCCCTGTGGGAGTAGGTAGAATACACACATCACTGAGGTGAGAAAATACAAACAGATGAAGCGATGACCCCAGCAGGACACAGCCAGGCCCCAGTTGGAGCCTGGGTCACACGGCTGCCCACATGGCCTGCCAGCAAAGTGAGGGGAGGAAGCACCGTCTCCAGCGTGGGCCTCCAGCGAACCCGTGACCCTCACCAGCTCTCAGGTTAGAGGGGCTGTCCTGTGAGGTCATCCCCAACGTCCCGAGGCCTACGAGCCACAGAGACTAAACCCCTGCCTTTGCTCTCTCATCAGCTGATAAAGAAGATGAATCTGGTTACTGATGGGGCCAGAAGATTCCGTGGGTCTGGAAGCCAAAGTGGATGCCTTTTGTCCAACTCAGCTCTTGTCTGCAGAGCCAACAGGCAGTTTAAATAGATCTCAGATGACAACTGTGCTGGGAGCCCAAGGTCAGGGCAAAACGCGGCCACAAGACCTGCCACTTGGGACTAGGGTCTCAGAGATGGGAGGTTTCTCCAAGGAGAAAAGATGGAGGAGGAGGGCTGGTCTCACAGCACAAGCCCTGAACACCTCGTTCCAGCCCGGCATTTCAGCAACATAGGCTCTCTCCCCTACAATAAGGCCAGGAGGTCGGTAAAAAACACCAAAGGCCAGCACATTAAGTACCACACCCCTTATCTCCAAACGACTTTAAAATCAACCACCCAGATTCCAACAGGGATATGCAGCTCCAGAATTCAAGAAATAACTCAGGAAGCTGGTGGAGGGTGGTAACCAAGATTACCAGCCATGATGTCAGACAAACCTGCTTTTAGACCCTACTCTTCGTCTTCTTAGCCGTGCAACCTCAGGCAAGTAACTTTACCTCTCTGAGCTTCCATTCCTCATTTAGAGAATGGGGAGGGTGGAAATACCTCACTGTCTTACTGTGAGGATTCAATGGATTAATGCATGAGAGAGCTTAGTAAAACTGCAGGGTCTGTAGTAAGAGCCCCCTAAATATTACTTGTAATTATTGTACTGATTGGAGACAGAAGTAAAGGAAAGGGAGAGCCTGGCCTTTTGCTGGACCAGACTCCGTGGAAGAGGGGTGGGTAGAATGAGGACCCAGGAGACATGAGGTAGAGGGAGCCAGAACAGAGCACGTGGATGCTAACAGTGCATGTGGAAGGCCACCAGACCCTTCTTCTGCTGTCTAATTATTATTCTCTTTGACAGATGATGAAACTGAACTCAGCTGGTTTCATGGCAGGCCCCCCAGCAGCTCCAGTTTCACAGGGCCCTCTGGTCTCTCCTCCACTCTTTGTCGAGACTGGATCCCTTCCCATCTGGAGAGCCACTGGGGACAGGAAGTGCCTTTCAACAAAACCTCTTCCAGCCCAGCTCAGAAAACAGCTGACCTGCTCCTGCTTCCATGCCACAGCACCTGCAAACTTGCACTGGTGCTGCACCGTGAGACCTGCATGAATGACCCCCTGTCGGGAGAGCCCCACAAACCCAGCAGCCCACCGCCCTGTGCTAGAACAGTGCACAGACATTCCAGCCTTGATTCGACCTCTGTGTGTTGCAAGCCAGCCTCAGGCAGCTCAGTGCTAAATAGACACTTGTGGTGAGAGTATAGAAAGGTACATAGAGATAAATCACTCTGACCCTACTCACCAGGAGAACAAATGCCACCCAAGTCACAGGGTTGGCTGTGACAAGTTTGTCTCAGAGGCAGTGGCACAGATAAAAGACTTCGGGAGTTCCAAGAAAAGGGAGTGGAGCCTTCCAGCTGGAGGGCAGGAAGCAGGCATTTGACCCAGGTGGCATTTCTGTGCCCCAGGCAGCCAAATCTATGGGGATTTAGCTCCTGACTTTCCTGGAGGAGACACAGGAACAGGTGATGGAGGCAGCTAAGAGCATTTCTCTAAAGACCTTGAAGGGGATCCAGAGCCCAAAATGTGGGCAGACTTCCTCAAACCTTGCTCCATCCTCAGACTCTGAGACTCCTCATGCCCCCTCCCACACCCCTAAGAGCTCCCAAGAGAACCTGGCTGGATCTGTACACAGAAAGAATCTCATTCAGGACTTGCAGTGACTATGAAGCCAGAATGACCAGGAGAGAGATCTGAGATCTTATACACTCGTGCCCTCAGCTCACCATGAGTGTCTGGGCTCGGGGCTCCCCCTCTCATTCCTCAGTCATTCCACAAGCATGAATGACAGCCTTCTACTCCCCAGCCCTGGGAATCATTTATTAGGTGGAAAGAGACAGAGGACAGAATGGGAAACTCAGACTTTGCCTCTCCCTAGAACCTCTCCCAAACAACTCCAGGCTTCTCACATCCTCTAATTCATTTATGCATTCTTCAATAAATAAATATTTCTTGAACCCTAGCTCTCCACCAGACCGACAGTCTCCTCCTTTTTCCAAAGTTTACTATTATTGCTTCTCAAATTGAAGTGGACTAACCCTCTGCCACAGAAACACGAAATTGTTGTAAAATGAAGACTTCCCAGGAACCCTCTCATCCCACCCCACATGGCGTCAGAACCTCCCCAGTAAATCTGGGACCACAGACAGAGGCAGCTGTCCACCCACATCCTGCTCCCGGGCGTGTGGTCTGTGCAAGCACGTGGGGTGTCAAGCTCAGACAGGTTTCCTAGAGGGTTTGGTGATCTGCTGTCACCATCTTGTAATTTTCTTTTTTTTTTTTTTTTTTTTTTGAGAATAGTTGCTGATGTAGTTGCTGTTTAGTCACTAAGTCATGTCTGACTTTTGCAGCCCCATGGACTGTAACCCGCCAGGCTCCTCTGTCCATGGAATTTATCAGGCAAGAAGGCTGGAGTGGGGTGCCATTTCCTCCTCCAGGGGATCTTCTTGACCCAAGGATTGGCAGGCAGATTCTCTACCACTGAGCCACTAGGGAAGTCCATAGCTGCTGTACAACATTATATAGGTTACAGGTATATAATACAATGACTCACAGTTTTAAGGTTATACTCCATGTATAGTTATTATTTTTAAATTTCCTACATTCCCTGTGTTGTACAATATATCCTTGTAGCTTATTTTATATCTGTTTGTACCTCTTAATCCCCCACCTCATGTTGCCCCTTCCCCCTTCCCTCTCTTCACTGGTAACCACTAGTTTGTTTTCTGTATCTGTGATTCTGCTTCTTTTTTATTATATTCACTAGTTTGATGTGTTTTTAGATTCCATGTATAAGTGATGTGATACAGTATTTGTCTTTCTCTCTCTGATTTATAATGTCTTCCAAGTCTATCCATGTTGCTGCAAATGACAGAAGTCTATTCTTTTTATGGCTGAATAGTATTCCATTGTCGATATTAATACATATACAAAACCTTCTTTGTTTATTCATCTGTTGATGGACACTTAGTTCACTTCAGTCGCTCAGTCATATCCGACTCTTTGCGGCCCCATGAATTGCAGCACGCCAGGTCTCCCTGTCCATCACCAACTCCCGGAGTTCACTCAGATTCATGTCCATCGAGTCAGCGATGCCATCCAGCCATCTCATCCTCAGTCGTCCCCTTCTCCTCCTGCCCCCAATCCCTCCCAGCAACAGTCTTTTCCAATGAGTCAACTCTTCACATGAGGTGGCCAAAGTACTGGAGCTTCAGCGTTAGCATCATTCCTTTCAAAGAAATCCCAGGGCTGATCTCCTTCAGAATGGACTAGTTGGATCTCCTTGAAATCCAAGAGACTCTCAAGAGTCCTCTCCAACACAACAGTTCAAAAGCATCAATTCTTTAGTGCTCAGCCTTCTTCACAGGCCAACTCTCCCATCCATACATGACTACTTGAAAAACCATAGCCTTGACTAGACGGACCTTAGTCGGCAAAGTAATGTCTCTGCTTTTGAATATGCTATCTAGGTTGGTCATAACTATTCTTCCAAGGAGTAAGCATCTTTTAATTTCATGGCTGCAGTCACCATCTGCAGTGATTTTGGAGCCCAGAAAATGAAGCCTGACACTGTTTCCAGTGTTTCCCCATCTATTTGCCATGAAGTGATGGGACCAAAATCCATGATCTTCATTTTCTGAATGTTGAGCTTTAAGCCAACTTTTTCACTCTCCACTTTCACTTTCATCAAGAGGCTTTTTAGCTCCTCTTCTCTTTCTGCCATAAAGGTGGTGTCATCTGCATATCTGAGGTTACTGAGACTTCTCCCAGCAATCTTTATTCCAGCTTCTGTTTCTTCCAGTCCAGAGTTTCTCATGATGTACTCTGGATAGAAGTTAAATAAGCAGGGTGACAATAGACAGCCTTGACATACTCCTTTTCCTATTTGGAACCAGTCTGTTGTTCCATGTCCAGTTCTAACTGTTGCTTCCTGACCTGAATACAGATTTCTCAAGAGGCAGGTTAGGTGGTCTGGTATTCCCATCTCTTTCAGAATTTTCCACAGTTTCTTGTGATCCACACAGTCAAAGTCTTTGGCATAGTCAATAAAGCAGAAATAGATGTTTTTCTGGAACTCTCTTGCTTTTTCCATGATCCAGCGGATGTTGGCAATTTGATCTCTGGTTCCTCTGCCTTTTCTAAAACCAGCTTGAACATAAGGGAGTTCACGGTTCACATATTGCTGAAGCCTGCCTTGGAGAATTTTGAGCGTTACTTTACTAGCAGGTGAGATGAGTGCAATTGTGCAGTAGTGTGAGCATTCTTTGGCATTGCCTTTCTTTGGGATTGGAATGAAAACTGAGCTTTTCCAGTCCTGTGGCCACTGCTGAGTTTTCCAAATGTGCTGGCATATTGAGTGCAGCACTTTCACAGCATCATCTTTCAGGATTTGAAATAGCTCAAGTGGAATGCCATCACCTCCACTAGCTTTGTTCATAGTGATGCTTTCTAAGGCCCACTTGACTTCACATTCCAAGATGTCTGGCTCTAGATGAGTGATCACACCATCATGATTATCCAGGTCATGAAGATCTTTTTTGTACAGTTCTTCTGTGTATTCTTGCCACCTCTTCTTAATATCTTCTGCTTCTGTGAGGTCCATACCATTTCTGTCCTTTATCGAGCCCATCATTGCATGAAATGTTCCCTTGGTATCTCTAATTTTCTTGAAGAGATCTCTAGTCTTTCCCATTCTGTTGTTTTCCTCTATTTCTTTGCATTGATCACTGAAGAAGGGTTTCTTATCTCTTCTTGCTATTCTTTGGAACTCTGCATTCAGATGCGTATATCTTTCCTATTCTCCTTTGCTTTTCGCCTCTCTTCTTTTCACAGCTATTTGTAAGGTCTCCCCAGACAGCCATTTTGCTTTTTTGCATTTCTTTTCCATGGGGATGGTCTTGATCCCTGTCTCCTGTACAACGTCACGAACCTCATTCCATAGTTCATCAGGCACTCTATCTATCAGATCTAGGCCCTTAAATCTATTTCTCACTTCCACTGTATAATCATAAGGGATTTGATTTAGGTCATACCTGAATAGTCTAGCGGTTTTCCCTACTTTCTTCAATTTCAGCCTGAATTTGGAAATAAGGAGTTCATGATCTGAGCCAGAGTCAACTCCTGGTCTTGTTTTTGTTGACTGTATAGAGCTTCTCCATCTTTGGCTGCAAAGAATATAATCAATCTGGTTTCAGTGTTGACCATCTGGTGATGTCCATGTGTAGAGTCTTCTCTTGTGTTGTTGGAAGAGGATGGTTGCTATGACCAGTGCATTTTCTTGGCAAAACTCTCTTAGTCTT